>NC_057417.1:16870322-17239735 GCF_019320065.1 Cervus canadensis | reverse complement strand
GGGGGGCGGAGAATTCCCAGAAGAGGAAGGGGAGAATTAAAATGTCCTGGAGCTTCCCTGGGCACTCAGTAGTAAAGAATCCGCCTGCCAATGCAGGAGATACAGGTTCGATCCCTGATCTGTGAAGATCCCACATGCCAAGGAACAAGTAAGCCCAGGTACCACCACTACTGAGCCAGTGCTCTAGAGCCTCGAGCCTCAACTCCTGAAGCCTCTGGGCCCTAGAGCCGGTGCTCCGAAACAAGAGACGCCACCGCCACGAGAAGCCCATGCACTCAACTATAGAGTCGCCCCTGCTTGCAGCAGCTAAAGAAAAACAGTCCTCAAAGCATCAAAGACTCAGCAAAATCAAAATAATTACATTAAAAAAATTTTTTTAATAAAATAAAATGTCCTGAAGTGAGAATGAGCTTGGTCCCAGAAGAGAAAAGGAGACACCTCCATGGTCCGTTTTAGGGGCAAAACTCCACAATCAGCCTGTCCAGTAGGCAGGCCAGGCACGCGTGGGAAACCAAAAGCTTCCAGCACAGAAATACTGGCATTTACTATTCACTCCCAGGAAGCTGGAAGACTGCCCTTCCAGTGGAAAACAGCGTGGGGACAAATGAAAAGAAATGCTGTATGTTTGGAGCCAGACGCCTAGGTCTGAATCCCAACTCCACATCGTGACCAAGTCCCATGACCTGTCTGTGCCTCAGTTTCCTGACCTGTACAACGTGGGTGATCACAGTAGCTGTCTCACCAGGTTCCTGGAATGACTGAAACCACTGCTTGGAGCAGAGCCTGGCACCCCCCCATATATGTCCACCACTGAGATTCTTACCACATTGATTCTTACCATATGATTCTTTCAGGTCCAAATCTTACATCTTCACCTCCTAGTTTCATTAAATAACCATCACTTGTCTGTGATTCATTTTTTGGTGTTACTTTGTAACAACAGGAGTGCACCTAAATTTACTCATTTACACCAATTCACCAGTTAATCTACACTAGGAATGATTCTTGCTGTTGTTTAATCACTTAAGTTGTATCCGATTTTTGCAATCCCACCAATCTCCTCTGTCCATGGGACTTCCCAGACAAGTATACTGGAGTGGGTTGCCATTTCCTTCTCCAGGGGATCTTCCCGACCTAGGGAATGAAACCGTGTCTCTCTTTTTTTTTTTTAACTTATTTTTTATTGAAGGATAGTTGCTTTACAGAATTGTGCTGTTTTCTGTCAGAGCTCAACAAGAGAAACCGTGTGTTTTGCATGGGCAGCTGGATTCTTTACCACGGAGTCACCAGTGAAGCCCCTTCAGCCTGAGATAGAAAGCAGTCAGCACCAGCCCTCCATGAGGAATTCCAACACTGTTTATGAACCTGGACAGTAGTAGTTGTCTTACCATCCTCCCCTCAGTTAAGTAAAAGGTAGAAAGTAACGGAATCTTGTATTTGAAGTACAACATGTTGACTATGTTCATAGAAGCAATAGCTTCAGACCACTCTCGAACACACCTGACCTAAATGTAGTAGCAAAGATAGCCAATAACAAGTGGGTAGGGAAGGAAAAGAAAGAAATGCTATCCCAGAGAAAGAGGACTCCTAGTGACTGTTCTCTTCTCTGACACCCCTCACTAAAGTATTAAAATTTTGTTCTTGCAAGTCCTTTGCAAGTTTTGCTAAATTTATTCCTGGTTATTTTGTCTCTTTGCTTGGTTCTATAAATAGGATATTTTCTCTCATTATATTTTCAAAATGCTTGGCATGGGCATATAGGAAAACGATAGATTTTGCATAGTAATTTCCTTACCAGTCACCTTAAAGAATTCCATTATTATTTCTAATAGTTTTATGCGTGGGAGTGGGGATTGCTTATCTTAGGTCTTCCAAAAAGAGATGAAATTACTAGCAACCAGTGATAATTCTATCTTCTCCATTCTTATTCTCTTTCACCTCACTGGATTACCTATTTATTCCTGAGCAATGGTAAATAGCAATGAAGATAATGGGCATTCTGGTCTTGTTCTGGATTTAACGGGGATATTTCTAGTGTTACACCATAAAATACGATGCTGGCCTTGGGTTATGATCTGATTTTATCAGCAAATGTTCTAAAAATCAGGAATAAATGCTTAGCTTTACCAGACTTTTTAGCATCCATGAAATAAATAAGATTTTTCTCTAAGTGAAAAGTATGAAGAATAAATCACACAATTTATTAGGTTTCCCAAGATCAAACCATCCTTCCATTCCTAGAATAAATGACACTTTGTCAGGACTTTACCTTGTAATGTAATCACTTAATTGTCCATTTCTCCACTTGAGTTCTTTCAGATCACTGGCTATGACTGATTTATGTCTGACACATAGCTGACATTTAATACATGTTTAATGAATAAATAACTGAACTAACAAGTACACTCAACCTCCCCAAACTAACCACTTGTACCTCTTTCTGACTTAAAAAAGTGGGAGAGATCATATACCGTTCCCAGAGCGGATCTTTAGAGGTTTAATGTATATGTGGTGTTAAGTGGTCCCTAATTCTTTTATCAACAGAACCCTTGAATATCTCATTCTTTATGGGGAAACTCTTCCCTATGGTTGCAATGGGAATAAGCCTCCTTCCCTACTCCCATCACCACCCCAAGCCAAAGGGGTGGCTACACGCCCCCGGCCTGATGAGAGCACCACACAGGTTGTTTAGGAATGGGCACATGAGCCAATCTGGGTCAACAGCATCTCCAGCAATTTCTTACAGAAGCCCTTAAGAAAAAAAGTTTTCCAAAAGAATTGATAAACCAAACAATGCTTGCCTAGGGTTGCTGCTTACCATCCTGCTTAAAGTGCAGTGAGATGACCTGAGAATGGGGCCAGGCAGAGCAAACACAGCAAAGACCAGACAGAAACAGAGACCCGGATTCAACTTCTCCTGAAGCCACGACCCCTTAGACTTTCCAAGTAATAAACCAATAATTACCTTTCTCGATTTACAATAGCTTAAACTCAATTTCTATCACTTATAGCCAAAAAAATAAGGCCTAATGCTTTGTTTTCCTGCATATATGCTTTATACATTCTTAAATAAAGGTTTAAAGAAAAAAGTGTTTTTAAAGAAAGGCAATCCTAACTAGCGTGTGTTAAAAATCAACTGCCTGCTTTTAATTAATGGCAAGATAGGCAGAAGCGCTCCCTCAGTGAATTATAATTTCAGATTGAAATTCCCAAGACAGTTATAGAAGAGCTTGTTAAACTGCAGAAACCAATAGAATCAAGAGATTCTTTAACAGGGTGGTGGTTCCATCAGTTCCAGAGATATCATCCATTATGCAAAACCAAAACCTTTAAAACTTTCTACCATGCAACCCTAGCAATCCCTCATTCACCTGAAGTCTCACGGCTTCTCTCCTGACTCAATTTAAAAGTAAAAATGACTGGCATGATTTACAAAAATAAAAATAAATAAATCATGTCGTGATGGCTGGAGAACTCCCTAGTGAAAACTGCCAAATCTCAAGACAGGGAGTTCTGTGGGGTCTGCCCGAACCATCCTTCATTCTCAAAAGCTTTCAATTCTGCTGAAAAACTGAAGACAAGCATGGCCTTGGCATCCTAAACTCCTCTGTACCTATCCAGGCAAGTGGCATCAATTTCTATCACAGGCTATAGAAAATGTCAGCGGGCCAACCCAGAGAGCCTCACCAGCTCCCTGTCCCATCCCCGTGATGGAGAATTTTGGCTTCACTTGCCTCCTGAAATCAGGCTCTTCTCCTTCAGCTCGAGTTACAGCAGACTAAATTCTGGAATCTGGTTTTGATTATTCTCTGTAGAGCTACTTAAGAGATGCTTCAGGGTTGGAAATCCCTCATTCGGACATAATCTTGAAATAAAAGGCTATGTTCAAATGAAAAATGCATTACAGCATCTCTTTAGGGCCTTCTGTACTGATGGGAAGGATAAAAGGAAGGAATGGAAGGAAAATGAAGAAGAAAAGCAAAAAGAAGGAAAATGGGAGAGAGAAAAGAAGGGGAAAGGGAAATAAATTATGTCATAAACTGTGTAGGGCACTTTGAATGTCATTTCATTTCTTTCTCACATCATCCCTTGGAAGGAAATACTATTGAGCCCATTCTGCAAATGAAGAAATTGAGGCTTGGGGATATTAACTCATCCAAGGTCTTACAGTGAGGACGCTGTATGACAGGTTCAGAGATACAAATACATATTCTAAAGTGCATTGCTTCTAGCTGACTAGCTTCTTTCCTCTGAAGAGTCCAAGACAGAAGTTTGTTCTAGAACCAAAATATGTTAGTGACTGAATGGACCTTATGGAGATTATAAAGTCTCATCCTGTAAATGGGCTTCTCTGGTGGATCGGGGTAAAGAATCCACCTGCCAATGCAGGAAACACAGGAGAGGTGGGTTCAATCCCTGGGTCGGGAAGATCCTCTGGAGAAGGAAATGGAAACCTACTCTGGAATTCCTTCCTAGGAAATCCTATGAACAGAAGAGCCTGGTGGGCTACAATCCATGGGGGTCACAAAGAGTCGGACACAACTGAGCATGCATGCATCATGTAAATAACAGAGAAAGAAGGAAGAAAGGAGAAGGAGGAAGAAAGGAGGGGAGGAAGGAAGAAGCTATTAAGAAAACTGACATCCAATAAAATCAGTGTGTGGCAAAGAAAAACCTAGAACCCAATTTTTCTGACTCAGTTCACAGGACCAGAATCTATTTTCCTGGTGCAACTGATCTATATGGATCAAATACAGGCAGTCCTGATTAAGCAGTAAACAACTTGAGAACTTTCCCGCCCTCAAGAAAATGTTTGCTGGGAACAAAAGGGAAATTTATTTGTAATTGTCTTTTTCTGCTTCATGCTCCTGTTTATATCCAGCTTCCTTTGTTGTTGTTGCTACAATATATCTGAGAGACTTCCCTGATGCTGTTGCAAAATTGGTTAAGGGGGAAAACACCTAAATTGAAACAGTGCACTTAAGCCACAATTCTGGCAACTGCAGAGGGTACCAAATTCTGGCAACCGCAGAGGGTACTGGTAGGCCAGTTACTTTCAGAAATGAGTTTAAACCAAAGGTCACTAACCAGTAGCCAGCTGGCTGTGACCAGCCCACAGATGTGTTTTGCTTGTCCCGCAGTGCTGGCCCACATGGCACTTTTAAGAAATCTCAATCTGTTGCCAATGTTAAAAACCAGGCCACTTCACATCAAAACCCGGATTTCCAGTTTCTCTTCCCAAGTGGAAGACAGGGTTCCCCTGATGCCACATTTGCACACAGAAGAGGCGCGGCTGGAACAGAGCAGGGGCTGCCCTTTTGGACAGAGTGTCTGTGGCCCAGTTTCTCCCCACCTAGTCTATTTCACTAGAATGTATTACCCACATGAGCCCTGAAGGCATCTGATGAGTGACCCTTGGTTTAAAAGGTTAAGCAGATATAGATTGCAAAGCCCATCATTATTAGTCTTTTCCTAAAAACATCCCCAATAAAAGCCTCCAGTCAATGTTATGGCAGCTATGAAGGGATATTCATTTTTTTAGAATATATATTCACTTTTATTATTCCACTTAGTCCTCCCAACAACCCTGCAAGGAAGGAATTACTCTCAGATAAACTGAAGCTGAGTGATATTTAAGTCAGTTATCCAATTCATATCATTCAATTAGTAAGTTGCAAAGCCGAGTTTTGAACCCAGTTTTGCCCAGCTACAAACATTGTAGATTCCTTTGAAAAGTCATGAGGTTTGTTTCTACCTCAGGGCCTTTGCACTTGCTGTGCCCTCTGCATGGCAACCTCTCCACTCAGGTCTTCACATGGGAGGATCTTACTCATTCACGATACTTATACCACCTCTAGAGAGGCTTTCCCTCATCATTGATAACATGTATACACACACACATGAATTACTTTCTATGCCCCTGCTACTTAAAGAGAGGTCCAGAAACCAGCAGAATCAGTATCACGTTAGAAATTTGAAATTCACACTCTCCGGTCCCTCCCGTAGCCTATCGAATCAGAGCCTGCATGTTAACAATACCCCCAGGTGACTTGTGTGCATTTAAAGTTTAAACAACGCTGCTCTACAGGAATACTGCCCAAATGGAAATAAATATAACAGGAGTCACATACGTAATTTCAAATTTTCCAGTAACCACACTAAAAGAGTAAGCAGAAAGACCTGTTTGTTCGCTGTCTCCCCTTTCTCCCACCCCCACTAAAATGTCAGTTCCAGGAGAAGAGGTGCTTCATCTGTCTTGTTCACCATTGTATCCCCAACACCTAAAACAGTACTGGAAACAGGATAAGTATCATTCAATGTTTGCTGAATGAAAGAAGGAAGGAAGGAAAAGATTTTGCTAGCACTCTACACACCAGCCTTTGGACAAACTGCGGCTTCAAATCTCAGCTCAACCCCTGAACGGCTAAGCAACCTCGAGCAAGTTGTTTTCCCCTTTGAGGGCCAACTGTAAAGCAGAAAAGCTCCTCTTTTGCTCACAGCCTCATCATGCCACCTAGATGTGATTACACGTCTATAAAGCGTGAACTGCCATGATAACACATGTTCAATACACGCCAGAGCCTTACACGGCCCTCCTTCCTTCTCTCTCTAGACACCTCATCTGAATGATGCTGAGGATTACACTCCTCTCGGTAACACAAGCGAAACTACTGATCCTGCTTCCCCGGGCTATTTCCCTCCAGCCAACAGGACGTGTGTCGTAACTGCCGGCACTGAAAACATCTTGACCCCATGGAGGGTCACTTCCCATTGCCCTACAGCTGAGAGGCTTCCAAAGCCAAGAAGTCACGTTCCCTGGATGGTCTGTAATCCACAAGACAGACCACGGCTCACTCATCTCTGTCACTTTGAGGAGTTCTGCCATGGCAGCAGCCACTTGGCTTGCCACATGGCTCCATGCCTTAGAGGACTGTAAGGTGTCTGCCCAGACAGCGTGTATCAGCTCGTATTGAAAAGCATATTGTGGCTTTGTCCTTTTACTTTGGGGGGGTGTTATCTACCCACATTTATTAATCACTGGCCTGTGTCAATCCACCAAGTGAGGCTTGCTGTTCCGTAGCTTTAACACACATCCTAATCCATCAGCCTATCTTGCCCTGCAAATCTGATGCACACGTTCTAATCTCAAACGTGTTTTTAAATCACAGTAGATCCACAGCATAGGCGAAAGCAAAACCCGGATTTAGACATAACCGGAGTGACACAGAGGAAATAAAACCCGGACTGCTTAGTTAAATGCGAGGAAACTCTCGCCAGCTCTGCCGAGAGCAGCCCCAGTTTCTTCTTGCTCTCCCTCTCGCTGACATCACAACCACCGGAATCACTCACCAAATCAGTAGGCTACTGGGAAGCACGTTGAAAAGAAGAGAAAAACAAATAATGGGAAGAGGGGATCAAAACCTTTAATTAACCTGTGACTCTCCAACCAGGCAAACAGTAGAGTAAGATTTCAGATAAAACACATAGCATACTATAACCATTTAACAGGGAGGTACTATAAACATCTAAGTAGAGACGCTACCATTTGAAAGACTGGAACCAGGGAACCAGGAAGAAGGGTTTCTGTTACTGGTGTGAATCAATGCCACTGCTTCCCTTCTGCGACATGGTGAGGATGCCATCCCCTCTACCTACATGGGAGGGAGAGAGTGAGTGTGACTGTGTGTGTGTGTGTACTCAGCTGGGTCCAACTCTTTGCAGCCCCATGGACTGTAGCCTGCCTGGCTCCTCTGTCCACGGAATTTTGCAGGCAAGAATACTGGAGTGAGTTGTCATTTCCTCCTCCAAGAGATCTTCCCAACCCAGAGACCGAACCCGCATCTCCCACATTGCCAGGTGGATTCTTTACCACTGAGCCACCTGGGAAGCCCGTGAAGAGAGGAGGGAGCTAAAGAGATGGAGTCAACAGAAATCCCTAAAACGCCCCCAAAGCACTGCTGAATTTGTTAAGGCTGGAGAGCTATCCTAGGATCCAAAAGGTTTCTGGGAGTCGTCTCAACATCCAGATTTGGGTGGAAAATGACTCCTCGACATTAGATAGATTCCCCTGCAGTAACTCCAATCAGCATCACTAAGTGTAATAAGGACTTACCCTGGGTCTGATGCTGGGGCAGCAGATGGAAGATACAGAGATATCACATGGTCCTCTTAAGTGAGAATCGAGTGAACCTAGTTCCATTTGCATCTCTTAGTCCTATGGGATGCTAAGTCCCAAAGACCACCCGTGATGGCTGAGGGTACCACATGTTGGAATAAGATCTTCAACAGCCATGTCCTATGAGCAAGGCAATTTACACACTTCCTTTTCCCAGCTGCAGTGTAAAAGAACGTGGCATCTGTCAGCATCATCTATCTTTTCATTCAGAGAATGCTCCCGACTCTACAATGGGACCTCCTGACATGCAGTCCACATTACACCCTTCATCAACTTTATTTTAAGTCATTTGAATAAAACACCTCCTTCTCCATTTCCAGCTGCCACAGAGCAACCCAAACACATGTTGGAAAGATTTGATCTTTATGCCTCCCTCTCCTCCAAAGGGCATTTGACACTTCTCACACGATATACAGCTTTAAAATTAGAATTGGAAAAAGCCATGGTTACCCCGCTTAGAGCCACAGTTACCCCACAGCAGAAACCTGAACATTCCTACAACCAAAAATTAAACAACTGAAACCTTCCCAGACATCATACCCCATTTTTTTTTTATTTTGCTGTTGTTGCATTAATCATCCTAACACCTTTTTAATTATAATTGCAAACTGGAAGCCATGGCTTATGATGTTATAAATACTGATTTTCCAGTTAAATTAGGCATTTGCTGTTTTATGTTTTGATAGAAAGGGACTGTTTGAAGCCTCCTAAAATATTGCAATTAGTTCTCTCTGTTGAAACAGACAAGACATGAACAGACACATTTGCTGTTTCAGTTTAATGTGCTGGAATGTTTATGCCTAAGTGTACTTCTCTCAAGCTGAAAGCATAAGGCATATTTTTAAAAGGGGAAGAAATTAATCACAATACACACATTTATTATATATTTCCAAAGTTAAGTTATTTCTAAAACTTCCCCAGCCTGTAATTTAAACTTTAAAAGCACGTCTCTTCTACAAGAAGGCGACCTGTCAGGAAACAATCCTTATTTTACCTACTGGCTCTGTTAAGATGATAACATCACTTTAGCTGACAAAGCCTGTGTTTCTGGTTGACAATTGCAATTAATTACTGAGATGCAACCGAGATGCAGCCAGCCACCCAGATCTGTTTTCCAGAGTGATAAAAAAGAAAAAAAAAAAAAGGAAAGAGGGGAAGGGCAGGGGAGAACGCTGGTCGATTAATTTATTTTACCTGCACTTATCTTACTACTTCTCCCTTTCCCTCGCTGCTGGCAGAAGGTGGAAAAAGAGGGAGATGAACAAACAACTCACTAGACACAAGCTCCAATCTGTTGCAATGAGGCACGGGTTAGAAAGGCGCAGGTGCAGGGTATGAAAACTCCTAGGGAATCAACTGTCATGTAGACACAGACGCTCCTGATGCAAAATCAACCCGGGGTTCAAGCAGCCCAAGAGGGACGGAAAGTTCTGGAGGTGGGGGCATCCAAACTCGCCAGCATCATCTTTTTAACTGTTCCCGGTTCATTCTGCTCTAAACTGAAAATACTGAAGTTGGATTCCAGCCACGCAAATGCGTTTGAGGGCGATCTTGAGAGATTCCAGGAAATCCCAAAGCCCTTTAGTCAATCCAGCTTGTCCAGCTCCATTCCTCGGGGTCCCCAACACAGACGCGCACCGCCCCGCAAGAGCCTAGGTTAGGAAACACCCCGCGGACACCACGGCTGGGGATTCCCAGACTTGGAACTAGGCAGATTCCGAAAACAGCTCCCTGGACGAGGAGTCTGAGGCAGGCAGAGCAGGGGGGACCCCTCTCTCCTCGCCCTGGAATAAAGTGATCCCTGGCGAGCCTCTAGCCCTCTCCACGTTCCCCCAGAGCTGCCCCGCCAGGGTGCGCAGAGCCCTCGCGGGGCTCAGGGCTCTCGGAACGCTGCCCGGATCCCCAAGGGCAGGGGGAGCGGCTGTTTCCCGCGTGGGTCTGCCCCCACGCGCCCATCCCATCCGCCGAGCCCGGGTTCCTACCTGTACCACTCCAGCCCCTTCTCGTAGTTTCTGTCAAAGAAGTGCGGCTCTACGCCCACCGCCCGCACGTCCGGGTGCACTCGGATTGCCTCCAGCAGCGCGCGGGTCCCTCCTTTCTTGACCCCGATGATCAGCGCCTGGGGCAGCTTCTTCTCGCCGTAGTCGGGGGTGCTGACGGCGTTGCTGCTCCCGTTGGCCGCCCTCCGGCCTGCGAGCTCCTCGTCCGTGGTGCTGGACTCCGGCGCTTCCCTCTCCAGCAGCGCGCTCTGCGCCGTGCCCATCTCGCCGGGGGTCAGCGGGGTCCGGAGCCAGGCGTCCCGGGCGCCCCCGCTGCCGCTCGCCAGCCCCCAGCCGTCGGCCCCGGGGGCGGCGGGCTGCCTGGGGGTCTCGGGCGGCTCCCCACGGCTCGCGTTGTCCGGCGGCGGCGGCGCGGGCGGCTGCGAGGGGGCGCCGAGGCGCACGGGGGGAGGCGGCAGCGAGGGTGGCGGGGGCTCGGCGGCGCCCGGCGGCTCCTGCAGCGCCAAGGGGAATTGCAAGGAGCCCGAGCCGCCCAGGAGACTGTAGCACAGGTAGGTGACGGACAGTGACAACGTGCACATGAAGAGCAGCTTGCGCGCCGGCGGGCCCTTAGCCGAGACGCCGGGCGGCGGCGGCGCGGCGAGAGATGGAGGCGGAGGCGGAGGCGGAGGAGGTGCGGGCCACGGGGCCATCGCGGCTCCCGGCTCGCGGCGGCGGCGGCGGCGGCGGCGGCCCCCGGCGCTGCCCGGACATGGTTTCAGCCGCCGCCCCCGCCGCCGCCGCCGCCGCCGCCGCTGCCCAGCCGCCCCGGCTGCATGAAGCGACGCCGCTGCGCCCCCGGCCCTGGCCGCTGTCCCGCTGCGCCGGGGGGGAGCCCGGCCGCATGGCCCCCCCTCCCCGCTCTCCCCGCGGCGTCCGGGGGGCCCCCCACCACCCCCCTCAGCCTCTGGCAAGGGGACCGAGGGGGGCGCGCGGACCCGCCGGATGCACCTGCTCCGTCTGCAGCGCCCCCGCTTCCCCGGCTCCGCCGCGGCTCCCGCTCCAGCTTCTGCCGCCGCCGCCGCGCGCTGTGGCAGCCCCGAGTTCCTTCCCCGCTGCTAACTTTCTGCCGGGAGAGCGGAGAGACGCGGAGGGGGCCGGGTGCGCGCCCCGCGCCGCCGAGGGAAGGGGGAGTGCGCCTCGCGCGCGCCTGCGGAGGGGGGCGCGGGCGCGGGGGCGTGCGCTCGGGCTGGGGCACCCCGGGAAGCGGAGATCGCGCCCCCAACCCCGCGCGCCGCACGCACTCGCTGGAGGTGTTCCCCGCCCCGCCCCGCGTGCTTCCCCTCCCCTGGGAGCCCGGGACGCCCGGTCCTCCATTCCTCTCCCGGTACTTTTGAGGGACGTAGAGCCGGACGCCCGCCGCCGCTGCTACTCACCGGCGAGCTGGGGGGCCCGAGGGCAGCGACCTCTCGCTGCCCCTTTTCCACTGGGACTCCAAGTCAACTCCGCCCATCCCCCGACCCGCCCTTCTCTCACCCTGGATATCCTCCTGCCTTTGGTCCAGGAGTGGTTTCCTCTCCATAACAGCTCTCTCATTCCAACTTCCATCTTTCCTTCCTCCCTATCTTATCTTGAAGCTCCTGACGGGTGGAGCGTTGACACAAACCCCCAGCTTTCTCTACCCCCAGAGCTTTCGCCTCCGTCCCCGCCACCGGGTGACTGCGCATTCTGCTCCAAAAGATGAGGCTGTTCCCTCATCCACACCCTTAACCACAGGTACACCTGCGCCCCTTGGAGGCGTTGCCACTAAAGGAGTTAGATTTTCCCTAGACTGAAATAGATTGCGACCATCATCGCTCTAAACACCTTATAAGCAGAGGCAAGTTGGATTGCAGGGTATCTGTGCATCGCTTCATTGTATTTTTTTTTTAAGTATATTCTTTTCAGCGAAATTTCCACCCCTCACGTCCCTCTCCTGGGGAGGTAATGGTAAACATCCAAAGGCTTTGGAAGATTCGAAACTAGACTTGCTTCTCGGAGGTGGGGGAAGTCAGTCTGCAAAGGGAAGATGGGGCAGAGTCATTAACGGAGCAGCTCTAGAGAACTCTGCGTCCTGGGGACAGGGTTTGGCCCCGCACACACCCGCGAACAGGATCTCCCACGGGGCCAGCTCTCGGGATCCCATTCACCCTGCCAGCCACAGCTGGGTGCCTGCCAGGTCTGTCTGTTTTCACCTGGCGGCTGATCTGGTTGACATCTCCAGTTTTTGTTTGATCACATAATAGGAACAACAGTTGAAAGAAAATGTACATAGTGTCTAAATATTAACTAGATACCTAGTACCAGAGAGGGGAAGAAAATGTTAATCAAATAAGACGAGGAACGCGGACTTTTCCCTGAGTGAACAAAAGCTCACTGCTGCTCTCAGCTGGACACGAGTTTCCTTCACTACAGCTTTAGTTCAGATAAAGATTATTCCTTTATAATATATATATATTTTTATGGTACACGTGAGACCTCTGAAATGCAGAGTCTGGTGTCCTATAAATCATTCCGTGTAACTACTGATGCTTTTTTCAAACACCACAGGACTGTATTACTGTAATGTTAATGGGAAGAAGCCAGCTAGAGCTAGGAGAAACCACAGGCTTGATCCATCCCTCTTCCCACTCCAAGGCCCCCGTGGCAGCAAATATTGCTGCTGCTGTGCCTCCATCTCCCTTCCAAGGCCCAGATACCAACCTTGAAAGGGATGCTCAGCATGTGGTCCAGGGCCACCCTGTAACACACATTCCCAAACTTTTCCATCTGCTCTCAGCAATGCAAATGAACCTGCTAGGCATCTACTTTTACTCAACATGTGCTTTCTCGTTCGGAAAGGTTTTGATAAAACGATGTTAAAATTTAACTCAGAGGTATCACACTGGTGACCAACAAAGCCGAACCCGTGGCCAGCACAGTGATGTGAAGGAATTTCAACTAGCTACAATATTTAAGCATAAACGGCCTTCCACCCCACAAAATCTGGACATGTGGTTTCTGTTGAAATAGCAGATCCAGCAGTTTTGGGTCCCTCAGCCAGAGCTGAGAATCCCCCTATAGGTGGGGCATGTATGCCCTCTTCTTCATGAGGCACCCAGATTGCCACTCTACATTTATGTTACTTGCCTGGATGATGCTAATAAGGAAATTTCCTGGGATCCCTTTTCCCTCTTGTACCCACATTGTCACATTTTAATGAAAGACTCTTGAAAGAAGAGAGCCCACTAGTAAGACGACAGGTCCCCCAGTGGATGGGAGGAGCTGATTTGGGGGACAGCAGAGGTTTGTAGGTTCCTCACTTAGGCAGCTATTTTTTTTTTTTTTTTCTAGTCTTGATCCAGCTTTTCTGAGAGTGAGTTCTTGAAAAACCTGCGATAAAAAGCAGAAGCTATCTACATAGGGAGAACTCAGCCTGCATTCAGCAATTCCCAGTGGATCTGGAGACCAGATAGAATTTTTTTTGTTGTTGTTGTTGTTGTTTCCACTGCCAACACCCATGCTCATTCAGGCCTATCCAAGTGTTTGCGATATTCCTCCAACTGCTCTCCAGGCCTCCTGTGAGCCTCAGGAGCCTGTTTCTATCCATCTTAGGCAACAGTGTTTCTGAGACAGAGCTCTGCTGATCTGTGACTCAGAACCCCTCCTCTGCCTCCCAGACTAGTAAATTCCAACCTCTTAACCTTTGCACTCAGAGTGCCCTTCCACCTTTTACATATCTCACATTCATTGCCAAACCAAACAGCACCTACCATTCAGACATGCACACTGAATCCTTGTTTCATCTCTATGTGATCGGACAATAGAGTTAAAGCTGTCATTTGCTAGCTAAGTGACTCTCGGACAGGTCATTCACCTCCATGAGCCCCATTTTCAGCATATATATAAATTATGGACAATTAGACTCACTCCAAATGGTTTTTATAGAGAATCAAAATGACTTATAGAACATATGCAAAAATACCTGGCTCCCAGCCTGACATGTGGTAACTACCAATAATCATTTGGATCTAAATATTGGCTCATCCATGTCAGGCTTCTTTTCCTATTAAAACCTTATTCTTGAAAAATGTGTGTACCTTTTCTTTTTTTATTTTTATTTTAAATTAGGAGCATAGTTGATTAACAATGTTGTGTTAGTTTCAGATGTACAACAAAGTGATTCAGTTATACATATACATGTATCTATAGGCTTCCCTGGTGGCTCAGACGGTAAAGAGTCTGCCCACAATGTGGGAGACTGGGGTTCAATCCCTGGGCCGGGACAATCCCCTGGAGAAGGAAATGGCAACCCACTCCAGTATTCTTGCCTGGGAAATCCTATGGATGGAGGAACCAACAAGACTATATATAGCCCTTAGGGTCACAAAGAGTGGACAGGACTAAGTGACTTCACTTTATTCTTTTTCAAAATGTTTCCCATTTAGGTTGTTACAAAGTATTAAGCAGAGTTCCCTGTGCTATATAGCCAGTCCTTGTTGGTTATCTATTTTAAATACAGCAGTGGGTACATGTCAATCCTAAACTCCCAATCTATCCCCCCTCACCCTTCCCCTCAGTAACCATAAATTTGTTTTCTAAGTCTGTGAACCTGCTTCTGTTTTGTAAATAAGTTCATTTATATCATTTTTTTAGATTCTGCATATAAGCAATATCATATGATATTTGTCTTTCTCTGTCTGACTTAACTTCATTTAGAATGACAATCTCTAGGCCTATCCATGTTGCTGTAAATGGCATTATTTCATTCTTTTTAATGGCTGAGTGATATTTGATTGTATATATGTACCACATTTTCTTTATCCATTCATCTCTTGGACATTTAGGTGGCTTCCCTGTCTTGAGTTTCCCTGGTGGCTCAGCTGGTAAAGAATCCGCCTGCAGTGTGGGAGGCCTGACTTTGATCCCTGGGTTGGGAAGATCCCCTGGAGAAGGGAAAGGCTATCCACTCCAGTATTCTCGCTGGAGAATTCTGTGGACTGTTTAGTCCATGGGGTCGCAAAGAGTCGAACATGACCGAGCGACTTTCACTTGTCTTGGCTCTTGTAAACATCGTTGCAGAGAACACTGGTGTGCGCATATCCTTTCAAAACACGTTTTTCTCCGCGTGCACACCCTTCCTTCAAATTCAGCTGAATGTGTCAGCTGAAGTTCACTTTCTTAAGCTGCTCAGCTGCCTTGGGAATGCCAGATCCAGTGCTTTGGATAGTTTTTTGGGCTTTTATAAGCAATAGAAACTAACTCTGGCCAACTTTGGTTTGGTTTTTTTTTTTTTAAATAAAAGAAAAATTAAAGAAATTAACCAGAAGGATATATAACTCACCAAGGGAATTTTTAAAACATCAACAACAAACAAAATGCAACAGTCAGCTCTGAAAAGACAATAAATGGAGTGGATAAGAGTATGGTTGCCATCACTTCCATTTATCAAATATTGGTTCTCTGTGGGCCCCGGGAGGGGTGTGTTTTCTCAGCCTCTTGAAGTCAGGTGTGACTGTGTGCCACGCTGGCTAATGAAACAAGAGGAAGTGAGACAGCCTCTTCGGGGAGAAGCTTTGGCAGCCAGTGGGAGATTTCCGGGTGGGAGTGATTTTCCTGCCTGGCAACTGTGCAAGGGGGGGGCTTGAGCCCCTCTTCGCCACCACCTGCTCAGTCCTCCACACTGAGCAAAGACAGGGAAGACCCAGCCCCTAATCACGTGTTCCTCAGTCACCACGTCACGTCCTGCTCTCTGGAGTCCCATCGACTGCAGCACTCCTAATTCCCTTTGTCCCGCAGTATCTCCCGGAGTTTGCTCACATTCCTGACTACTGAGTCGGTGATGCGATCTCACCATCTCATCCTCTGCCACCCCCCTCATCCTTTTGCCTTCAGTCTTTCCCAGCATCAGGGTCTTTTCCAATGAGTCAGCTCTTCGCATCACATGGTCAGAGTATTGGAGCTTCAGCATCAGTCCTTCCAATGAGTATTCAGGGTTGATTTTCTGTAGGATTGACTGGTTTGATCTCCTTGCAGTCCAAGGAACTCTCAGGAGTCTTCTCTAGCACCACAATTCAAAAGCATCAGTTCTTCAGCACTCAGCCTTTTTTATTGCCCAACTCTCGCATCCATATGTGACTACTGGAAAAACCATAGCATGATCACTTGTAGCATGAATGAAATATAAACCTTGCCTGTTTTCAGCTCCTGGGACTTGGGGGTTGGTTGTGAATACAATACAGCCTGGACTATCTGACTGATGAAAACATACATATTATAAATATTCTCTGCTGTTGACCAAAATGACTTCCACAAGCCAATATTAAAATTCCCTTTCACAGAGGTGGATGAGTGACAGATTAGAAGCCTACACTGTCCAGCAGTGTAAATGGAAGCTTTGCCTCATATACAGAAAATATATTTCCCCATTTTGCCTTTTACCTGTCAACAAAAAGTATACCTGTAGAAATCCAGAGGTCAAGCTACAGCCAAAAGCAACATAGTGCCAAAAAGGAGCATTATATTCTTGTAAAAAAAAAGCAAAAGATTAAAAAATCATAATAATGGCTACAGACTTATAGGACCTTGCATTGAAAAGGATCTCCCATGGGAAATCAGGAACTACTTAGAGCTGAAAGTGTTACATGACAAAATCTGGTGGATGGAATTCAGCAATACTTATAAGAAAGATTATATCTTCAATATACTTATCCAAAAAGAAGAAAGATTAAAAGGAAATGAGCTACGTGTTCAACTCAAGAAGCTAGAAGAAGAGCAAGAGAGTCAAGTAAGGAAGAACTGAAATGATAAATTTATTGCTGGGGTTTGAATTGTGTTGCCCCCAAATTTATATGTTGTAGCCCCTAACCCTCAATGTGGCTATATCCAGAGACAAGTCTTTAGGAAGTAAGGTTAAAACACGGTCATACTGGTGGAACCCTAACTGGATAGGATTGTGTGGCTTCCCAGATGGCACTGGTGGTAAAGAACCCGTTTGCCAGTGCAGGAGAATTAAGAGATGCAGGTTCGATCCCAGGGTCGGGAGGATCCCCTGGAGGAGGGCATGGCAATGGGCTCTACTATCCTTGCCTGGAGAATCCCATGGACAGAAGAGCCGGCAGATTACAGTCCATGGGGTTGCAAAGAGTCAGACATGACCGAAGTGACTTAGCATGCATGCGTGTGGCCTCGTAAGAAGTCAGACAATACCTCTCAGTTCGTTCACACATGTAAACTCCCCACCATCTGAGGACACAAGAAGAAGGAGACCTTATGCAAGCCAGGAAGACAGTCCTCACTAGAACCTGACCATGCTGGCACCCAGATCTCAGACTTCTAGCCCCCAGAACTGTAAGAAGTTCCCTTACCATTCCCTTCTGTGGTACTTTATTGTGTTAACCCAAGCTAAGTCTTTATGGTTTGTAGATAGGTCCTTGTACCAATTCCAATGTGTGTAAGTTTTTCTGAGAGGGAGGGGCGTGGGGGGCAGTCCCCACATTAACAGGAAATTCTTGTGACACCAGCTGGGTGCCCTGTAACTCAACTAATTCTGGGACCATCTTCCTGGAGATGCCATCAGATTCCACAGGTGAAGGGCTTAGCCCCACAAGACCTACCCCACTGCAGATGCCAATCACAAATTCAGGTTGTTGCCAGTGCTTCTGACCCACTGGCTATAAGTCAGAGGTTCCCAAAGACCCTCTCCTCAGGTTCAATTAAAAGGCTCACAGAACTCAGACAAACATTTTACTGACTAGGTTACCAGTTTATTAGGATACAGTCTTACAATGAGGAACAGCCAAGTGAAGAGATGCTCAGGGCAAGACCAGGGGCAAGAGCACCAAGCTTCCCTGCTCTCTGAGTGTTGCATTCTTCCCAGGTTCACCAACCTGGAAGCTCTCCAGACTGGCCTTTTTGAGTTTTTATGAAGGCTTATGGACCGAGGAGCCTGGAAGGCCACAGTCCCTGGGGTCACAAAGTGTTGGACACAGCTTAGCACCTAAGCAGCCACAGTGCTTTACTAAAGTCTGGACTGATTAAGTCATTGGCCATTGGCGATTGATTCAACCTCCAGTTCCTCTCCCTCCTACCCCCTGGAGGCTGGAAGGGTTGGGAGGGTGCGTCAGGGACTGAAAGTTCCAATGCTATGTGCACGTGGTTTGTTCCCCTGGCAACCAGGCTCCATCCTTCGGCTACCTAAGGCCTTTCCAAAAGTCACCTCACTAACACAACAAATGACAACTTTATTGTTTGATATTGTCATGAAAATTCCAAGGATTTTAGGAGCTCTGTGTCTGGAACCAGGGTGGGAATTAAATACATTTTTTAAAAGATTTTTTTGATGTGGACCTTTTTAAAAAATCTTTATTTGAATTTGTTACAGTATTGCTTCCGTTTTATGTTTTGGTTTTTTGACCGAAAGGTATGTGGGTTCTTATCTCCCCGACCAAGGCTTGAACCTGAGCCACCTGCATTGGAAGGTGAGGTATCAACCACTGAACAGCCAAGGAAGTCCCTTATATTTCTTTTATGACTCACAGTATCTCAGTCCATCCCATGGTTTTCTAGCAAGGATCCCTTCTAGTAAATAGTCATAAAGGTAAAAAAATATGGACACATTACTAGAATCCCACTCTGTCATTAATAACAGTCATCAAATGGTGTGAAAAAGCCTCCCAGGACCAGCCCACTCAGGTTTCCAAGCTTCCTTTCAATCTTATCACGTTCCATCACGTTCCAAAAGCACAAATGGTGTCGGCAATATATGGCTTCAGCCTTTCAGGCATCTGGTATCATCAGGCTAAGAGACAATAGCATCTCTTGCCCTCCGCCATTGGAGGTGTTCATGTAATACTAGATTTCCTTCATTATATAACCTACACACTCATTCTCTTTACTCAGCTACTTTTTTCTTTCCTTTTATTTTTCCATTTTTACCCAAACTTTTCCACCTTTGGAAGCGACTGTAGTTTCAGCCACTGTGCTGGTCTGGATTGAAGGCAGCAATACTGGTCTAGCAAGTGCCTCTCTCAATTCCACTTCTGTTCAGATAAGTGATAGTTACACAGGCACAGAGCTAGCAGGCTGTCTTTCTCCCCAGACAGTATAGCTACGTGCCTATATGCTAAGTCGCTTCAGTCATGTCTGACTCTTTGCAACCCGCCAGACTCCTCTGTCCATGGGATTCTCCAGGCAAGAAAACTGGAGTGGGTTGCCATGCCCCCCTGCAGGGGATCTTCCCAACCCAGGGATCGAACCCTCATCTCTTATGTCCCCTGCATTGGCAGACGGGTTCTTTGCCACTAGCGCCACCTGGGAAGCCCTAGTATAGCTACACTTACTATTAATTTCAATTTTGCTGGGTTGGGTGAAGGCACAGCCTGCCTTATCAGGCCCTTAGAAATTCTGTCTGACATACGGTTAAAAACCTAGTTACAGTTCTTTGCTTATGAATCATCGCTTCATCTCACCCCTGTCATTGCAGCCCTGGTCCTCTGACCACTGCATCAAGTAAGCAGTGGGGAAAGTTCAGATGACATAGGGAAGAAAATGAGAAGTATAGCCATAATGACCAGCGTGCTCCCTGGAGTCATACTGAGGTAGCAGATAGATGGGCCCCTGGGCTAGACAGCTGATGTTTGCCAAGTGGAGTAAAATTAATGTTTTGTTCTCACCCAGACACACCTAGGACACTCCTAGGATTAGCTTTAGTGGTAGAAGCTGAGCTTTGCTAAAGTAAAGAGATAAGATGACCGCTCCTGAGGTCAAGGAAGACTTCCCTGTCTGTCTATGCACAGGAAGGCGCCTCAGAGATCAAAAGGGCAGGGTTACCACCCCATAATAAGCGTGGACGTACATCCACAGGCCTCTGCAGTGGGATTCATCTTAGCAGAAATGTTGTGCATGTATCATGGGAAGGGTCGAAGGAAAAGTCACGTGTGAAGAAACAAACAAGATAACTGGCCAAAGATACACAAAGGCCCAGAAGGACTATCCTGTATCAGTGATTTGTGAGTGAGTGAAAGTTGCTCAGTCGTGTCCGACTCTTTGCAACCCCACAGACAGTAGCCCACCAAGCTCCTCCCGTCCATGGAATTCTTCAGGCAAGAATGCCGGAGTGGGTTGTCATTTCCTTCTCCAGGAGATCAAACCCAGGTCTCCTGCATTGTAGGCAGATTCTTTACCATCTGAGCCACCAGGGAAGCCCATATAAGTGATTTAAATCATATCTCTCATCCCTTTACTGCACTTCCCCTTTCCGGAGGCGTGCACTCCTCTCCAGGTGTGTATTTCTGCTTAGCTTCAGACTTACTGCGCTCCTCCTCATTAGAAAGGATGCCCAGACCCTTTCTCTCTGGGTGTGTATTTCTGCCTAGCAGTAAATTGTTTCTCTGTGTTCTCTCCTGTACTTTGTGTTGTATCTCTCCAAGATCAATACCAGCATCCTTCCCCACCCCCTCTTCCCCAGATCCAGCAGAATAACCAAGAACTCCATCCAGTGGGACATGCTTGTAGCCCCACGCATGTTCATGTTGAGTCTGAGCACACTTTTGTGAAGGTGTTTGTTTTCATAAGTTTTCTATTGGGCTTCCCTGGAGGCTCAGTGGGTGTAAAGAATCTACCTGCAATGCAGGAGACCCAGATTCAATCCCTCGGTCAGGAAGATCCCCCGGAGAAGGGAATGGCAACCCACTCCAGTATTCTTCCCTGGAGAAGTCCAAGGACAGAGGAGCCTGGCAGGGGTTGCAAGGAGTCAGACACAACTGAGCAGCCAACACTTTCGCTTTCATTGCCTAGTTGCTATTTCTTACTGATTAAAATGATAAATCATTTTAATAAATAATTTTAATCACTTAATGATAAAAGCCTCTAATGTAGTAAGGATATCAGATTTTTCATCTTTCATATATTTTCTTTTTTTTTTCATATATTTTCAATTATTAAATTATCAGTTTGCCTTTATCAGTAAATTGCTTTTTAGTGTTTTAAATTATGTAAGTTTTTCATTTTTATATGCACAATTTCTCTGTTATTTCCTCTGTAGTTTCTACCTTTGGTGGAAAACCATGTCCCCAACATATGTAAATGTACATTTTCTTCTAGTACATTTTTTGGTTTATTTTCTACATTTAAATGTTTAAACCATCTGAAATTTATTGAAGTCTTACATGAGGATCTAACTTTATTTTTTTCCTCACTTTCCTAGCACTAGCTATTTCCCTTTGAAATGCCAATGTCACATAATAAACCCAGAATGTTGGAGTTTTCCCATCCAGAAATGTAGAAAGCAAATCTCCATTCAATGTTCTCTCTTATTGGACATCTGTAACTTTATCAACATAAACCCTACACAAATCTTTGGGTGAGTGTTTTGACAGCTAATTCTGCTTTGTTCAATTTTACAGTTTCTTGCTCTCTTTTTGTTTCATTCATTTACTCATTCTTTCAGGTGTCATTTTGAAGAGACTAACAGTCTGGGTCCTGGATTAGACATGGAGGATAAAATAGTGAAGCAGAACGCAGTGTCCCTGTTCTCATGAAGGCAGAAACAATTACACAAGCAAGTTTAATAAAGTTAGGCATTTAAAAGAGAAAAAAACACAAGATATGATGGAACACATTGTTGGAGATTCCTAATTAGTATATGGGCTTCCTTGGTGGCTCAGCAGTAAAGATCGATCTGGAATGCAGGAGATTCGGGTTCAACCCCTGGATCAGGAAGATCCCCTGGAGAAGGAAATGGCAACTCACTCCAGTATTCTTGCCTAGGAAATCCCATGGAGACAGAGAAGCCTGGTGGGCTACAGTCCATGGGGTCATAAAAGAGTCGGAAGAAATTTAGCGACTAAACAACAACTAGTATATAGGCAACAGGGAAGCCTTCAAAGAAGAAATGACATTTAAGTCCAAGTATAGAGGGAAAACTGAATTAAGCCAGGTAAAACAAGTTTATTTTTAGCATATGCAACACCTCACCCACTTCATTATACATACACTTAGCAAACTAAATTGAAGGTAACTTCCCTAAGAGAAAGGAAGTTTTTTCCCTTATCTGCCAAAAACCTACAGCAAACATTATAATGAGACATGACAAAACATCAGAGCTGAACCTTTAACAACAGGAGTAAGACAAGTATGCCTGACATCACAGATCCTATTCAGCCTTAAACTGGGGCTCCAAGTGAATGCAATAAGACAGGAAAGAATAATAAAAAAACACAAGAGGTGGGAAACCAGAAACAAATGATCATTATTTGCATACTATGTGTTCGTTAGCAAAAGAAAATATATGAAACTCTACAAACAGAAGAGTTTGGCAAGACTGCTGGATAAAATTCAAAATACAAAGAGTTATCACATTCTGATATATAATCTGGATACAATTAGAAAATAAAATTTTAAGAGAAGATAGCTTCCCTGATAGCTCATCTGCTAAAGAATCTGCCTGGAATGCAGAAGACCCCAGTTTGATTCCTGGGTCAGGAAGATCCCTGGGGAAGGGATAGGCTACCCATTCCAGCATTCTTGGGCTTCCCTGGTGGCTCAGATGGTAAAGAATCTGCTCGCAATGCTGGAGACTTGGGTTCAATCCCTGGGTTGGAAAGATCCCCTGAAGAAGGGAAAGTCTACCCGCTCCAGTATTCTTGCCTGAAGAATTCCATGGACAGAGGGGCCTGGCAAGCTACAGTCCATGGGGTTGCAAAGAGTTGGACATAACTGAGCGACTTTCACTCACTCGCTATTCAGAATCACAATAAAAATCCATTAAGTACTTAGAAATAAACTTAATAAAAGGCAAGCAAGTCCTTTATAGAGGAAAATTATACAGCTATTTAGAAAGGCACCGTGTTAGTCTCCTACATG
Organism: Cervus canadensis; assembly: GCF_019320065.1. Lineage (NCBI taxonomy): Eukaryota > Metazoa > Chordata > Mammalia > Artiodactyla > Cervidae > Cervus > Cervus canadensis. The sequence goes on along the minus strand of NC_057417.1, from coordinate 17,216,698 downwards.
CATGCTCAGTCCCTTAGTCCTGTCCGACTCTTTGTGACCCCATGGACTGTAGCCCACCAGGCTCCTCTGTCAATGAGATTTTCCAGGCAAGAGTACTGGAGTGGGTTGCCATTCCCTTCCCCAGGGGATCTTCCTGAATCAGGATTAAACCTGCATCTCCTGCATTGGCAGGTGGACTCTTTACCCCTGAGCCACCTGGGAGGCCCCATTAGTTTCCTGGGGCTGCCATAACAAAGAACTACAAGCTGTATGTCTTAAGATGCAATTTATTCTCTCACAGTTCTGGAGCCTGGAAGTCTGAAATCAACTTGTCAGCAGGGCCACGCTCCCTCTGAGACTCTCACCAGAATCCTTCCTTGCTGCTTCTTTGCATCTGGTGGTGACCAGCCATCCTTGGCCGCCCTTGGCTTGCAGCCACATCACTCTGGCCTCTGCCTCTGTTGCCACATGGCCTTCTTCCTCTGTGTCTCTGTCTTCATATGGCACTTTCCTCTTCTTATAGGGACACCAGTCATGTTGGCTTAGGGCCCACCCTGATAACTTCCATTTCAACTTACTTAGATCTACAAAAGTCTTATTTCCAAATAAGTCCCCACTCTCAGGTAGCAAAGGGTAGAACTTCAAAATGTCTTTTGGGGAGACACAGTTTAACTCACAACAGGCATAAACATGTGTGCATAAACAAACCTACACATTTCATTTGTTCATTTATCATATTTATGAATGAAAAACACAGTACCGTAAAGATAAAATTTCTTACGATTAGTCAATAAATTCCAAGTATTTTCAAACAAAATCCCAATAGGATCACGTGTAGATATGGATTTTGTATATCTTAATAAGTTATTTCTGAATTTCACATGGAGTTATGAAAACAAAGTGACATAAACTTTGCTCTTTGAGAAAAGAAAAGAAAATGTGTAATCTGAAAAACTAGTCTCCCTTTAAGAAATAAATTTAAAGAAAAATTTTATTGGAGTATAGTTGCTTTACAATGGTGTGTTCATTTCTTCTGTATAGCAAAGTGAATCAGCTATATGTATACCTATATCCCATCTTTTTTGGATTTTCTTCCTGTTTTGATCACCACAGAGCACTGAATAGTTTCCTGTGCTATCCACAGGTTTTCATTAGTTATCTATTTATACAGAGTATCAATAGTGTATATATGTCAAATCTCAATCTTCCAGTTTATCCCATCCGCCCTGCTTTCCTTGTCATCCATACATTTGTTCTCTATGTCTGTGTCTCTATTTCTGCTTTGCATATAAGATCATAAGATTTTTTAATTAAACAGAAAAATTAAAATAAATTTCTTAGTCTGAAAATTATTTCATTTATTCAGGTACTATGATATAAAGTCTTTCCGTATTCTGATAAGAAAGCTAAACTGACAACTTTATGGACTAATCAAGGAGCTTAGGTTTGTTGATATTAAACTAAGATGAATTCTCAAGTAGGAATATTGCAAGTATAAACACATGTGACTTTATAATCTGATCTCCATCATAAGTGACAGGTTTGAGCCTGTGTATTTTCCTGCCCTTCCGTGTACAAAGAAAAGAAGTCCCTAGCTGTGAAGTAATTTTTAAAACACAGTATGTCTTTACCTATGTGAAAGGTAAATATTTACATGTGCATGAATGTTGAAATGTGCAAAATACATTTTCTATAATTATGAGAAGCCATAAAACGTGACTCATGTAGGAGAAAGTAATGACTGTTACCAGTGAACTCATTTCCGATGGACTCACTGCGTTTTTAAAAACCTTTTTATTTTACAATAATTTCAGAATTACAGATGGGCATCAGGATAGCACCAAGTTCCCTCATACCCTTCATGCAGTTTCCCCTAAGGCTGACAACTTACATGAAACAGGGTTCATGTGTCAAAACAGAGAAGCTAATTTTGCTACAACACTACCAACTAAACCTCATATTTCATTTGTATTTCACTATTTTTCCACTAATATTCTTTTCCTGTTCCAGTAGCCAATTGTGTTGCATTTTATTGGCATGTCCTCTTCATCTCTTCTGGTCTGTGCATTGAAGGAGGTCATTGAGAGGTTGTGACCACTGGTGACCCTGGAGCTGGACTCTGGCAATTGGAGGCTCCTCACCCCCATCCCTGTCCTTGGAATGTATGTTCTGCTCACTGTTCCCACAGTTGGAGCCTTTTTCAAGGATTCAGCCTCGAGAGAGTAATGTGTTGTTGAGGCCGTCTGGAGGGTATACATAACTAAGCCCCATTAGGGTCTCTAAATAAACCTTTAAGATTCTAGAGGGCAGATGTAAAGATTTACTCCCATTGTGGCCACTCCAGACAAGGCTTGTAAATTTCCTTGCTTAATACACCAGCCACCCACCAATCTGGAGTGGCAGCCTCTTTCTCTCCTCTCTCCTTGCCCTCTGTGCATGGGACTATTTTCAAATTTCAGCCCAGGGGAACTTCGGAGGCTGTGAGCCAACACTGAAGAAATTTCTCAATCTTCTCTTGTCTTTCATGACCTTAACACTTTTGAAGAACACCAGATGGGCATTGGGTTTCCCAGGTGGCACTAGGGGTAAAGAACCCACCTGCCAATGCAGGAGACGTGAGAGATGAGGGTTTGATCCCTGGGTCAGAAAGATCCCCTGGAGGAGGGCATGGCAACCCACTCCAGTATTCTTGCCTGGAGAATGCCTTGGGCAGAGGAGCCTGGTGGGCTACAGTCTACAGGGTCACAATGAGTCGTACATGACTGAAGTGACTTAGCACGCACACACAGATGGATGTTATGTAGAATGCCCCTCAATTTGGGATTTTTTTTTTTCCTCATGATCAGTTTGGGATTATGGCTTTGGAAGAAGAAGACCACAAAAGTAAAGCACTCTCCTGGTCACACCCCATCAAGGGCACGGGACAGCACCATGACTTCCTGGTGATAGTTTCCTTGAAAACAAGATTCACAAGGTGTCTGCCAGATTCTCTGCTGTAAAGTCATTTTCTTTCTCTTTCTAAACTGTTTTAGAAGTGAGTGACTAAGTCCAGGCCATACTCAAAAGAAGAGCCATTAAGTTTCACTTCCTGGAGGGAGGACTATCAAAGATTATGCAAATGTATGTTAAAACCAGTACAATAATTAATAATTATTTGGGGGGAGATATTTGAGGTTATGCAAATATCCTTTTTCTCTTTAAAGTTCCAACCACTAATTTTAGCATTCAGCAGGGGCTGTTACCTGCAGCAGTTATTACTGTGGTGGTTATAATAGTAATTTTTCTATTTCTCTCATTTTTTTAACCTTTATTAATTGGAATTTTCATCTATGAAGACTTATCCTTTTTCTTCCGTTTATTTATTCAGTTGCTTATGTACATCAGGATGAACTCATGGTCATTTATTTTATTCTTTGATCTACACAATCAGTATAATCCTGTATAACTGTAATTTATTTTGTTCTTGAAAATGTTCCAACTTTATTCACTGGGAGTTCTTTCATGCTGATTTCCTGTGTCCTTTGTACTTGCTCTCACATTTGTTTATTGTTGTTGTTTGACATTTCCTTACTTCTTTCTGACCACTTCAAGATGCTCCAGGCTCAACTGTCTGTCTATATATGTACGTGTGTGTGTATGTATGCATGTATGTATCTATCTCTATTTGTAAACATTTATATTTATATTTATAAATATATATATTTATGTAAGTAAATATATATGTTTTCAAAGAGGTATGTATGAATATAATTTATATATATATATATACACACATACATATGTGTACATGCTCAGTCACTTCAGTCATGTCTGACCCGTTGTGACCCTATGGACTGTAGCCCGCCAGGCTGCTCTGTCCATGGGATTCTCCAGGCAAGAATAGTGGAATAGGTTACCATTTCCTTCTCCAGGATATCTTCCTGACCCAGGGATCAAAACTGCATCTCCTGCATCTCCTACACTGCAGGTGGATTCTTTACTGCTGAGCCACCAGGGAAGCCCATTTATATACATATATACATATATATATATGTATATACATATGTATATACACATATGTATATATATATTTTACAAATAGAGATAAATATATATTTATATATGTTTTTTACAAGTTCAGTTCAGTTAGTCGCTCAGTTGTCCAACTCTTTGTGACGCCATGAACCACAGCACGCCAGGCCTCCCTGTCCATCACCAACTGCGGAAGTCTACCCAAACCCATGTCCGTTGAGTCAGTGATGCCATCCAACCATCTCATCCTCTGTCGTCCCGTTCTCCTCCTGCCTTCAATCTTTCCCATCATCAGGGTCTTTTCCAATGAGTCAGCTCTTCGCAGCAGGTGGCCAAAGTACTGGAGTTTCAGCTTCAACATCAGTCCTTTCAATGAACACCCAGGACTGATCTCCTTTAGGATGGACTGGTTGGATCTCCTTGCAGTCCAAGGGACTCTCAAGAGTCGTCTCCAGCACCACAGTTCAAAAGCATCAATTCTTCGGTGCTCAGCTTTCTTCACAGTCCAGCTCTCACATCCATACATGAGCACTGGAAAAACCATAGCCTTGACTAGACGGACCTTTGTTGACAAAGTAATGTCTCTGCTTTTTAATACGCTGTCTAGGTTGGTCATAACTTTCCTTCCAAGGAGTCAGCGTCTTTTAATTTCATGGCTGCAATAACCATCTGCAGTGATTTTGGAGCCCAGAAAAATAAAGTCAGCCACTGTTTCCACTGTTTCCCCATCTATTTGCCATGAAGTGATGGGACTGGATGCATGATCTTAGTTTTCTGAATGTTGAGCTTTAAGCCAACCTTTTCACTCTCTTCTTTCACTTTCATCAAGAGGCTCTTTAGTTCTTCACTTTCTGCCATAAGGGTGGTGCCATCTGCATATCTGAGGTTATTTTTACAAATAGAGATATATAAATACATGTCATAGATATATATTTTAAATATATATCTATTTTACAAACCTATTTGTAAAATGAAGTGAAAGTTAAAGTCGCTCAGTCATGTCTGACTCTTTGCAACCCCATGGACATGGAATTTCTCCAGGACAGAATACTGGAGTGGGTAGCCTGTCCCTCCTCCAGGGGATCTTCCCAACCCAGGGATCAAACCCAGGTCTCCCACATTGCAGGTGGATTCTTTACCAGCTGAGCCACAAGGGAAGCTCAAGAATACTGGAGTGGGTAGCCTATCCCTTCTGCAGGTGATCTTCCCAACCCAGGAATTGAACCGGGGTCTCCTGTATTGCAGGCAGATTCTTTACCAGCAAAGCCAGGAACAATACCCCCTTACTCAAGAAAGCATCAGCCTTTTTGCTTTATTAAGGCTTTCAACTGATTGGAGAAGGCCTGGCTTAGGGAGGGCAATCTGCTTCATTCATTCTACTGATTCACATGTTAGTCTCATCCAGAAACACCCCTATGGGAATACCCAGAATAATGTTTGAGAAAATATCTGGGCACCCTGTGGCCAGTCCAATTGGACCATAAAATTAACCATCACATCGCTAATGTAAAATAAATTATCCAGCTTTTAATCTCAGCTCCTCTCAACCTCTCTGTCAACCAATTCCTCATATAAACTTTGAAATTTTGGACTTATCATTGCTAAATCAATATTTTAACAATATATCTTCCTTGCTATTACATGTGTTTCCCATCTATGTCTATATAATCACACATTCTCAATGCATACTATGTTGAACTTCAATTATTCATTCCAGTCCTTTTATATTCCCTATACTTGAGGTATTTCAACTTGATTCTTGGTTTTCTGGAATATATTGTTCCACAGGGTTTGAACTTCTAACTGGGGGCCAGAACCTGGCAGAGTGCCCAATTAAATATAGTCTGCTTTTATATAAAAGACAATGACTGGTTGTTGCTCTGGACACAAAGGATACTCCAGCCATGATTAGATCCAAATAAGTAAACAAACCCAGTACATTTTTCATAAGAATATAGAAATGTACCAAAATGCAATTCATTCAGCCCACCAGTAAATAACACAATTATAACACATCTTCATGTTCTATTGTTTTCTGGTTTTGTAATTACAAAATGAAATATGAATACATGGTAGTGAATTTAGCAAAAAATAAATCCAAGAAGGCAGATGTAATTGGAAGCTTCTCTATTAACAAATACTGAACTTACAAATTCTCATAGATACCATGAAAGCTACTTTTCAAAGTCAAAATTTGTCGAGTCTACCGCTGGCTGATGATGTGATCCTGTTTACCCTGATCCTTATGGGCCCTCTCAGCCTACACTGTACTTCCCATGTTTCGACTTGGTGTGGAGATAGTTTTCAAGTATTATTGAAACCATCGTATCCAATAAATAGAAAAGCAGCAGCTGGGATATTGAAAAAGTTGCTAAGAAAGGGCACATGATTAGAAAAGAATAGAAGAGATTTCTGGAAATAAAAAGCAAGAGAAGAAAAAAAAAAAGCAAGAGAAGGAAGAAGGTGGTATGCGTGTATGGCATGAATTGAGAGTGTGAGTGATTTTGTGAGAATGAATTGTGCAAGATAAGAAGAGAACTGTGACTATGAAATCCAGTGTATTCATCAATAAGAGTGAAGTTAAGTCAGAAAGAGAAAAACAAATATTGTATATTAACACTTCATGGGGAATAGATGGGGAAACAGTGGAAACAGTGTCAGACTTTATTTTGGGGGGCTCCAAAATCACTGCAGGTGGTGATTGCAGCCATGAAATTAAAAGACACTTACTCCTTGGAAGGAAAGTTATGACCAACCTAGACAGCATATTAAAAAGCAGAGACATTACTTTGCCAACAAAGGTCCATCTAGTCAAGGCTATGGTTTTTCCAGTGGTCATATGGATGTGAGAGTTGAACTATAAAGGAAGCTGAGCGTCGAAAAATTGATGCTTTTGAACTGTGGCGTTGGAGAAGACTCTTGAGAGTCTCTTGGACTGCAAGGAGATCCAACCAGTCCATCCTAAAGGAGATAAGTCCTGGGTGTTCATTGAAAGGACTGATGTTGAAGCTGAAACTCCAATACTTTGGCCACTTGATGTGAAGAGTTGACTCATTGGAAAAGACCCTGATGCTGGGAGGGATTGGAGGCAGGAGGAGAAGAGGACGACAGAGGATGAGAGGGCTGGATGGCATCACCGACTCGATGGACATGAGTTTGAGTAAACTCTGGGAGTTGGTGATGGACACAGAGGCCTGGCGTGCTGCAATTCATGGGGTCACAAAGAGTCGGACACGACTGAGCGACTGAACTGAACTGAACTGAACACTGTATGGAACCTAGAAAAATGGTACATATGAACCTCTTTACAGGACAGGAATAGAGACTCAGATATCGAGAATGGATGTGTGGACACAGTGAGGGAAGGAGAGAACAGGTCGAATTGAGAAAGTAACATTAATGTACATACACTACCATGTGTAAAATAGCTAGCTAGTGGAAAGCTGCTATATAGCACAGGGAACCCAGCCTGGTGCTCTGTGATGACCTATAGGGGTGGGATTATGGTGGCGGGGAATGGGCGGGAGGCTCAAGAGGGAGGGTATATATGTGTGTGTGTGTGCGTGGTCGCGCGTGCACGCTCAGTCGTGTCCAACTCTTTGCGACCCCATGGTCTGTAGCCAACCAAGCTCCTCTGTCTATGGGATTCTCCAGGCAAGACTACTAGAATGGGTTGCCATTTCCTCCTCTAGGTGATCTTCCTGACTCTGGGATCGAACCTGCATCTCTTGTATTTTCTCCATTGGCAGGCGGATTCTTTTACCAACTGTGCCACCTAGGAAGGCATATATGTGTGTGTGTGTGTGTGTGTGTGTGTGTGTGTGTGTATTTATGGCTGATTCACGTTGTATGGCAGAAACCAACATAACATTGTAAAGCAATTATCCTCCAATTAAAAAAAATTTAAGAGCGAACAAAGCTATTTGACTGAGTGAAAGAAAGAAGTCAGCTATCCATCCGCCTGGTGTTCATTGTTGACAAGACTTGATATGGAGAGTTGAAGGGCTAAGTAAGTCTTAACAGGCCTTTGCTGACTCTTTTGTGTCACAGATTATTCCCACCAGGGCTGAAAGCATATCTGAATCAAGACACCATCAACGTGAGTGGCAAACTGGCACATGTGGACTTCAAATTGCTAAAGAATAATGTATGACACCTGCAAAGATTATGCAGGAAGAGACAAATACCTGCCTTAACAGATTTCCAAGGAAGACAAAATTTATCTATTTGGGGAAAATAAATCTGTTGGAAAATATATGTGTAAGAGGGAGAAGAATATGCCTGCTTTTCAAGCTTCAAAGAAATTGATTCACGTTCCTGTTAAGCAGAAACGCAGTGGGGATCACAAGTTTAAATCTGTCTTAGTTACTTTGGAGTTGAAAACATATGGGCTTACAATATCCTTTCAGAACCTAATCTATCCTGGAGTATAGACTTGCTTTAAGTAACAATTGTTAACAGTTTGATTGCCACTAGTCTCTCTCTTTTATACACAAATAAAAATAGGATTCTACAAAAAATGATATTACTTATCAAATTCATTTTGTCACAAAGATTTAGGAGACCTTTTAAAAATGCCTTGTTTATTTATTTTTGGCTATGCTGGGTCTTTGCCACTGAACAGACTTTCCTCTAGTTGGGCTGAGCTGGGGATACTCTCTAGCTGTGGTGTGCTGGCTTCTCTTGTTGTGGAGCAAGGGCTCTAAAGTGCAAGGGCTTCATTAGTTGCAGGTTTTGGGCTCAGTAGCTATGGCTCCTGGGCTGTGAGCATAGGCTTAATTGTTGTGGCACTCAGGCTTAGTTGCCCTGAGGCCTGTGGGTTATAAAACATTTAAATCCTTACTTATTTTGGTACTCAGTTTTCCCCAGATCTGTCCAGTGGGATCCTCTTCAAGTAGAATCATGTGTCCTTTTGATAAATCCCTGTAAATTTGTTTTTGTTTTTGTTTTTATTTTTTTCAGTACTTGCTTACCTCTTGGCACAATAAGATTTTCCAAGTTCTTGGATGTTCTAGTCCTGTAATTAGTACTTCCTCCAAGGATTCCTGGCCGTCTTTGGTGGTGACTGGAAACTAAGATCTGGGCTCTGGGTTTATTTGTTATCACTGAGATGTCATTGCTTTTAGGTCTTTTCAGTTGTCAGAGCTATGGAATTTTTATATTTATTTGTACATAAGAAATCATGAGATGATACTGATACTCCCTCAAATTCCAATCTAATCCTACCAAGTTCTTCCTGGCTTTTTCATCCACCCCATTGAGAACCCTGGCTCCCAAAACATCAACATACTTACTCTTTTGCACAATCTGGCATCACACAAAACAGAGTTTCAGAATTGCCACAACCATGTACTATGGAAAACATATCTAATAATAAAATGTTTGAGATTAATTTGTAGTTTTTTGTTTCTTAGATCAATGGTCTATAGTAAAAGTGCCTGCTAAGTAGCTTCAGTCATGTCCAACTCTTTGCAGCCCCACAGATGTAGCCTACCAGCCTTCTTTGTCCATGTTCTCAAGGCAAGAATACTGGAGTGGGTTGCCATGCCTTCCTCCAGGGGAATCTTTCCAACCCAGGCATTGAGCCTGAGTCTCTTATATCTTCTGAAGCTTCTTATAAATAAATTTGATTTTTATTTTCTACCTAGAAACCCAAAGGACTTTTTCTTTGTCTCTGAATTTTAATCATTTTACTAGGATTAGCTTAGAATTGATTGTTCCAAGTCAGTTTTCCCAAGACCACTGCGGTACCATTCAAAATGAATATTTAAGTTTTCAAATTTTTCCAGAAAATTTTCTTGAATTACTAGTTCTATTCAGTTCTTTTTTTCTTGGACAAGAAAATGGCAACCCACTTTAGTATTCTTGCCTGGAAAAAAAAAAAAATCCCAATTTTTTCCTACCCCACTCCCAAACCCCAGAATCTCCAATTGTGTATAGCTTGGACCTTCTTGGCCTATCTTCCATTTCAACTATTTGGTGGTTTACTGCCTCTTTTCAATGTTTTTATTAAATTTCACATTTAAATGCATTCTTGCAAGACACCTTCAATTTTAATCTTCATTTCTTGAGATAATTTTTTCCCTTAAGTTTGGTCAAATTTCTCTTTATTTCTTTTTATGCCATGTCCATTTCTCTTCTTAGTATTTGGGTTTCTAAGTCTAGGTGTTTTTTTAAAACATTTTCAAATGCTTGTTTAAAATAATTAAATATGGAGTGTTATGCTATAGTTTTTCTCCATGTGTTTGGAAGAGAGGAGAAAATTTTTATTAACTGAGATGTTAACATTTTATTAACTGAGATGTCATGATTCACTTTTTCTGTTTCCTTCTTACAGTTTAATGAAAACATTTTTCTGTTCCTAGGTATTTTATGGACAGAATTCCAAGTTTTAGAGAATCTACTTCTGTCAGCATAAATAATGAAGCGCAGTTTCTTTAACCGATAATGTTACTGGGAAATAAGAAATAGGTTTTGTTTCTTTTCATATATGCAAGATCCTTGCTCTTCCTTTCTAGCTTCTTTACTTCATTGTTCCTTCATTGCCACATCTTTAAGGAGTATTACCTCTCTTCCAAATTTCTGATTCTCCCATAGAAGCAGTGCTTTCATGGCTGACACCTCCAGAGCCTCTCATTTTCTTTTTTTTTTTTAATTTATTTTTTAAAATTTATTATTAAACTTTTCATTTTGTATTGGAGTATAGCTGATTAATGAACAATGTTCAGGTGAACGGTGAAGAGACTCGGCTACACATATACATGTATCCATTCTACCCAGAGCCTTTCACTTTCAAGCTACTTGCTTATGGCCAGTGCTCAGAACCACCAAGTCTCAGACCTGTATTTAGTATTTTAGCATTTGGTACTAAACTTATTTTGGAGGATGATTTTATTTGTGTTTCATATGATTCCCCCATGACTCTCTCCTCCTTTTCATCAAGTCTCTTAAACCTTCTAGTCTTCCATTCTCCTAAAGACTTTCAGTAGTGGTGGAACTGGGTTGGAATTTGATGGGTTTTTTTATGAACATACAGATAATTTAAAGGTTATGGCAGCCTTTGTCTTCTTGTAATGCCAAAGTCTTGGTTATATGTAGTTCTGTCTGTTCTTCTTCCTGATTATACTTATTGGAGGGAGCTGACTGATGACTGTGGAGAAATTTGGATTCAGAGAGCTATAATTATCTTGCAGACCCTGAAAGCTCTCCCTATGATTTTACAAGTACCTATTTTCATGTGCTTTTCCTTTACATAATATTATCAGCATTCTTCTTCTCAATATGATGGTTGAGGAGGGTATTCCATTGTCAATTTCATTTTTTTTTATTTATTTATTTTTTCAGTGGGTTTTGTCATACATTGACATGAATCAGCAATAGATTTACACGTATTCCCCATCCCAATCCCCCCTCCCACCTCCCTCTCCACCCGATTCCTCTGGGTCTTCCCAGTGCACCAGGCCCGAGCACTTGTCTCATGCATCCCACCTGGGCTGGTGACCTGTTTCACCATAGATAATATACATGCTGTTCCTTCGCAACATCCCACCCTCACCTTCTCCCACAGCGTTCAAAAGTCTGTTCTGTACTTCTGTCTCTTTTTCTGTTTTGCATATAGGGTTGTCGTTACCATCTTTCTAAATTCCATATATATGTGTTAGTATGCTGTAATGTTCTTTATCTTTCTGGCTTACTTCACTCTGTATAATGGGCTCCAATTTCATCCATCTCAATTTCATTTTAAATTAATTAATTCTGATGTCTTTGCCTACTGGTCATCTGTATTTATTTCTAAGTAAATTGTTTATTTCTATCCTTTACCTGTTTATTACTTGGGTTTATGGAGCTCCTTCTTCAGTATTAATATTAATCATGTGTCTATTTTGTGTGTTGATAATATTTTTTTCTGACTCATCTTTCAACTATGTTTATATAATTGTTACTAAATGGAGTAGTATATAATGTATTTTTGAGACCTTGCACATGAATGCAAATGTTTCTTTTTCTTTTTGTTTTCACTCGTGAATGGGAGCTTGTTTGACTATAGAATGCTTATCTCACATAATTTTGCCCCTCATCTTGATCTAAAGACATAATTTCATTCCATTCCAAAATTGCAGATGAGTGGTTTAATGCAACATGACCCTTTTTTCCTCTTTCTTCCTAGATACCTAGAAATTTTAATTTATTCTTTAAATTTAAAAACTTTCTCAATATATGTTATGGTAATATTTTTTTCTTATTGAAAGTGTTAGCTGTTCAGTCATGACAACTCTTTTTGACCCCATGGGCGGTAGCCTGCTAGGCTCCTCTGTCCATGAAATTTTCCAGGAAAGAATACTGGAGTGGGTAGTCGTTCCTTTCTCCAGGGGATCTTCCCAGCCCAGGGATCAAACCTGGGTCTCCTGAATTGCAGGCAGATTCTTCACTGTCTGAGTCACCAGGAAGCCCTTTTCTTTATTATTTTTGCCTAGTATAGGATGTGCACTTTTGATGATTGAGGCTCTTTTTGACTTCAAGAAAGTTTTTCTTTCATATCTTTAAATATTATTTTCTCCATTTTCTCTGCTCTCTCCATCAGATATGGCAGCCGTTCTCACACTGGGAATCTCTTCCATTTCTGGAATCTTCTCACTCATTTTATCTCTTTTTCCTCATGTCCTTCTTTCAGAGAGAATTTTCCAAGAATGGTTTCAACATTATTGATTTCATTCCCAGGAGCAGAAATTCTATTTTTTATTGTTTCTAAGCTTCATTTAATCTTGAGTTAAATTCATCCTTTTCAAAATATTTCCTTTATCTATTTCTATTTATTATACTTCAACCTCCCTTTTCATCTCAATCTCTCCACTTATTGTATAATTTTTTGTTTCTTGGTTGATAGAAGCAAACAATTTCCTGAAATTTTATTTAGAACACAGACACAACTGATAGTTTGCAGGGTATGTACTCTTTTAAAGACCCTTCCTCTGACTCTTGATCTTAACATTTCTGTCCTCATGCTGTATAATCTTGAAAAAAATAGGGCTAAGCTAAATGGCTGAGATATACGTTGTTCATATTTCTACTTCTGCTTATTCATCAAGGAACAAGAAATTTATGGCTTTTCCTCTTTGCTACGTGTATAAATTTCCTCCTTAGTTCCCCTGAGTGCCCATCAGGTTGCAATGTGATCTATTCCTTCTTTTTGTTCTGATGTTGGAGAGTTATTTGATGTGCAGCCTTTGGCCAACTTTTTAGTTTAATATAGCCAACTATCATTAAACGTTCTAGTTGAAAAAGCCAATTATTCTTAAATATTCTGGTTTTCTAAGGAGGGATATTTTAGTGCTACTCCCTCATTGTCCTCTACAGTATTTAGAATTTATTCCTGAATAGACTATTTCTGCATTTATGACTAAAAATCTACAGTCTTTACCATGGCCACTCCACAGCTCATTTCTTTGCAAATGCAGATTTTATATCACAACTGATGCTGTGTAAAGGCGTTCAAAGGCTCTGAATACTCTAGTCAACAGTTTCCATATGAGGCTCTGATGGAAGAAAGTCCAAGTTTTTGAGATTTCTTGAAATATTTTTCCACTAATGGTTCCATCATTATACCTATGGGCTTGAAAGGTTTGACTCCTGGGTAGTCTTCCTGTTTTGCAGCAGGTCATTGTATAATATTCCTAATTCCCAGTGCTACTGAAATTCTCCATCTCCTCTTGAGTTTTACATCTGTCTGGAATGGCTAATCAGAAGTCATTGTCTTTCTACCATCATAACTCAGAATGAAGTAGGTTGTGATTATGTCACTCTGCTGTATAAAATCCTTCAAGGGTTTCCAACTATATGTAGTATAAGGCATAAAAGCCTCTCAGAATAACATGTGAATTCTTTACAATATGGCACCAGACTATCTCTTCAACTTCATTTTTATTCACCTGCTTCCGTGTATCTTAAATTCTCAGCAAGCTAGATTATTAATCCCTTTTTCTAAATATGCCAGGTAATTCCAAACCTTTTCATTTCTGATCATATACTGTTTCCTCTGCCTGAAATGCCTTGCCTCTCTTGGATCAGTGGGAAATTCCCATTTATCCTTTGGAGTGGAACAGAAATGGCTCTCCTCTTTAAAAAAAAAAAAGAAAAAGCTTTTTATTTTATATTGAAATATAATCAATTAACAATGCTGTGAAAGTTTCAGGTAAACAGCAAAAGGACTCAGTCATTCATATACACGTATCCATACTCCCCCAAACTCCCCTCCCATCCAGGCTGGCACATAACATTGAGCAGAGTTCCATGTACTTGTCCATGTCCTTGTTGGTTACCCATGTCCTTGTTGGTTATCCATTTTAATTATAGCAGTGTGTACACATGGGTCCCAAACTTCCTAACTACCCCTTCCCTCATCCTTCCTACTGCCCCCCCTCCAGCACTGTTCTCTAAGGCTATGAGTCTGTTTCTGTTTTGTAAGAAAGTTCATTTGTATCATTTCTTTTTAGATTGCACATCTAAAGGGAAAACATCTCTTCTTTGTTGTGCACCCAGATGCTCAAAGCAAGATGAATTGTACCATTCTCTGCGGCCCCATTGCTGTGGTCTGAATGTTGTGTCCCTTTAAACTTCGTATGTTAAATCCTCACACCCAATGTGATGATACTCAGAAGCTCTGCCTTTGGGAGGTGATTTGGTCATGACTGCAGAGCTCTCATTAATGGGGTTGTTGTTGTTCAGTCACCCAGTCGTGTCCAACTCTTTGCAGCCCCATGGACTGCAGCACATCAGGCCTCTTTGTCTGTCACCATCTCCCGAAGTTTGCCCAAGTTCATGTCCATTGCATCAGTGATGCCATCCAGCCATCTCATCCTCTGACACCCTCTTCTCCTTCTGCCTCAATCTTTCCAAGAGCCAGCTTAAAACTATTAAAAAAAAAACTAAGATCATGGCATTCGGCCCCATTACTTCATAGCAAATAGAGGGGGGAAATGTGGAAGTAGTGACAGATTTTCTCTTCTTGGTTTTTTCTTCCAAAATCACTGTGAATGGTGACTGCAGCCATGAAATCAGGTGATTGCTTCTTGGCAGGAAAGCTATGACAAACCTAGATAGTGTGTTGAAAAGCAGACATTGCTCTGCCAACAAAGGTCCATATAGTCAAAGCTACAGTCTTCCCAGTGGCCATGTACTGTTGTTAAGGGCTGGATTTGTAAATAAGGCTGAGTGCCGAAGAATTGATGCCTTCAAACTGTGGTGCTGGAGAAGACTCCTGAGAGTCCCTTGGATAGCAGGGAGATCAAACCAGTCAATATTAAGGGAAATCAACTCTGAATACTTGTAGAAAGGACTGATGCTGTAGCTGAAACTCCAGGATTTTGGTCATTAATGGAGTAGTACTTTTATAAAAGAGGCCCAAGGGACCTCCCTAGCCTGTCTCAGGGAAATTATTTTCTAATAGAAGATTTCATTTTTTCTTCTTTTTATTGCTTCTGTTCTCTGTCTCCAGAATCCCGATAAAAGAAATAGCAGACATCCATGCAGCTTTACATTTCTTTCATTGTTGTTTAGTTGTTAAGTTGTGTCTGACTCTTCGCAGCCTCATAGGCTGCAGCGTGCCAGGCTCCTTTGTCCTCTGCTATCTCCTGGAATTTGTTCAAATTCATGTCCATTAATTTGGCATAAACCATCTCATCCTCTGCTGCTTCCTTCTCCTTTTGCCTTCAATCTTTTCCAGTGTCAGGGTCTTTTCTAATGAGTCGGCTCTTCGCACCAGGTGGCCAAAGTACTGGTGATTTAGCTTCAGCAACAGTCCTTCCAATGAATATTCATGGCTGATTTCCATTAGGATTACATTTCTTTCATACATTACACACATATTTCTTGCATGTATTCCATTATTTTGCTTTTGGCTCAGGTCTGAGAGATTCCACTGACTTTATCATCAGATCATCGACATGGTTGTTAAACATAGTCATTCTCTTCTTCAACACGTTTTTAGTGCCAAACATATTTTTAATTACCAGGTACTCATTTTTGTTCTGATTGCTCCTTTTTCACAGCAGCAGTCTGTTATGACTTATGTGTGTGCCATCTTTCCAGTCTCACTGGAGTCCTTTGTTAATGTTTTTAAATTGTTGTTTCCTGCATGATCTTTATTTCCTAAAAGCACAATTATTTTATTTGTGAATCTTAACATTTCTCATGCATGTGACTTCTTTTCCTCTCGTGTTTGTTGACCCTTGGTTGTTCATTTGTGTTTGTGAAGAAAGATCTGGCTACTAAGTAATGAGCATTTCATTTGGATTTGTATAGATCTGTTCCCCTGAAAACATCTCCCTTGATGATTCTGTACTAGTAGGTGGTGTGTGAGAACTGTAAAACCCTATTTAAGAGTTGTCGACAAGGAATCAGTACGCCGTGGATAGCAAATCAGAAAAAGGAGGACTTGACCTTAGCAGTGGGTTATTTTGCTGTATTTTTGTTGAGAAAGGTTGCCTTGCCTTTCTTTTTCCACTGGGTAGCTAATGTGTTCTAGAGTTTTCTAAAACTCTGCTTTGCTTCCCATTCATGATCTTATACTCATTATAAGGAGTATAAGGAGGCATTTCCACATGAGTAAGACACTTTCTTTCGAGTGCACAGCTTGGATTTTTAAGTGGGGGCCACAAGTTATCTGCTATATATATTTGGGAAGAGGTCAGAGAAAAGAGACGGCATCCAGCTAGCCCAGACTTACTAGCTTCAGTCCTTTATACCAAATATATTCAACATTTATTTATTTAATAGTATGACCAGAGTAAAAAAAAAAAAAAACATGGTTAGAAATTCTACCCATCTCTGTCCCCACGCACCTTTGCAATGTGACTTTGGAACTCCCCCTAGCATGAACTAGGGTCAATTTCTCCACCCCATTGTATCTGGGTTTGGCCACGTGACTTGCTTTGTTCAATGGGACTTTTAAAAAAGTGACCTGAAAGAGAGACTTGAAAATCTCTTGAACACTGGGGCTTATTCTCTCTTGCTGCTCTTGTAAAGAAGATAGATGAAAGGCCAGACAGTTAAAAATACATTCTTTTACATATGAATTCTGAGATATCAAAAGCAACAGCCCTGGGAAGAAGCCCAAGAGGCTATAAGAAGAGGCATGTGGCCCATTTGCCTTTATGACTCTGATCAATGGCCTGTTGGATATTAAGCATGTGAGAAAAAAAAAAGACTTCCCTTGATTATCCAACCAGCAGCCAATCCACAGCTGACCATGGATGCTTGAAAGAGTCCAGCAGAGATGAGCTGAGCTCACACAGAGAAGAACTTCCTAGCTGATCCAAATCATGAACTGAATAAAGAGTTTTTATAGGTTTCTTGTTGGTTGTTTTTTTACTAAAACTCCTTTAAAAAAGTGGGGAACTCTTAATGGTAAACTCAACAGCTGAGAAACAGGATGATGGTTCAATGGTAGGTAAGCATTATTATTTAAAGCCATTAAGTTTTGGAGAAGATTGTTATACAGCAAAAGCTAACTGATACAAGCGCCAAATTGTTTTAGTATTCCAGGTACTATGCATACAAAATAAAGTAGATAAGGCCTCTGCCCTCAGATGGTGATAAACAAGTAAAGGAGGGAGACAGTTTCAGAGAATAATATACATTGTGAAGGAATGAAAACAAGACGTTGTGACAGAGTGACTGTCTAGGGTTGGAATCTAATATAGATTTTGTGATCAGAGAAGAATTCTTTGAAAAACTGAAGTGTGGGTAAAGATCTGTGTAGTAAGGAGGAGCCAACTATGAGAAGGCCTAGAGATATTTGTTCCAGACAAAGGAAAAGCACTTACAAAGGCACTGAGGTGGTGACATACTTCACATATTAAAGGGACATAAAGTTCAACAAGGCTATAATAAAGTGAGCAAAGGAGAGACTGGGTGAAAGGCTGTGAAGTCAGGGAAACAGACCATGCAGGAGGACTTGGATTATAATTAATATACTATTTACCTTAATGCTTGGGCCATATCTCATCCTTGTGTTTTATATTTGTGGACTAGGAGCTTGGAGCTTTTGTTATTGTTCAATCGCTAAGTCGTGTCCAACTCTTTGAGACCCCATGAACTTGAGCACGCCAGGCTTCTCTGTCCTTCACTGTCTCCCTGAGTTTGCTCAAATTCATGTCCATTGAGTCAGTGATGCCATCCAACCATTTCATCCTCATTGTCCCCTTCTCCTCTTGCCCTCAATCTTTCCCAGCATCAGGGTCTTTTTCAGTAAGTTGGCTCTTTGCATCAAGTGGCCAAAGTATTGGAGCTTCAGCATCAGTCCTTCCAATGAATATTCAGGGTTGATTTCCTTTAGGATTGACTGGCTGGATCTCCTTGCAGACCAAGGGACTCTCAAGGGTCTTCTCCAGCACCACAGTTCAAAAGCATCAATTCTTCGGTACTCAGCCTTCTTTATGGTCCAACTCTCACAGACTACTGGACAAACCACAGCTTTGACTATATGGACCTTTGTCAGCAAATTGATGTCTCTGATTTTCAATACACTGCCTAGGTTTATCATAGCTTTTCTTCCAAGGAGCAAGCGTCTTTTAATTTCGTGGCTGCAGTCACCATCCACAGTGGTTTTGGAGCCCAAGAAAATGAAATCTGAAAAAAAAAAAAAGAAAGTGAAATCTGTCACTGTTTTCACTTTTCCCCCATCTATTTGCCATAAAGTGATGCGACTGGATACCCATGATCTTCGCTGTTTGAATGTTGAGTTTTAAGCCAGCTTTTTCACTCTCCTCTTTCACCTTCATCATTGGAGCTTTTAAAAGACTCCTATGAGAATGATGCCTCTTCCCTCCAGTATTTTGGGCTACAACTTCCCATGATCCATTTTCATCAATCAGATCCATCTGCTTTTCGTCTTCTAGGATTTCTTCAAAATGTCCTCCAGCTGCCTACCTTTCTAGTTTTCTAACATTATTACACATTAATTCTTTTTAAAAATGTATACTTGGTTTACAATATTCTGTTAGTTCCAAGTGTACAAAAAAAAGCAATTCAGCTTTATATATATATTCAGTTCAGTTCAGTTCAGTCGCTCAGTTGTGTCCGAATCTTTGCGACCCCATGAATTGCAGCATGCCAGGCCTCCGTGTCCATCACCAACTCCCAGAGTTTACTCAAACTCATGTCCATCGAGCCAGTGATGCCATCCAACCATCTCATCCTCTCTCATCCCCTTCTCCTCCTGCCCCCAATCCCTCCCAGCATCAGGGTCTTTTCCAATGAGTCAACTCTTCGCATGAGGTGGCCAAAGTACTGGAGTTTCAGCTTCAGCATCAGTCCTTACAATGAACACCCAGAACTGATCTACTTTAGGATGGACCGGTTGGATCTCCTTGCAGTCCAAGGGACTCTCAAGAGCCTTCTCCAACACCACAGTTCAAAAGCATCAATTCTTCAGCGCTCAGCTTTCTTCACAGTCCAACTCTCACATCCATACATGAGCACTGGAAAAACCATAGCCTTGAGTAGACGGACCTTTTTGGCAAAGTAATGTCTCTGCTTTTTAATATGCTGTCTAAGTTGGTCATAACTTTCCTTATATACTCAATTTTCAGATTCTTTTCCACTATATATTATTATGAGGTATTGAATATACTTCCCTGTGCTATAATGCAAGTCCTTATTGTTTGAATCAATGCTTTCTGAAACACAGAATTGCTGGTCTTTTTGTTTTTACATATTTAAGGATCTTGGTATATGTCAGTCCTCAAGTCAGTCTTTAATTGAAATTCTTTTATCTCATTTAAAAATTTGTAGCTTTTTAAGCTTATCTTAATCTCTTTTTGCTATTCTTTTCATCTTTGTTTCTTCTCCTTTCAGCTTGTCTTTAGAGTGGCTGGTAAGAGGTGAGGCCTCAATACTGTATTTGCTCACTACCCAATAAGTATTTATTTGGCATCTTTTACCTGCAAAGAAAATTGAAGTCCTTCTCCCCAATTAGTTGTTCTTGAGGGCACCTGCCTTGCTTGATTCCAGCTGCCTGACAATAGCTCATCAAAAAAATCTCATTCTGAGACACTGAGGAAACCCAAGGGTTAATTCCTCCCTGCACCTTAAGTTTCACTGGACACTTCGGGTGTTTCATTTCCTAGGGGGGTGTTGCTTTTGATATATCAGAATTCATATGCTAACAAAATGTATTTTAACTCCCTGGTTTCCTTCCTATCTATCCATCCATCCATCTATCCATCCATCCATCCACCTATCTTCTTTTATCTACTACCTGTCTTCTGTCTATGTATCACCATTGATTTTGAGATGCCATAAGTCAGTTGAGGATGGCACATAGGATGTCCCACCTGGAAGGGATGGGTCACATTATACTGTTGAGAGCAGAAGACCCTTTGCCCTTATAAACCAAGAATTTGGCCTTCGTCGGGTCTTTTGCAGAACTCCAAAGTACAAAAGTGGTTGCCCATTCTGCTGTTGCCTTATGGGAACTATATTCCTTTATTAAACTCAAAATCAAGAGGCCAAACCATCTTGAAAGAGAGAAAAGGAGATTTCTTCTCTGCCGTGGGGCCACTCTATGTTCCATGTCCTTTACCCGGGACACCCTTCTCCCTGCTCCTCTCCTCCATGTCTCTTACTTATCCTAACTCTTACCCTTCTGATCTAAGCTTTAAGCTGTTTATTCAGGGAGCCTTTCCTTCCTGCTTTTCTAATTTTCCCTACCCCCCCACCCCTAAAAGTATAGAGGATGCTGCTGCTGCCCTGCCTAGGTCCCCTCACTGGTGGGGTGTGTACCCCCCAGTTGCTGTACATATTCGTTGCAAAAATGGAGCTGCCTTGTCTGGGAAGTTACTCCTGACCAGGCGACAGTCAGTGGCCAAAGGCTATGTCAAAGGCTGGCCGCCTGGCCTCAAAGTGGACCAACCTTTCCAGGGTATTGGGCTAACGCTGGTCTCCAGCTGAGACCTCAACTTTAGTTTTCTTCTCCTGTTTTGACCTGCTTCCTTTACACCCCCTCTGCAGACAGCACTCGTCCAATAATTCATTTCTACCTGGGTCATCTCAGGCCCCGCTTCTAGGAATTCTGACTTTAGCCACTTGCAAGCATGCGGGCTTCTCTAATGGCTCAGCCATAAAGAATCTGCCTGCAATTCAGAAGATATGGGAGACTTGGGTTTGATCCCTGGATGGGGAAGATCCCCTGGAGGAGGACGTGGAAACCTACTCCAGTACTCTTGCCTGGAGAATCCCATGGATGGGGGATACTAGGTTACAGTCTATGGGGTCCCAAAGAGTTGGACAAGTGCTGAGTTGCTCAGTCGTGTCCAACTCTTTGGGACCCCATAGACTGTAGCCCACCAGGCTCCTCTGTCCATGCGGTTCTTCAGGCAGTAGGGTGGTTGCCACGCCCTCCTCCAGGGGATCTTCCCAATCCAGGGCTCAAACCCAAGTCTCCTGCATCTCCTGCATCGGCAGGTGGATTCTTTACCACTGAGCCACCTGGGTATGGGTCATTTAGGAAGCTTTATTTAAGAGGTTTATCTATTTACATAACTGAAAACAACTTTTCTTTCTGACCCCTGCACATCTAACCATGGTGGAGAGTCACATGGGCAGACACAAATGTGAATGGCATCCCTGGAACTAGTCACAGAGTAGCTCCCACAGCCTACAGCGCATAAGAGCTTCTCATCTGGGAAGTGGAGGTGGGGACAAAAAAAAGGAGAGACGTCACACACAAAGAATTCACCCTGGAGGCAGTGCTGGCATTTCAGGAGCAAAGCTGTTTGTCTGACCTGATAAAAAGTGCTATTTTTTAGAGGCTTTAGTAAAATCATTTAATCTAAAATTCAATATAAATGCTACTCTGTGTTAATCTTTGAGAACCAACAAGTGGATCCCAGATCTGTTCTTTCCCAGAAATGAAACTAATTTGGTTAAAGACAGGGTTTTGGGGGGTTTATTTACCAGAAAGTTCAAAGTTCAAAGACATGATTAAGTATCTTTTCCCTAGTGTAACCCCTCGGGAGCCACAGCAACAGCAGAAACTAATAAAACATGATGAATTCATGTTTGAAGAGCCTGTGGAGACATTGACTAATGGCATGAGACCTACAGAATGGGTTAGAAATGAGTTCATATGCAAATATTGTTAAACACCGGTCCCCTGTTGCTTACATGTTCAGTACTTAAAATTTAAGACTATTTGAAAATGACTCTGAGATGTAACAATTGTGAATTCGTACATGAGGTAGTTTGGGGGGAGCACAAACTGAACTCACACGTGGAATTGGATGCTGAAATTGGTAGATGGTGAATGAACCAGCTGACCACTGAGCATTGACTTGGCATACGTGTGGAAACTCACGAAGTGATTTCAAATCTTTACAACTGTTACTGTTCCTAATGGAAGTGCAGAGGTAGAGGAAACAAATGGCAAGTGTGGATTTGAGCAGGGAGTCCCCAACCTCCAGGTCACAGACTGGCACCTCTGCTCAGATGAGTGACAGCATTAGATTAGAAATAAAGTGCACAATAAACGTGATACACTTGAATCATCCCAAAACCATCCCCTGCCACCCCTGGTTCATGGATAAAATTGTCTTCCATGAAATCGGTCTCTGAGGTCAAAAAGGTTGGGGACTGCTGATTGAGGACATCCAAGACCTAATATGGTTTTTCCAGTAGTCATGTATGGATGTGAGAGTTGAACTATAAAGAAAGCTGAGTGCCGAAGAATTGATGCTTCTGAACTGTGGTGTTGGAGAAGACTCTTGAGAGTCCCTTGGACTGCAAGGAGATCCAACCAGTCCATCCTAAAGGAGCTCAGTCCTGGGTGTTCATTGGAAGGACTGATGCTGAAGCTGAAGCTCCAATACTTTGGCCACCTGATGTGAAGAACTGACTTGTTTGAAAAGACCCTGATGCTGGGAAAGATTGAGGGCAGGAAGAGAAGGGGATGAGAGAGGATGAGATGGTTGGATGGCATCACTGACTTGATGGACATGGATTTGAGCAAGCTCTGGGAGTTGGTGATGGACAGGGAGGCCTGGCGTGCTGCGGTCCATGGGGTCGCAAAGAGTCGGACACGACTGAGCAACTGAACTAAACAACTGAACTGAAGACCAAAAGTCTTGCAGCTGTCAAGTTATTACCATAGTGCATCCCTGTCAGTCACCACGATGGCTGCTTTAGAAACTGATTTTCCAAATGTACAATTAAGGAAACAAAGGGACTAGCATTCTGTCTTAAGGAAGTCAAGATGGAGCTTGGACATCTGTTGAACCAGAATTGGAAGAGGGTCAAAGTGGCTGTTTTCCCTCTGATTTCCCCAACTTCCCTACCTGCAGCTCAAGAAGCCATCTCTTTTCAGTCTCAAGCAGGTCCATCTTACCCAATCCCTTCACAGTGTGTGTTTGCTTTTCCTTCTGTATCTTTCTTTGTATTGAAGGCATCATCATCGTCTTAGTTGCTGAAGTTTCATACCTAGGCCTCTGGCTCCTATACATTTATTTCTTATTCAGCCATATTATCCTCAAGGCTGCTACATCCATAGTCTGTTAGCTGTGATTCCTTGACCTCCTCTTGGGATGTGACCATCACCTTCATACTACCTGAGTCATTTGCAGGCCTGGCCACGCCTTGGACCTTTGTATTGCTCTGAGTCTCTCCTCCCCTAAGAGCATCATTATGGGGACCCACTGGGAGAATCCTCTACTTTGCCTCTACTATCTATATTTCCCCCCTACACCAGATTGTGCTGATTTTTCTTACCACTTGAAGCATGTAAGAATAACTGTTTTGACTCTTTTATCTTGTTTTAAGGAAAATAACACCAAGATCTGTGTGTTTTCTCCCAGAAAGCATAGATACATACAAGGATAGAGATTTTCTCAAGGAAAAGAAATATGTGTTTGCAAATCTGTTCCTTCAAGACCTATGTATTTAAAAATCATCCTGCCTTTAAAAAAAAAAGATTTTTAATGCAGACCATTACTAAATTTGTTATAATGTTGCTTCTGTTTTACATTTTGGTTTTTTTGACCATGAAGTATGTGGAATCTTAGCTCCCTGACCAGGGGTTAAACCTGCACACCCTGCATTGGAAGGCAAAGTCTTAACCACTGAACCACCAGGGAAACTCCTAAAGATAATTCTTGTTAGACTTTTATATTCCT
Organism: Cervus canadensis; assembly: GCF_019320065.1. Lineage (NCBI taxonomy): Eukaryota > Metazoa > Chordata > Mammalia > Artiodactyla > Cervidae > Cervus > Cervus canadensis. The sequence continues at coordinate 17,192,546 of NC_057417.1, read as the reverse complement.
ATAAAAATGTATAGGGAATCTTATCCCTCTGTATTCCAAATAGGATTCAAAAAGTTTGTGTTTGACCAGTACATAAAAGAGGAGGGGACCCTATCTCTCTACTGCCCATGAACAAAGGCTCACCTGTAAGCAAAAGCAATCATGCTGAAATCTGTTTCACTGTTAAATGAACCGTAGTGGTTTTGGGGCCCAGGGCTGTCCTGATTATAACCAGAAGACAGGAATAGTGTAGGTAAGATACAAACTCCAGGACATAGTGGAGGACAGGGAAGCCTGGCATGCTGCAGTCCATGGGGTCCCAAAGAGTTGGACAACGACTTAGTGACTGAACAACAACAATATTACCTGAATAGTACCTAGTATTAGGTTTGATCGATAAACCCTTGAACCAGTTTTGTTCTTTTAACATCTTATCGTGTTTATTTCCAGCTTCCCAGGTGGCTCAGTGATAAAGAATCCACCTGCCAATGCAGGAGACCCAGGTTTAATCCCTGGGTCGAAAAGATCACCTGGAGGAGGAAATGGCAACCCACTCCAGTATTCTTGCTGGGAAATCCCATGGACAGAGGAGCCTGGCAGGCCCCAGTCTGTGGGGTCACAGAGTCAGACACAAATGAGTACACACACACACACAAATGTTTATTTCATTTCCAACAAATGGAGTAAAAGCATGCTATTGGCTGGCGAGAAGATGTAACCCTTATGTTGACCTTCCCAGGATCGAACCTAGGTCTCTGGCACCGCAGGCAGATTGCTTACCATCTGAGCCACCAGGGAAGCCCTATGTTGACCTACCCTACACTTAGTATGAATTCTGAAATCAACCCCATTGGTCATAGCTTCTCCTACCTCTTTGCCTCTCGTTCCCCCTGGAACAGTCTATCTAGCCCAGAAGCTCCAATCTCACAGCTCTCTGATCTCACATGTTTCAGTCCAGGGTCAGCCACTTCCCTGGTTCTCATGAGCATCCCCCATGCCCTCGCCTCCATGAACTTGCATTACCCCTGCCCATTACACATCCTGAGTATGCCACTCACCACCCTTTCAATATCTAGAATGTCAGGCAACACTTAGCAAAGTCACAAGAGTTATTGGCTCTTTATCTGCTGGGTCCTTTGGTAGTTCTAACATCCTTAACTTTTCCCTGGTTGACTACATAACACATTCTTAAAGGACTTCAAACCTATTCTACTCTGATCAAGGTACATATTCCGTTACCACCTCCAGACCCTACAAAACCATGTTTTGTGGGGACCAAACCCATCCAACGTGAGTTTTCTCAAAATCTCTCTTATCTACATCAAACTTGTATTTGCCTCTCTTTTTTTCTTTCTCACCTCAAATAAAGAAATTTCCTTTGGCATTATCTAATAAGGTTGAAAATGTACATGGTCTATGACCCAATGGTTTTTTTTCCTGTCTCCTATTTTCCTACTGACTGAACTTACTTTTTAGAGGCTCTCTTTCTTTATTAGGGGCCTGAGACTGTACATAGGGCTATGCTAATTTTGTAGATTTCTTTCCTCCAGAATCTAAACCTTCCCCCAAAGAGACATAGAGGGGCTTTCCCTGTGGCTCAGTGATAAAGTCTCAATGCAGGAGACACAGGTTTGATCCCTGGGTTGGGAAACTCCTCTGGAGAAGGAAATGGTAATCGACTCTAGTATTCTTGCCTGCAAAGATCCCATGTGCTCCAAAGCAACTGGGTCCACCCACCACATCTATACAGCCTGTGTTCTAGAGGCTGGGAGCTGCACGCCCGAGAATTCCTGTTCTGCAATAAGAGAAGGCACCGCAAACTGCAATAAGAAGCCCACCCACCGCAACTAGAGTGTAGCCCCCACTCTCTGCAACTAAAGAAAAGCTCATGCAGCGGCGAAGACCCAGCACAACCAAAAATAAATAAATAAACAAGTAAATAAATAAATCTAAAGATCCCACATGCCACAGCTAAGCTCCGGCAGAGCCAACTAAAAAAAAAAAAAAAAAAAAAAGATCAATATTTTTTAAAGAGAGACACAGAGGTCAGACACTGTCATCGTGGAGCTCGGAGTTCAGTGGGGAAGGTAGGGTATCCATTACAATGCAGCATCAGTCTTATAATGGATGTCTACTCAGGGTACACTTGTAGCGCAAGAAATGGATTAGCTCTCTGGGGGAGGAAGAACAGCGTTATAGACAAGGTATAGCTGAGCCAGGTCTTACAGAATTAGTAGTTGAGTAGACAAGATGGGGAGGTATCCATTCAACATCTGTTAGATCAGCAAATGAGGGGCATATCACATGGAGAAAACAAGATGTGCAGCCAGAGTGACAGAGTTCACTACTTCAGTCTCTTCAGGAAAAGTGCCGACTCAGTGTAGCTAAATCAAGAGGGAGGAAAAGAGTGGGAGCAAGTGGGCCTGAGAGCTCAGAAATAGCATACTGAAGAAAAATTTTAGAAGAAAGAAATAATATTAACACAAGCAGAAATTATTGAAGAGCAGAAAAACAGGAGAATTAAAAACTAATTCCAGGGACTTCCCTGGTGGTGCAGTGGTTTAGAATCTGCCTTGCAAAACAGGGGACTTGGGTTCGATCCCTGGTCGGGGAACTAAGAACCCATAAGCCTTGGAGCACAGAAGCCTGCTTGCACAACTAAGAGTTCATGTACCACAACAAAAGATCCCACATCAGGCAATGTAGATCCCATGGCCTCAACCAAGACCCGATGCAGTCAAACAAATAAATAAATATTCTTTAAAAACGAATCCCAAGAGTTGTTTCTACACAGAAAGAAATAACAAGGGAAGAAAGGCAAGAGACAGGAAAGAAAGGAAGCAGGGGTTGGTGGAGGAAGGATAGACAAAGGTCTTGCAAGTTTAATCAAGGGGAAATGGAAACGACATAGAAAGTAAATTTACTGAAGATATATTTACAGAGTGCTTAATACTTGCCAGGTCTTGGAGTAGCTGTTGGGAGAAAAAAACAGCTGTATAAAGAGATACGTCCTCTGCCTTGGAGGAGCTGAATTTTGGATGAGGAAGTGCTTCTTTAAACATATAATTATCAGATGAAAATATAACTGCAAATTGAAAGTGGTAAGAAGGAAAAGTAGAGTCCAATGAGAGGTTACGGCAAGATCAAAAATTAATGCGAGTCTGGGTGCTGTATCATGAGAGGCTTTTGAAGTTGTGACATTTAAGCCAATGTCTGGTGAAGGAGAACGAGTTAACCAGAAGCAATTGGAAAAGCAATCCAGGGGGGAAACCAGCCTGGGTGAAGGTCTTGAGGTAGGAAAGAATGTGGTTAAGTTCAAGTAACTGGAAGCAGGTCGAGGGGTAGGGCAAACAAAGAAAACAGAGAGTCACAAAGACTTACAGGTAGGGTGACCACCCATTCCAGTTTGGCCAGGATTGAAGGGTGGGGGTGGGTCCCTGGATATGGGGCTTTCTGTTTCAAAACTGAGACAGTCCCAAACTAACCTGGATAAATTGATCACCTTATTTACAGGCTTCATTCAAGACTTGGGACCTTAGCAGAAGAACAGTACAGTACCTATAATCAAGGCAGCTGTAATGAAGACAGAAAATGTGGATGGGTTTAAGAACTATTTAGGGGTAAACTGATAGAACTTGATGACTAAATGAAGTAGGACAGAGGGAATAATAAAGAATGAAGTGATAATTTTTTTTTTTTTTTGGCTTTAGAAACCAAAGGAATATGCATAAAAAAGAATGAAAACACAAACGAATAACACTAAATTTGTTCACTGACATCAACTGTCAAATCAAGGTTTTCAACTTTATCATTGTTGAGTTACAAAGGTATACATTTTGGTACCTTCCATCTCTACCATTCCCTGCAGTTGAAATGGAAAGGAAGCCTGATGGAGACCCAAATGTGCTCCTGAAAGAATTCAAAAGTTAGTTTCAACTTTTAAAGAGAGGGGAGTGTTCCTCACCCTGGTAAGGGGGTATGACTCAACATAATGAGAAAAGAAAAACAGGAAGCCTTTAATACAGAGTGAATTCATCTCACATTCAGATGACATTTCAAGGAATGTATTATTCTTGCTCCTGCCCCCTCCCCAACTCTCAGACTTCAATATTTAACCCAGAGGAAATTGTAACTGAATTATGAAGTCCTTTCAAAACTAGATATTTGACACATCTGTTATAGAAGCCTTATAAAAAGCACACTGGATGCCTGTAAATTTTATAATTATGTTAATTCAAACTCAAAGACACTCCCATGAATTTTTTAAAAAATATTTCCAGCTCAGATCTCAGAGTTTGTTCTGCCTGCCTTTGAGATGTGGGGAATATTTGCTGTATGCACTAAATTCTCTTCTTTAACTGCCCATGTCAGGAAAGCACAGGACCAGAATGAAGATGAGCACAGTAGGCCAAAGAGAGTTTATTGAACACATAGACTTAATCCAGGTTCAAAAGCACAGTCCCAGTGAGATCTAAACCAGGTATCTGGACAGGTGAGAATTTGCCTTCCAATACCCCAGAATCCCAAGGGGAAGGATGATTTTTTTTGGACATGGGAGCAGAATGCCAAGGCTGGGATGGGCCATCAAAATCATTCAGGCCAATCTTAGATCTTTGGCTTGTTTTTCAAGCATTTATTTACTCATTCATTAGTTTAACAAATAGTTGTTGAACACCTACTGCACATGAGGCATTTTTCTAGGAATCTGGGATATGTTAGTGAAAATAGAAATCTTTCCTCTCGGTGATTTTAGATTCTAAAGGAAGGATTCAAGTAATAAGCAATAAGAATAAGCAACACACATAACGAATGAGTAAGTTATACAGTACCATCTGTTAGAAGGTGAAAACAGTTCCATAACAAAAGAAAAAGGAGGTCAGGATAACCGAGATCAGAGTGATGGTGAAAGGAGGGGCAGGTTTCAATTTAAGTGAGACGGTTGAGTAGCTCTCCTGGTAAAGATGGTGCTTGAAGAAAAAATTTGAACGAGGTGAGGGAGTCATCCATGGGGATCATTAGAAGGAAAATCTGGTCGATTGTTGATTTCTCCAAGGGAGTCTAGAGTCATTTAAAATGGGATTTTTAGCCAAGTGCACCACTAGGCTCAGAAGCTGGCTTTTGCTTAGGTCCTACCCATAAGTCATGTGACGTGATCAATGTCTTCCTTAATGCTCTAAACTTAGCCCACCACCCTTATAAGTTTCATGCTTCCAGAGCCTCCTCTCCAGCCCTTCCACATTTCAGCTTGATGGAATGTCATGAACTTGCCAGTTTGGGTGTTTATCACTGCATGAGTCAGTAGAGAAGCTCAGAGACTAGGGCAAATCAAGATAAACTTGGACTCATCACTTAACACTGACTGTCCTTAGGCAAGTTATTTAACCTCTACTATCTCAATTTTCTTAATCTGTAAAAGTAAAATAGTCTCTATTAGAGTTGTCATTAGTATTATCAGAGAAATTGTAGACCACTTAGCATAGTGTTTGGCACACAATAGTGAAAGTTCCTCAGTCTTGTCTGACTCTTTACGACCCCATGGACTATACAGTCCATGAAATTCTCCAAGCCAGAATACTGGAGTGGGTAGCCTTTCCTTTCTCCAGGGGATCTTCCCAACCCAGGAATTGAACCCAGGTCTCCCACACTGCGGACAGATTCTTTACCAGCTGAGCCACAAGGATACTGGAGTGGGTAGCCTATCCCTTCTCCAGAGGATCTTCCCAACCTAGGAATCAAACCGAGGTCTCCTGCATTGCAGGCGGACTCTTTACCAAATGAGCTATCAGGAAAGCCCTAAGCATATCATTAAAGGTGGTACTTCTTGGTGGTACTCACATCAATGTCTTCTCTTTGGGGCAAGCTCCTGCTCATCTTCCATGCTAGTTTACTAGTGCCCAGCTTAAAGTCTGTCATTAGTAAGTATGGTTATGAGCAATGAAATCCAGTTTGTCCAAGAATACCTGGAAAAACATGCCTGAAGTCCCACTGGAGAACTCAGCCTCTGGTTGGTAAATAGCTGTCCATTTATTCACCAGGATAAGAAGTTTAAACACAGAGACAGTAACTGGATTTTACCCCTCTCTCTTTTTTTTTTTTTTTGCCCTGAATTTACTATTTTGGATAGAGAGGAGTAGCCAGGTAAGGAAAATGTTTGACAAAATTTTCTTTCCTTGTAACAGGCTATTAAAGGAGACAATTTCTTATCCAAATTATAGTATTTCCTGGTCCTCTTTCAAAATGTATTCTTTGTCTAAAATTAAAACATAATGATAAAAAAAAAAAAACATAATGATAATAATAAGATTAATTCTCTGGCGTGTCAGGATGTAAGATAAAGGTAGGATGTGATTCTATATATAGAAGGACTTCATAAAAAGAATCAGTTCTCTGATCCCAAATGCCTTGCAGTGTGGGAAGAAAGTTAGGTACCAAATTAAAAAGATTTTCTCCAAATCTCCTTTCTTACTGCATTTTGAAGTTTCAGAATTGTAACATCATGGTGCTCAGACTCTGTTAGTAAGCATTAGTCTCTGGTGGCTAATGGGCAAAGTCCATAATTACCTGGGCCTTCTGGATGTCCCAGTGAGAACCAAAAGGTTATGACTTGCAGACATCTCTGAAGTCTCTTAAAGTTGAGGGGCTTTGTGTAGAAACCACACGCTGGGACAAGGAAAGTGGCAATGTGATCATTCTTGCTGTGGGCTGGTTTGGATACAGATGTTAAGGAAAGAGGTTCTGGCTATCTCACAGTTTTCTATATTCAGAGTTGACAAGCCATGGTTTGTGGGCAAAATCCAGCCTATTGCCTGTTTTTGTAAGTAAATTTTATGGCTGGTTGTAGTGGTGACTCCTCCTCTGTTTATATGATCTCTTGGCCTATCAAGTATATATCCACAGCTGAAGAGAAATTGTGCCAATTTTCTACTTTCCTGGTGGAAGTCCATGATCTAGAATAAAGGTTACCAAACTATAATAGCCCACAGGCCAGTTCTGGCCCACTGTTGGCTTTGTCAATAAAGTCTTATTGGAACACACACACACTCATTCATTTATGTTTTATCTGTGAGTGCTTTCAAGTCATAACAGCAGCATTGAGTAGTTGCAACAGGGGCCCGCTAAGCCTAAAATATTTATCATCTGATTCTTTGCAGAAAGTTTTGCCAATCCCTCATTCTGTATGAATAAAGTTTTCTGAAGAATTTGCACCCAGAGAAGCTTGTGAAAGAATTAAATCATCACCACGTATGGCAGTAGACACCTGCAGTCACACTCAGGCGAATCTGGGGACTGGCCCTGGGCCTCAAAGCAGCAAGTTTGTTGCAGCAGAAAGCTATCATCTCTCACATTAAATTAAATCTGTGGTTGTGAAATGCGTGGTTCTTATAGTTGTGTTTAATTTTTTCAAGTTTTTTTGTTTGCTTTATAACACCGTAAGAACTAAAAGAGTAAAGAATTTTTACCAAAATGCCTTGTTTGTAAATATTTAACTTACATTTGAATAAAAATAATTTAAGTGACAGTAGAACTCCCAGAGAAGTTTTGTAAGGGAAGCTGTACATCCTTCAGGTTTGAAAAACACAGGGGAAGAATCTTCTCCCTCACACCTTTGCACTGAATTCCCTGGGCTCTTGTTTTTATTTTATTTATTTATTTTAGGCTGCACTGGTCTTCACTGCAGTGCATGGACTACTCATTACAGGGGCTTCCCTTGTTGTGGAGCATAGGGTCTAGGTGCATGAGCTTAGTACACGGGCTTAGTGGCTCCATGGCATGTAGGATCTTTCCGGACCAGTGATCAAACTTGTTTCCCCTGCATTGGCAGGTGGATTCTTAACCACTGTACCACCAGGGAAGCCCTGCCTTCTGTTTTATCTCTGCTCTAATCTACATCCTTTAACCAGTGGCCATCAGAATTTTTCTATAAAGTATAGAGAGCAAATGTCATAAATGATCTCCATTATTAATATTTAGCACAAGGCATGAACAAATGGGCGTGGCTGTGTTCCACTGAAACTTTATTTATGGACACTGAAATTTGAATTTCATAGAATTTTCATATGGCATGAAATCTTCTTTTGATTGATTTTCAATCATCTAAAAATGCAGAGAAACCCACTCTTAGCTGAGCCATAAAATAAAAAGATGAGGGACTGGATTCATCCCACAGGCCATAGTTTCCAGAATACTGTTCTTCATTTTTAAAGAACCGTATCTTTTTAACAGTACATTTTATTGAATTCCTGCTTAAAATCGACACTTGATCCTGTGTTTCTTATAGGACTAAGTCCATTCACCTAAGCATAGCATTTCTTTAGGATATTTTTTCTAGTTCCACGTCTTTCCATACTCTTCCATGAAAACTGTGCTCTGAAGACACTGACCAAAATCCCACATTATTCTGTCGCTGTTTGAATGTCACCTTACCTTTCTATATGGTCTCATTAGTTCAGAATACCTTTCCCTCATTCTTCATCTGGCATGGCACCTAAATATTCTTCCTGACTCATCCCTTCTAAACAGCATCTAACCTTACACATAGCTAGCTGCTCCCTACACAGTACCCAGTACCCCTAATATAGAGAGCATTTGCAATACTGAATCCTAACTGTTTATCTAAGGGTTTAATTGCCTGGATCACAGAGCCTTTTGACAGCAGGGATGATGGCAATCCCTATAACCCTAACATCCGGCATAGTATTCTAACACCAAGTAGATGTACGACAAAAATTCTACCTAATGAATGCTCCAGCAATTATGAGTAATAGAAAAAAAAAAAAAGCTACTATTTATTGAGTACTTGTTATGCTCCTGTTATGACACTGTACTGAGTATTTTGCATATATGATCTGATATTAGTTTAATGTGCTTTTTTTCCTCCTTAATTTTTTTTTACTGGGTCACACTTGTGAAATTTCATAATGTACTTACTATACATTCAACAGCAGAATTTTAGGCATCAGAGACAGGCTGATGGGGGAAATTCATGGGCCCCTCAGATCCCATTGGCTCTGTTTCATGATTAAGGCAGTTCCATCTACTTGCCCTATAGCAGCCTCATGCTCTCCAAGGAGGAAAAGTCTACCAAGTTCTTACTAAAGAAAAAATAAAAATAAACTGTTGGCATTTCAGCAGAATACTGCTTCGTTTTTGTGACTGGGCAAAATTAGGGGTATGTCCTGCTTTAGTGGAGTTGCTGGAACATAAATGAAGCCCAAGTTGAGTTAAAGAGGGCCCCAGGGACCTGACTGTGCATCCTCCCCCTGGCTGAGGCGAGAAAAGAGTCCCTTTGTTTGGCAGTGGATGCCTTCCAAATTTAGAGAGTCCTTAATGACTCTTCAACCGCATTACATCCTAAGGATAATTAGTAATGTTGCTGCTCGGCGGTTCAGCACCAATCAATCAACGAAGATACACAGAACATGCAATAAATCCAGAATCTGAACCTGCTCCAGGGAGGAAAAGACATCTCCTTCAAGGTTCAATAAAAGAAGTTCATCCTTCTGGGAAACAGATGGAGAGGGGCAAAAATTAAATAAATAGATGGCCTTGTTAATTTTTGTGCAGTCAGTTTGTTTGTCTTGCTCTCCAATTGTATAGGATAAATGGCAGGGAGGTATGTAAGGGGAAACATTACCGAGTGCAAAGCAGGTGAGATACAGAATTTTTCTGAAAACCTGATATAGCACCAGGTAGCATTTTTTCTAGCTATGTGTTCCAAAGCTACTTTTCAGAAACATTCTCTGCGTCCTTCCTAGTCCCTGGCATGAACTATGCTAGATACTGGACCGACTGTACACTGACTCAAGTATAATGTCTGCCTTGGCACTGTCTGGGACAGAAGAGTCTTCCCAAAGGTAAATGAAGAGGGAAGTTTCAACTCTTCAGGGGATGTTGCTGAGCAAAGTTGAGAAAGATGATGGTAAAGAGATGCTCAATGGATTTAACAACATGAAAGCAAAGGTGAAGTTGGTTGAGGAGGAGCCTGTGGAAAGAAAAGTAATAGGGGGAAAATGGTTTTTGATAAAATTTACTGTGAAAGTCAAAACAATATTAGCTATAGTGTGCAGGAGAGGCTGAGATTCACAAGTCTTTTGTGAGTTTTTTTTTTTTAATAAAAGAGTCTTCTCTATTTAAATTTCAAAGTAATTCCTGTTGATAATTATTGATGTTTACTATCTTTATGATTTTCTAAAATGTCATACAAGTGGAATCATGTAGTGTGTCTGTTTCTGAGTCTGTCTTCTTTCACTTAGCAAAACACTTCAGATTCATCAGTGCTGTTGTGGATACCAACAGGTCTTGCCTTTTTATTACTGAGTAGTAACCCACTGCATGGATGTACCACTGTTTCTTTATCCATTCACTACTTAGAGGGCATTTGCATCATTTCCAGGTTTTGACAGTTATGAAGAAAGCTGCAGTAAACATTCACAGGCAGGTTTTGGTGTGATCATAAGTTTTCCTTTGTCTTGGGTAAATCCCCAGACGTGGTGTTGCTGATCACTGTATGTTCAAGTTTATCATAAACTGCCAAGCTGTTTCTAAAGTAGCTATGCCATTCTGCTGGGTGTAATTTTTTCAAAAATGAGTGAATGAAATTAAAATGCATAAAGAGCCAAATACAAGAACCTGGTACAGAGGAACAGAATGAAGATAGAGAATGGAGTGGGGATAGATGAACCTTAAAGATTCCAAAAAAAGAATGGGATGGGATCCAGAGAACAGAAGCTGAGGCTGGCCTTGCTCAGAGAAATATCACCTTTCTCACTGTGAGAGGAGAGAGGGAGAGAAGACTGGTGCAGACATGGACTTGTTCTCAGAGTTGAGAGGTAGTTTCCATCGCTGAAGCAGAAACTAGCAAAAGAGGAAAGGAGGCTGAAGTTTGAGAAGACTGGAGAAAGATTTAAAGCAATCTTTGCAGAGTGTAGACAAACAAGTTGCCTAGAGAAATGTAGTGAGATGTACGGGTGGTGTTGGGTGGGTAATCAGTGCTACCAATCTGCTTGTTTGGAACAAATGAGTTTATGATATCAGCCAGAGAGTAACTGAAAGGCTTATAATTAATCTGAAGCTGGACAGACAAGGAAGTGAAGACAGGTGGGAATGATGGATAGGAAGAAAGTAAAAAGTTGTTTCAATTATTAAGCTATTGTTTCAGCTTCTAGCTCACCTGGAGCTGGCTTTGGTACTCTGCAAGTAACATTTCAGTATGGCCAACTGGCTTCCTATTAGCCAGTACCAACATATAGACAGACAGAGAGAGAGAGAGAGGACAGAGAGAAAGAAAGGGAGAACTAGAGGGTGAGTGCAAGGATGGAGGTGGGAGAAGGGATTTGCTCGTACCTGTATGCCTTTTGTTCCTCTGACCATCACCCCAGCAATGCTTCTTCATGTTGGCAGTGACACTTCCTTCCTGAAGCAGCAGCTGAAGTCAGTTTGCAGCTTTTCCAACACTCTCAGACCTGGCTTCAGGGCACACTTTCAAAGATAGCAGTCCCTGCCAACCAGTTGCCCCTCCTCAGAGATCTGGGACCTAGCACCAAGGACCCCTCCTCCAAGCTTATGTATTTGAGCAATTCCAGCATCTTCTCTTTGTTTTCTCTTCTAGTGATATTAGCTGCTTCCTGCAGCTATACCTGAAAATAAGAGAGTTTTGCCTTTTCAATTCTTTGATACTCATTAACACTTTTCATATTAAATTCTTTACACTCAACTAAGTCACATGGTGCTTTTTCTTGAACGTGCTCTGAGAGATATAGGAAACACTGAACTAGAGGCACCTAAGAAGTGCAGGAAGAGTAGTAATAAAAATATGTGAGGAAGTAAATTGGAAGGATAGGAGGTGTGCATGCTCAAATTAGGAATTTTTAGAGTGGAAGAGTTGGAAGTGATGACAAGGTGGGGGGTGCTTTGGTCAGAATAGATGGCTAAGATGGAGAGGAGGGGAAGGGTATTAGAGATGAAGAAATCATAGACCTGACATGCATGGCAAAACCACTGAAACCAGCTCAGATGCTGGCTAGGGCTGGGATGGACAGGAAGAATGTGTGCCAAGAATTAAATGAGTAGAGTAGAAGGTGGTCAAAAGGTACAAACTTCCAGTTATAAGAAAAATAAGTACTTGAGTATAACCTACAACATGAAGACTAGAATGAAGACTGTCATATGGTATATCTGAACGTTGTTAAGAGAGTAGATCCTAAGAGTTCTCATCACAAGGGGGAAAAAAGCATTTTCTTTCTTTTTGTATCTGTAAAGCATTTTCTTTCTTTTTGTATCTGTAAGAGATGATTACTATGGTAATTATTTCACAATACATGTAAGTCAAGTGATTATGCTGTATATCTTAAACTTATGCAGAACTGTATGTCAGCTGTATCTCAGTAAAACTGCAGAAAAGATGAAATAAATAACAAAATCCTGAATGACATTAGATGAATGGGATGTGGAGGGGATAGGAGATTAGAGTTGAGTGACCTGAACTTTAGAAGAATAGTCTGTTTTTTAATGAGATGAAGTTATAAAATTTTACTTAGAGGTCTGGGAGATGGTAAGGGACAGAGGAACCTGGTGTACTGCAGTCCATGGGGTCCCAAAGAGTTGGACACGACTTAGCAACTGAATAACAATGAATGCAAAGACTTGAATAAATGAAAAACATACACCTAGAAACCTGAAGGGAAAGACTCAGTTATCTCCAATTATTTCTAATCTTAATCCCAGTGGAACTTCTTTTAGACTTTGATGATAAATTTCTAATCCTCATCTATAACAATATCATGCCAGAAACAAAGAATAAAACTTTTTTTTTGGTGGGGGGGGGGGAAGAGTAATGAGATTCAGTAAATTCTAATATGTACTATAAAGCTAAATTATAAAACAGCAAATTGATGACAAAGGAATACACAGATCAATGGAACAAACTAGAGTCTGGAAATATATCAAAGAAAATTACATGGAAGTTTAAAATGTGATAAAGACAGTATTTCATACTTGTGATAATAATTTGAAGACAACTGCTTAACCATTTGTAAAAAAATATTAGACTTACACAGGTAAATACATAAAGGAAAAAAAAACTCTTTCTGTCTAAGTCACAGAAGTAAGGTTAGCAATAAGTGGGGACTGACTTGATGCCGTGAGCCTGTGTCTGGCATCTAAAAGCAGTCCCTTTGGTCAGGAATCTTAACGGGGAAAGCGACAGAAAACTAAACTCAAGGAGTCTTAAGATAAAAAAGGTTCATATACGCAACTTAAGAGCTCAAAGATGAAGTTGGGATATGGCCTCCTAATAGTCTGAAGTTGTGTCATTTGAATCTGTTTCTGACTGTCTTTGACTGTCGCTCCGTTAGCTTCACTCTCCAGTTCTACCACTTGGCGACAGGCAAGACGGAGACCAGCATTTATTTCTAAAGCCGCCTCTTCTCCGGCTCAAGTATAGCAGAAAAGAGCGCACGTTCTCTTCCAGGAGCAGCTCCCAAAGTCTTATTGATTCTCATTGGCTCCAACTAGGTCACATGCCCATTCATGAACCAATCATTGTTACCAAGAAAACACAGAGCTTCTATTGGTCAGATCTGGGCTAGATGCTGGGGTAGGGACTGACTTTGACTCCATTCAAGTCTCGTGGACCAAGAGTCAGCAAATGATGATGGAACTCAGTGGTCTATTACTAAAAGAAGAGGAAGATAACAGATAGCTTAAAACAAATAAACTAACAACATCAACAACAAAAACAGCAGATGTCTTCTATAAAAACTGATATGGTTGGGTTCTCCTTTTCAGTTCAGTTCAGTCGCTCAGTCGTGTCCGACTCTTTGCAACCCCATGGACTGCAACACGCCAGGCCTCCCTGTCCATCACCAACTCCCGGAGCTTGCTCAAACTCATGTCCATTGAGTCAGTGATGCCATCCAACCATCTCATCCTCTGATCTCCCTTTCTCCTCCTGCCTTCAATCTTTCCCAGCATCAGGGTCTTTTCCAGTGAGTCAGTTCTTCGCACCAGGTGGCCAAAGTACTGGAGCTTCAGCTTCAGCATCAGTCCTTCCAATGACTATTCAGGATTGATTTCCTTTAGGAAGGACTGGTTGGATCTCCTTGCTGTCCGAGGAACTCTCAAGAGTCTTCTCCAACACTACAGTTCAAAAACATCATTCTTCAGTGCTCTTATTTTTTATTTTTTGTTTGTTTGTTTGTTTTCCCAAACCCCTCCCCAGTGTCCTGGAGTTCTGACAACACTTGCCTACCTGCTTACATGAGTATGTATCTAAGGGTGGCTCGGTGTCAGACTTTATTTTTGGGGGCTCCAAAATCACTGCAGATGGTGACTGCAGCCATGAAATTAAAAGACGCTGACTCCTTGGAAGGAAAGTTATGACCAACCTAGATAGCATATTAAAAGCAGAGACATTACTTTGCCAACAAAGGTCCATCTAGTCAAGGCTATGGTTTTTCCAGTGGTCATGTATGGATGTGAGAGCCGGACTGTGAAGAAAGCTGAGCACCGAAAAATTGATGCTTTGGAACTGTGGTGTTGGAGACGACTCTTGAGAGTCCCTTGGACTGCAAGGAGATCCAACCAGTCCATCCTGAAGGAGATAAGTCCTGGGTGTTCATTGGAAGGAGTGATGTTGAAGCTGAAACTCCAATACTTTGGCCACCTGATGCAAAGAGTTGACTCATTGGAAAAGACCCTGATGCTGGGAGGGATTGGGGGCAGGAGGAGAAGGGGACGACAGAGGATGAGATGACTGGATGGCATTACCGACTTGACGCGTGAGTTTGAGTAAATTCCGGGAGTTGGTGATGGACAGGGAGGCCTGGCGTGCTGCAATTCATGGGGTCGCAAAGAGTCGGACACGACTGAGCGACTGAACTGAACTGAACTGAACTGAACCGAAGGGTGGTTCGGATGGTAAAGCATCTGCCTGCAGGGCGGGAGACCCGGGTTCAATCCCTGGGTTGGGAAGGTCCCATGGAGAAGGAAATGGCAACCCACTCCAGTACTCTTGCCTGGAAAATTCCATGGACTGAGGAGCCTGGTAGGCTACAGTCCATGGGGTCGCAAAGAGTTGGGAGCGACTTCACTTTCACTTTCAAGGCAAGACATGAGTTTCCTTAGCCTCAGGTGATTGGATAAAGTACTTTATCCTTAATCATCCTCTTAAATGAGACCAAACTCTTTATCTGTAGAACAGCCTGGAGAACTTAGATGTAATGATTATTACTTATTCTCGACATCAGCATTCTTTAATTCAGAAAATATTTATCAAACAGTCTATGTGTGGGAACTGAGCACACAGTGAAGAATAAGGCAGAAAAGAGGAATTCATTCAAATGTTACATTAAAACTATAATTTGTATTGAGATGCATCACCCTTGGTTGCCAGCCTTTCTTGCCTGTAAGAGTACCCTGTGTATCTGACATTTTGAGACCCCCATGCACTGTAGCCCACCAGGCTTCTCTTTTCATGGAATTCTTCAGGCAAGAATACTGGAGAGGATAGTTATTTCCTTCTCTAGGGGATCTTCTCAACCCAGGGATCAAACCCAGTCTCCTGCATTGCAGGCAGATTCTTTACCATATGAGGCAACAAGAAAGCCCAGCTATTCTTGGTTTATTGTCCTGTCTCCATGGGCCCAACTTGGAAGTTTTAGTATAAATTATCCCTGGTTTATGTAGGTATAAATCATTTCACATCAATATGGTGAAAATGTCCAGAATACTTACTGATACTTTAATTTGCCTTTTCGGTCTCCATGAGTCTATCCCACTCACGGACATTGTACTCCAAGCCAAGACAACAAAGCAGGTTGACTTGTTTTGAATGGAATTCCATCTGTCAGCCACATGGTTTCAGAATGGGAGCATTCATCCCCGAAACATGGACACGGCAGTGACCAAAGGGTTGCATGCAAAAGAGGATGATGAATAAAATGTGAGTTGAGCATACCAGGGACTTGCCATCTAGGTGGGAAGGAAGGCATGTCTGCAGCTGGTAGCACAACAAAGAATAGCATAATGAAAGACATGTAGTAGCAACAACAAGGAATCGTGGAAATGGAAGCAATTTTCTGGCTGGGTCTGGGAGGGCTCAGGATTGGAGACGAGAAGAGTTGCTTTTGGAAAGTGGGCTCTGTGAACTTGAGCTTGTGGAATGGCTGTTGGGCTTTATCATTTATTCTGAAAAATTTCACTCCTTGTCAAATCTCTGTAAACTCTGAGCTTCTGTTCCATAATATCAACTGCCCATGTACACTGAAGATAGAAAACATTCTCAGGCCAGTAGTGGTTATGTGCTGTGTAACAAATTCCCCCAACACTTAGCAGTTTAAAACAGCACACATTTATCTTCTCACAGTATCTATGGGTCAGGAGTTCAGAGCAGCTTAGCTGAGTGGTTCTGATTCAGGATCTCTCACCAGGTTACATTTAGATGTCAGCTAAGGCCATAGTTCCTGAAGGTTTAAGGGACACCAGAGAATCTGTTTTGAAACTCACTCACATCACAGTTGGCAGGTGGCCTCAGGTCCTTTCTGCCTATTGGCCAGACACTTCGTATCCTCACCATATGGATTTCTCCAGAGGGCTTCTTGAGCATCCTTACAACGTGTAAGCTGGCTTTCCTCAGAGCCAGTGATCTGAGACAGAGAGAGTGAGGATGTAGTCACTGTGCTTTTAATAACCTAGTCTTCGAAGCCACACATGATCACTTCTGTTTTCCTGTATTCATTAGAAGCAAGTCACTAAGTCCAGCACATACTCAAGGAGAAGGGAGTTAGACACCACCACTCGAAGGAAGAAATATCAAAGAGTTGGACATCTTTTTTAACCACCACCATACATCCATGCCTTTGATGACCCTGAGGCTATGCTCTTTTGGGTAGTATGGCAAAGAGGCTAAAAACAGGCTCTAGAGTAAAAATGCTTAGATTTGAATCTCAGGTCTGCCACTTATCATTTCAGTGTGACTTTAGGAAAATAGGGCTTCCCAGATGGCACTAGTGGTAAAGAACCCGCCTGCCAATGCAGGAGACATAAGAGATGCTGGTATGATCCCTGGGTGGGGAAGATCCCCTGGAGGAGGGCATGACAACCCACTCCAGTATTCTAGCCTGGAGAATCCCATGAACAGAGGAGCCTGGCAGGATACAGTCTATGGGGTCGCAAAGAGTTGGACATGACTGAAGTAACTGAGCTCAATAACTTCTTGGGCCTCAATCTCCTTTATCTGGAAATGGGAATAATATTAACACCTACTTTGTATGGTTGTTATGAGGATTAAATGAGTTAATACATATAAATAGCATATGCATAATACAGACAAAGCAGTGATTCCCAACTTTTTTTAGCACCAGGGACCAATTTTGTGGAAGACAATTTTTCCATGGACTGAAGGTAGAGGGGGATGCTTGGGGATGATTCAAGTGCATTACATTTATTGTGCACTTTATTTCTAATCTAATGCTGCCACCGATCTGATAGGATGTACCAGTCTGCAGCCCAGACACTGGGGACCCCTGATATAATGTACATAGAGGGGCTTCCCTGGTGGCTCAGTTGGGAAGAGTCTGCCTACCAATGCAGGAGACACAGTTTGATTCCTGATTTGGAAGGATCCCATTCGGGGCAGCTAAGCCCGTGCACCACAACTATTGAGCCTGTGCTCCAGATCCCGGGAGCTGCAACTACCGAAGTCAGTGCACCCTAGAGGCCCTGTTCCACAGTCCGCGACAAGAGAAGCCCCCACAGTGAGAAGCAGTTAGAGAGTATCCCCTGCTTGCCACAACTAGAGAAAAGTCCTTACGGCAATGAAGACCCAGAACAGCCAAAAATAAATAAATAAATAAAATTATTAAAAAAAAAAAAGCACATAGAACAGTAACTGACCCACATTGAGTGCTCAAAAATATTATATTATTATTTTTTTTTATTCACTCTCATTTCCACTTAACTCCTGTCTTTCAAGATGAAATTTGAATGCTTCCTCTTTCTAAGTTTTCCAGATCTCCTGGGCAAATTTTCTTCTTCCTACCTCTAAGGTACTCTAGCATTTTGATTATTCTTAAAATTGGTACTTTTCAAACTGTGTCATCACTGCTCAATTATGCCTCTGTGTCCCCCACCAAATGGTGTGGCCTGTGAGGACAGATTTAGATCTTCTTAGAGGCACATTCTCTGGGACGAGTAAGAAGGCAGATTATGAGCAGCCTGTGGGAGACTCAATATTTCACCCCAGAGTTGGGGCCATCAGGAAAGAGAGGACTGAGGTTTTATGGAAAGTGGTTTCCCCACCATAGCAGTCTGAAGTTAACACCAACTGCTCCCCAGGGCGGCCTGGTGGAACGTTGGCTCGGGAAGAGAATCCTCTCTATCAGCGCTCTGACACTGGGAGCCTGGGCTCTCATTATGTGTTCAAACACTTCCCGGGGGAACTGTTAGCAGGCTTCATGTACAAGGAAGTGCATTTTCAGGAGCATGTGATAATCTGGAAATGTCTTTATGCAGGGGAAGAACAAGTAAGGAGGAGGGATGACTTCGAATTTCCTGAGCATCTGGGGACCCTTCTTTTTGCACAGTGAGGTATTAGAAGGATTCAAATTAAATCAAAACTGTGCCCCTTCGTCCAGCATGCCACAAAGAAGGGGTGAAGAATGAAGAGGACTCAGGCCGCTTTCGACAGAAAGTTTCTTGTATAGATGGGGTTTTATCAGCCTTTCCATCATCCAAAAATAACAGACTGTTCTGCTATTTAGAATGATAGTTAGTGAATTCCCTGGCAGTCCTGTGGTTAGGACTCTGTGATTTCACTGCCATGGGCCAAGGTTTGATCCCTGGTTGGGGAGCTAAGACCCCGCAAGCCGTGCATGCAGCCAGAAATGAATAAATAAATCAATGGTCCTATGGCTGTTCCAAGTTCAGACTTTCATCTCTGTTGACTCCACATCATAGATGTAACAGGCAAGTACATTCCCTCTTTCCCCAGCCACTAACACTGTAACATTGAAAAATATAGCCTAGGATTTCCCTGATGGCCCAATGGTTAAGAATCCATCTGCTAATGCAGGGGACACGCGTTCAATATATGGTCCAGGAAGATTCCACATGCTACAGGGAAACTGGGCCAGTGCAGGTGCAACTATGAAGCCCACAAGCCCTAGAGCCCATGCTCCACAACAAGAGAAGCCACTGCAATGGAAATCCTATACGCCACAACTAGAGAGCAGCCCCTACTCTCTGCAACTAGAGAAACGCCATGTGCAGCAATGAAGACCCAGTGTAGCCAAAAAATAAATAATTTAAAAAATAAATGGCTATAATCAACATAATCAAAGTTTGCTTTAAAAAAAATTATAGCCTAGATTCTAGAAGATGTATGAAGTGGAAATAACTGATGTTATTTCAGCTATTTCAATGGAAATAGTTCATGTTATTATGTCCAGATGATTCTGAACATTTTCAAAAGCAGCTTTTATCTAGTTGAAGGGTGTCCTGAAGCCCCCATGTCCATATTATGGGCCTTGTTGACATCTGTTTTGGCTTGCCTACACCATCTCTGTTAACTCTCCTAAGTCATAAATTGGAGTAGAGGGACATCAGTTGATAACTCCCATAACATCTGCCTCCAAGAACGGGCATGTAACATGGACCTGACCTGGAGAGTCAGAGCTTTCAACCACCAGAGCTGAGGTGAAGGATGAAGAGTAGACGCGTTTGTCCTGATTCACGTCAAACTCCTGGATCAGGTCATACCTGAAACCCACCATGCTACATTGCAAACTCCCAAGTTACCTGCCCTTTTAAATTATTTTGTTGATTCAAGCCATTTTTAATTGATTGTATTCTTTCCCTTGAGACTCCATACAGTACTGACTTACATGGTAGAGAGAAACAGAATAAAAAGTATCAATCACCATTGCCCTCTTGCACTACACATCAAACATCTATCTGAAATTTTTGTACTAGAAATTCTTCCTGACAGATAGCAACACTAATAGTTTTTAGTATCCCTTAAAACTCTGAGGAGACACTTTTATAAGTACTTTAATTAGAAGATTTTGAAAAGCAGGTTAGCAATACATATCAAGAACCTTAAAAAAACAACCTGTCTACTGTATCTCAAGAATTCCACTTTTTAGACATCCAACCTAAAAAGATTATTTACAGTATAGGTTTATGATAAGAATACCTGGGAAGTTAGGAAAGAGAAGAATCTCATTTGCTACACTGCCAGTTCTCACAGAGACTAGACTGTCATTCAGGGTTAGATCATTCAGGATTTTAATACTCTTGTAAACCCTACGTTATCTTGACACATGCTCAGAAACATGTTGCTTCCTACCCTATATGATGGTGAATTATTTATACTCTACTTAATCTATACTATTACTGCTAAGTACTCTCTACTCAGGGGCTTCCCTGGTGCTCAGTGGTAAGGAATCTGCCTGCAACAAAAGGAGCCACAGGAGATGTGGGTTTGATCCCTGGATCAGGAAGATCTCCTGGAGGGAGGGCATGGCAACCCACTCCACTATTCTTGCCTGGAGAATCCCATAGACAGAGGAGGCAGGTGGGCTATAGTCCACAGGGTCATAAAGAGTCTTACGGCCTTTATGTAAAGGACATGACTGAAGCGACTTAACACATACACACTCTCTACGCAACTTCCTGTTACTCTGTAGCCTTTGCTTAATCATGGCTTTCCACCATCTTACGGCATCATCGGCCACTTCCAATCTCTTTCCGTGTGTCTTTTAGCCTCTGCTCCCATCACCTACTGCTGACTCTCTCTGGCTGGTATAGGCTTCCTACTGACAATAGTTCCTACAGACCCATGGTCCTGATGGATAAAAACTCCTACTGAACCCTATCTCCTGTTGATCTATGGCTTCTGCTGACTCATGATGCTTGCCAACTGTTGGTTTCTGTAGATCCACAGTTCTTCCTGGCCCATGGCTTCTGTTGACCCTTTGCTTCTATTGTTCCATGGATCCTGCTGAAATATGACTTCTGATGACCCTGACTCTTGGCCCCTATTCATTTAGGTCCTCTGCTGACCTATGTCCTTTGCTGAAACATAGCTCCTGCCGACCAATGCCTTCTGTTAACCCATGACTTGTATTGGGAAGATCCAACCCTTCAGAAGATTCAGGGTTTCAGAAAACTAGATCTCAGTTCAGGGTAGGCCTAGAATTTCAACAAAGATCTGTAGCCCTGATTATGGAAACTGCCAAGTGGTACATGATCCTTGTACATACTTTTTGTGCTTTCTCCAACCCTCCTCAGTTGACTCCATTGCCCATTTTCAATCATAAGGTATCTGAAAGAGACCATGAAAAATCTTCCAGCTCTAGGCTAGTGAAACTGGTCTAACTTTTGCAGAAAATCTCTAACTCAACTTCTTAAAAGCCTGCTTTCTCTGTGAAACCCCAGAGAACCAGCTTATGCAGTATGTCAGCCCTCTAGAAAAGTTTTATCTTCTGTTTTAAAAGAAATAAGTTCCTTAAGTGGAAATACTACCTGAATAGGAAATGTTTAAAAAAGACAGAAAGAATCACAGATTTATAGGATTTCAGGGATGAGAGAACGCTTAAACTTTGAATCCTTCCTCTTTTGTATGAGTGTCTTTACAAGATCCTAAGAACAACCCAGTCTCTCCTTGAATGCCTCCAGTGAACACGAGCTCATTAATTCTGGAACTAAACCATTCCATTTTTGCATTTCTTACCCTGATTCCAATATCTTTCTCCCTGTAGTTAATTCAGCCCTATGGGTCAATGGGTTTTGGGAGGGAGGGCGGTAGTTGAATTTCTCATATCATAATTCTTCAAATATTTAAATGCAAACTGTTAAATCATTCATTCACTTATTCACTCACTAATTTATTCTTTAGTCCCCAACAACAAATAATTATTTGGCCCCAGATGTCAGTAGCACCCAGATTGAGAAACATTCCATAGCCCATTCTAATACATAAAAATGTTACTGTTCCCAAAGAAAGGATTTACCTGACATGAAGGATTATTTTTTCTCAAAATGAAATATGCTTCAGGGTTGAAGAGAGAGAATGTCAGGCCTCAAATCATTTTTCTTTTCTCTAAATTTACCAAAGAGCATGAAAATGAAGCTCTTATCTGTCTTTGACTTCATAGTCTTCTCAACAAAGTTTTCATTGCATTGTTTTTTACCTCCTTGTCCTTATTTGGATAAGGATGGTGAGGAACTCAGTGCCTGGTGGCTGCACATAGAACAAAGACAGCCTTTTGCTCAAGTCTTACAGTCAACTTCAGAAGATCCACTCTGTATTTCCTGGC
This sequence comes from Cervus canadensis, assembly GCF_019320065.1. NCBI lineage: Eukaryota > Metazoa > Chordata > Mammalia > Artiodactyla > Cervidae > Cervus > Cervus canadensis. The sequence goes on along the minus strand of NC_057417.1, from coordinate 17,170,251 downwards.
TGCCTCCTGTTTTGGCTGATTTCTACCCTGAAGGTGTGAAAGCACAGCCCAGCATGTTTGCAATCCATAGCAGAGTCTGTGCTAGAAGTCATGGCTAAGACTCTCTGCTAGTGGTTTCTAGCCACCTGGCAAATTCTACTCAGAGAGGAAATACTTGCTCTCGTTACTGCTCTTGCTGTTAGATGGGTTGAATGCTAATGATCAGAATATCCTTTGCTGTGAATAAGATGACAAGTAAATGGGGATGAGTTTATTTTCCTTTTAAAGGTAAATGAAAATCTAGGAATAATATTTGCCAGAAAAAGAACTTGTAATGTCTTTAACAGATAAAGGACTCTGACAAATCCATAAGAAAAATCTCAAAGCCCCACTATGTAATAAAAATCAAAGTAAAACTTTAACATTTTAATTCACAAAATAATCAAATTTTTTAAAAAATCCGTTGTTTATTTGGGATTCAGTATAACTGACCTACTGAGGGAAATGAGAATTAGCACAAATTTCTTACAAATCCAACCTAGAATTATGTATAAAGAATTTTAAAAATAATTGATACCCTCTGGAGCAATCATTCTCCTAGGAATTTATCCTGGGGAAATAACTGGAGATTCAGAGAGAGGTTTATATACAAGAGTTTAATCAAATCATTTATGATAGAAAAAAATAGGGAGTATCTAAATTGTTAAAACTATGCTACATTCTCTAATGAAAAAATATTCAATTATTAAAATTATGATTTTATTAAGATTTAATAATTCAAGAAATTGCTGTCAATCTTATGTGATTAGTAAAAATACACAAAATATTTTCTTTAGTATGAAATTTATGTAGAAGGAGCTTGGGTCAAGATGGGAAAAGAAGCATCAGATTGATAACACAGATTACTTGGGGTTGAGGAATAATGAGTGTTTCTTTGTCACTATCTTTATCTTCATAATTGTTCTAGTTCTTGAACAATAGACATGTGCCACGTTGATAAATCAAAAATTGTGAAAGATTTTTAAAACCTAGAAGCAGCAGGTTTGGAGGGAAGATCACTGAACTTAGACTGAGAATCAGAGTCTAACTTCAAGCTCAACATCTCACGAAGAATGGACCTTTAGTATTCTGCTTTATCCTCTGGGAACTCAGGTACTAAACGGGGAAAACAGTGCTACTCTACATAGTTGTCCTAATAGTTAAGTAAATAGATGCACCATGATAGGTTTGTCCAGGCTGCCTAAAAATTGTTACATAATTAAAAAACTGAATCTAGGATATGGGCAGCCTGATGATGAAACTCCCCTGGGAAGGAAAAAGCTTACCTAGACAGTATCTTGTATGAAGTCCTTAGTTGTGTGGATGAAAACATTGCCTGCCATATCAGCAAACAGAGGATGCTGCAGCCATCAAGCCAGCAGGCACTCTAGCTACCCTCAACAGTGCGCCCTGAGGGGACTCTGGATGGAAAAGAACAGGATGCTGGCCCTAGATACCTAAGGTGCATATCCAAGGAGTGATTGCAATGAGCCCAGCCTCCTGTGACTTCCCATACAAAGGAAAAGCGGAGAATTCATTAGCATGAAATATCTGGTTTTCTTTAATTAACATGAATCTATTGAAGTTCCGACTAGTACCTGGTGTCTGTCACAAAACCCCCTATATATCCTGGCTCCTTCCTTACCTCTTTGGAGCAGCTCCTCAGAGAAGTCCTCACAAAGTCCACCAAATAAAATATAATTCTCAACTTTTAGGTTGTGCATTTTTTTCAGTAGACAGTTTCAGTCCTGAATTTACCACTTACTGCCCTGGGATCTCGTGCAAGTTACTTCATCTCTCTTGGATTCAGTTTCTTTTATCTGTAAAATGGGGAAGAATAATAGTACCTACTTCCCAGTATCATTTGGGTCAATGAGATAATGCATAAGGAGTTAGCATCCTATAGATTGTGTTGCAAATTGGCCCACCATATTTTTTTTTTTAAATAAAGTTTTATTAGAACACAGCACACCCAATTTGTTTACTTATTACCTAGGGCTGCTTTTGTGCTACAAGGACAGACTTGAATTGTTGTGACAGAGAGCACAGAGCCCACAAAACCTAAAATACTTACTGTCCAGCCCTTTATAGCAGAATTTTGCTGACTCCTGAGATAATGTATATAAACTACCTAGAATGATGTCTGTCACTCAAAAAAAATACTGCTGCTATTATTATTAACGTTATTACTATCATTATTGATTGATTCCTCTGCTTAGAAATAATTCTGAAAAATTATATCATCCAATTCGGTTTCCATCAATATTAGACCAAATGAATCCCAGATGGCTGAGTCGTTCTTGCTGCCTCACTCTTTAAAAATGATTGGACCAAGAGTTTCCAAGGAATTCTTCTGCAATACATCCCAATACATATCTATCATCACCTTTAGGAAAATATCTTGTCTCCTAGCTTTCCCTTTCACTGATTTTCCAAAGCATGTGGTATTCCCAGTTGAGACAAAGAAGTTTTATGATTCTAAGTCTCTGCTGTTTACCCAGGCAGGATCTGGTCATAGGCATCCTGGGACTCCAGGAGCTCAGCCAGTGTTGACAGGGAGAGAAGGGGGCATCAAGGAAACTGACCTCACCATAGAGCTGGTCCAAATATCCTGGCAGCAGTTCCAGGTTAGGTTGAGAAGATGTCATGATCTGAGGAGCCCAATTCAGTGAATATGGTGAAATCCTGGGAGCCCAGGCAGCAGGCAGGACCGAAAGTCAGTACAGGGAGGTGGCAATGGCATTGGCTGGAGAGCTGTCCATTCATTTCTCAAGTGTCTCCTGGGGAAACCAAGGCAAGAGAGGCTTTATCTGGATGGGGCCAATGTGGTGAGAGTAGGAGCCGCCTGTTCGGTGAGCCTGTGACTGCCCGGGTTCACTGTAGACCATCCAGATACCAGGGCTCAGCCTAGCTCACTGGCTTAGGATGAGAGCATAGGTGAGCAGCCAGATGAGACATGTCAGAATTCCAGAGGAAAAGAGATGTGCTAGCCCCATCCTACACAACCTGACCTTTCCCCCGGTCTCTCTCAGTTGCAGAACTTCACCCACCCACAATTCTTTTTTTTTTTTAAATTAACTAATTTATTTTAAAGTTTGGAATGTAATTGCTTTAGAATGTTGTGTTAATTTCTGCTGTAGAGCAACGTGAATCAGCTGTGTGTACACATGTATCCCCTCCCTCTTAATCCTACCTCCCACTCCTCCATCCCACCATCACAGAGCCCCGAGCTGAACTCCCTGTGCTACAAGGCAACTTCTCACTAGCTATATCTGTCTTACACATGATGGTGTGTACGTGTCACTGCCGCGCTCTCAATTTCTGTTACCCCTCCTTCCCTTACTGTGTCCGCAAGCCCTGCAAATAGGTTCATCAGTACTGTTTTTCTAGCTTCCGTATATAAGGGTTAATATACAATAACTGTTTTTCTCTTTCTGACTTCCACCCATGAGTCTTGATTGAACTTTCTTCACAAAACTTATGGAGCTCATAATTGGACTTTTGATCCTGGTGAAATTCACACAAAGTTCCACCTTCCCTCTGAAACACCTATTAAGCAATTTAGGTGATTCATTAAGCATTTAGGTCGCAGGTTAAGCCTGAAAAATTATATTTTCAGCAAGTTCCCAGGTGGTATTGGGGTTTCCCTGGTGGCTCAGATGGTAAAGAATCTGCCTGCAATGCAGGAGACTTAGGTTCAATCCCTTGGTTGGGAAGATTCCCTGAAGGAGGAAATGGCAAGCCACTCTAGTATTCTTGACTGAAGAATTCCATGGACAGGCTACAGTCCATGGGGTTGCAAAGAGCTGGACACAACTGAGCGACAAACACTTTCAGATGGTGTTGATGTAGGAGATAGGTGGACTCCAGGTTATGTGCTAAGTCATTTCAGTGGTGTCTGACTCTTTGCAATCCTATGGACTATAGCCCACCAGGCTCCTCTGTCCATAGAATTCTCCTCGCCCTCCTCCAGGGGTTCTTCCCAACCCAGGGATCAAACCCACATCTCTTATTTCTCCTGCATTGGCAGGCAGATTTACCACTAGCATTTACCACTAGCACCACCTAGGAAGTCCAAATGGCCTCCTGTTTCCATTTCATGGGTATGAAGAAGTGGGCTTCACCTTGGATACTTAAAACTGTTGCATTTTCTAAGACAAGAGATAGGTAGGCTCCAGTTAAGATATATACAATCAGCCTCCTGTTTGTCTTCTGAAATGGAAGTGACAATAGCAACAGGATGAATAGCCAGTGTCTGTCTCTTGTAAACACTTTAAGGTGATAGTCATGGCAATAGTCAAGGTAATAGTCATGGCAAAGACAAAGAGGGGCAAAACCCTATTTGAGTAAAGGATTGAAGGATCCCCCCTCTTTTGGGACAAGGGAGACACTACACATGTGCAGAGAGGCTCCTTGTGGGTCAAAACAGGGGATAATGCCAAACCGAATGACTCTTCCTCCTCCCAGAAACCTTCACTTTGACATTCATCTTGGCTGAGAAGTATGTATGCACCCCGGGGGAGGGTCCCAGGGTAGGTCAGATGTGGAAAAAGAAACCAGATAATTGGCCTGAAGGAAGACAAAGACCTGGAAGAACCAACCTACATGAATGACTTAACCACCTCTTTACTGCACTCCTCCTCACTAAAGGGGACACCCACACCCTTTCCCTCTGGGTGTGCATTTTTGCCTTGCTTCTATCTTTTACTAAACAAACCATTTCTCTGAGTGCTCTCCCACTATGTCTCTAATAATAAGCTTTGTACCTGCATCTACAGTTTCTGCCTCAGTGATAGATGTATTTTTCCAGGGATAATAGCTTATAGCCTCTAGCTCTTACTGGTCTGGTGGCTAGGATTCCTGGCTGTCATCCAGGCTACCCAAGTTCAACTCCTGGGCTGAGAATTAAGATTTCACTTCACACCACCACTCACTGCTGCCTCCCTGAGACCAGTGTGAGTGCTTCTGATCAAAGGACCATACTTGGAGAATAGAACTCTGGGAAACAACTTGTGTGCAAAACAGACATACAGAGCTCAAACTACGATCTCCAGTTCCACTGAATCTTTATCAGAATCCTGAGTAGGTACTATTTAGCCATTTTACAGATGAATCAAGGGAGGTACAAAGAGATAAAAATGGGTTGGCTCAAGCTGAAATTCTTAGGAGCAGTAATTCTCAACTAGAGAAGAAGTGGAGAGTGGAGGGCATGAACCAAGAGCTGCAAACAGAAATGCCTGCAGAGACCATGCAGACAGCCTTAGTGAAAGTGGTTTCCTGGGAGCTGGGAGCATGTGTAGCTGGTTTCCAGCTGTCATCATGTGAGAAGGGAGCCCCAGTGGTGCTCATCTTCCAATTTTTCAAGAGAGGTAAAACATCCCAACTTTTGTCAATCAATTCTCAATTCCAAAAAATACCATGCAATCCAGGAAATGTCCATCTGCCAGCAAAATTTGGCCAGGATGCTGCACGTTTGTACTCTCTACATAGTGATGTTTTCCAGTCCTATGTGCATACATATTTCCTAGAGCCCTTTTAAAAATATAGGCTCTGATATAACAGGTCTGGGATGAACTTGAGATTTTTAATTTCTAACAAGCTCCTGGATGATGCTAAGGCTGCTGGTCCATGGAATACAAGCTGAATAGCAAAGAACAAAGCTACTTAGTGTATGGTTTGTGGACAGACAGCAACAGCATTACTGGGGAGCTTGTTTGAAATGCATATTCTCAGCCCAACCCTAGAAATACTGAATACAAATTTCTGGGGTTGAGGCTTGGAAGTCTGTTTTTATTAAAACACATCCTACAAATGATTCTTCTGCATATTCAAGTTTGAGAAGCACTGAATAGATCAGTGGTTGTACTACTGCGGTGTGTAAAGGAATCCTTGCGATTTAAAAACACTGATGCCTACCGCCTTTTAAATTTGATTTAGAGTGGAGCTGGGCACCAGGGCTTTTAGAACTCAGTTATATTAGTCATATTGGAACTCGGTACTAATATGCAAGTAAGTTTGAAGACCTCCACCCTACGAGTTCACATCAGATTCTTCTGTGCATTTGGTCCAAACTGGAGAAATAGGAATATATTTTTCGAATAGAGAGGTGATTTCAGCTGAAGCTTGGGAATGGGAGTCACATTTTCATGAAGTCCATTGTTCCTGCATGGCAGCCCACATGTCTGGGAGGAACTGCTGTGAGGCTATGTAGGATAGGAACCCTGACTCTACCCCACGTGCCAAGAAGCCAACACCACTGCTTTCCCCCACTACTTCCATATTCTTCCGATAGTCAAGACCTTGCTGAGAAATGAAGCTCCATCACACTTGGCCAATTGGAGGGTGACAACCAGCCAATGCCTGGAGTGGCCAATGGCCAAAGTAACTGATCCACAAATGGCCCATCTGGTCAGGAATCGAAGCCTGGCTTTGGTGCTTTGCCTGATCATGTAGTTATAATGCAAACCACTCTATTTTCTGGTTTTATAAGCTAATTCATGGACCAGTTAAGTGTCTGAAATAGCAATATTAATCACAGTGAGAATGACCATATGACTTCATCTCCTGGGATGTTGTTCAAATGCTCTGGCCTGGACTGTCTCTAAAGACCCGTTGAGCTTGGGAGAAAATGGGACTCATCCAGGGCTTCAGAACACAGAGGAAAAACTGATATCTCAGAAGGAATCCCAGAGGAAAATGGGCCTGTTTCCAGTGGCTGAGGATGGAGCAAAAGGAGAGATAGTAAGTAGAATCATAGGGTCACCAAGCATTCAAAGAGGCAGAATGGGAGCTAAAGCAGATAATCTGCAATAGAGAGGAAACGAAACAAAGTAAGTGGGTTCTGGAGGCAGAATTTGGACAGCATCCCAGAGGGCCGTAGGATGCAGGTGGAATGCCTGTGGTGAGTTGATGGACTGGAAAGGAGATGCTGAGGACAATAAGCCTGTTTGGACAAAAGGACAATAAGCCTGTTTAGACAATATCTCTCATCACCTCCTTCTACTGATACATTTCAGTTGGTGAACAAATATTTATTGATCCCCCACTATGATCCAGGCAATGGGTTAAGTTGGATTGCACTTCTCCAGTTTCACTGATAAATAGTTTTAACTTGAATCAGCATGTTCTAAAGATTCATTCATACATTTTACAAATGTATCTTCTAAATTCCAGGTACTGTGTTAAACACTAGGGATACAATAGCAAAGAAAACATACTCAAAAATTGCTCTACTTTCATGGAGATTACAGGGTAGTGGTGAAGGCAAATTATAAATAAACAAGTGAAGTGAAAGTCGCTCAGTCATGTCTGACTCTTTGTGTCCCCATGGACTGTACAGTCCATGGAACTCTCCAGGCCAGAATACTGGAGTGAGTGGCCTTTCCCTTCTCCAGGGGATCTTCCCAGCCCAGGGATCAAACCCAGGTCTCCCACATTGCAGGTGGATTCTTTACCAGCTGAGCCACAAGGGAAGCCCAAGAATACTGGAGTGGGTACCCTATCCCTTCTCCAGCAGATCTTCCTGGCCCAGGAATGGAACTGGGGTCTCCTGCATTGCAGGCAGATTCTTTACCAACTGAGCTATCAGGGAAGCCAAAGGAACAAATAAATATTTTTCAATACCATGAAGAAAAACTATAGGGTACTAACCAGAAAAATTTTCTTAAAGAAAATCTTCCTTTTAGAAGCTTGGATAAGTTTCCCAGAAGAAAAAAACATTTAGGTTGATAGCTGAGGGGAGAATGAGAGTTAATTAAGCCAGGGCTATAATGAGACTCTGGCAAATGGAATAGAATGTACAAAGGTCCAGGGGCAGGGAGGAGCATGATGTTTTCAAAAATGGAAAGGGGGTTGGAACATAGTGAATGAGGAGAAGGAACTAGCTCTTGCCTGGACTTGGAACTTCATCCAAAAGGATACCATTTAAAGGCTTTAACCAAACAACATTTCCTGAAGAGTGAATCTGGATAAATTCTTCAAGTTGTCGATGTTGATGACCCAGCTGTCCCTGAAAAAAAAAGAATTTTTCCTGAATTCAAGTCTCTCTTGATAAGAAGTTCTCAAAATTTCCATGTAATGGAAGCTGTCATTTTCCAACAGTGCCCCTAGCTGGCAACTAAATTCAGATTTCTTAGCATCTGATCCCCAGATGTTTAGGGGGCCGATGTACCTTCTGATCCTCTTACTCAAGAAATACAGCCAGGATTAAGTGACACTGCTGGGCTCACCTGAACTCTTGGCTTCACCACGGCATAGTTAGTTTTGTATTTTTAACAGGATCCCTTGGGGGTACTGTGTAGAGGAGAGATTAAAGGCTCAAGAGCAAATGCAGATCAGTGCAGTCTCTGTATATTCATGTATTACAATGGCTGAAGTAGATCTGGGATATTAGTGTGTTCTCGCTGTGTGTATTTGTCTGTTAGAGTGATTGAAATGTGTTCATCATCTCCTCATTCTCGTTTCTCTATATATTTGTCCTCTGTAATGATTGAATCGGATTCTTAGTGTGCCCTCGAGGTAGGTAGGTAGGTAGGTAGATAGATGAATAGATAGATAGGAGGGAAGGAGGGAATAAGACAAGTTAAGATAGGTAGACGGATAGATAGATGGATAGCTATCAATATAGTAGATATCAATATAGATAGATATAGGTCTACCACTTTCTATCTAGGAGACCTTGAGCACCCCTCTTTGCCTCAGTTTCTCCATCTGGATAAGCTGAAAATAATAACAGATCCTAAACCAGAGGGTTATTGTTGAGTCAGTATACAGAAGCCCTTAAAATATTACCTGGCATGTAGTAAGTGTGACAAGTGATGACCATTATTTCATGAACGTTATCTCATTTAATCATCATAAATATCATAAATTCAAGGTGGTGAATTCTATCCCTATTGTACAAATGAGTGCATCTCGGTTCAGAAAGATTAAAGGATGTTCCCAGGCTCCACTTCACTATGTTGCCACAACTCACCACTGGCTGTACTGTCTCTTCCTTATTCCTGCAGACTAGACTCTTTGAACCCCACAGAATACAGCAGTGGGTTGCCATTTCCTCCTCCAGGGGATCTTCCTGATCCAGGGATTGAACCCGTCTCTTAAGTCTCCTGAACTGGCAGGCGGGTCCTTTACCACCTGGGAAGCCACTCGGGAAGCCCAAACCCCAGGCCACACAGAACAAAAATCAAGCTTGCTATAAGCACATATTGGGCTTCCTAGGTGGCACTAGTGGCAAAGAACCTGTCTGCTTATGCAGGAGACTTAAGAGATGCAGTTTCGATCCCTGGGTCAGGAAGATCCCCTGGAGGAGGAAATGGCAACCTGTTCCAATATTCTTGCCTGGAGAATCCCATGGACAGAGGAACCTGGAAGGCTGCAGTTCATCAGGTCTCAAAGAGTCAGACACGACTGAGGGACTGAGCCGATACACGTAGGCATTGAACTTGCCGAGTTAGACTTTAGACTCCTTCCCAAGTTGGCCTCTGCACCCTTTTCCATCTACCTGGTATTCCAGTGGACCACTGTAAACCGAGTCACACAGAATTAACCCAAGAAGGAGCTGAGCATACCTCACTGGTGCTCAGCTCAAGGCAGGTCATATATTTTAGGCCCTGGTGTCAGCAGGGGGCATCAAGGACAGAGTCCCTGCCCTCTTGGAGCTTCACCTCGACTGCAAGAGAGAGAGAAGTGAAAATGTAATATGACAGGTACTAACAAGTGCTATAAAGAAAGGTAGAGCAGGAAAAATGATAGCACCATAAAATTCTTCAATTTCCCTTCAACTGTTGCTCTCTGTCTTAAAGCCATCATTTTTTGTGACCTGCCATCTGACATGCATGGTCTCTCCAAGTGGCCAAGACATTTCAGTGCAGACAAGAGAGTAACACTTAAAAGATCAACTCCATGGAACAGATGGCGTAGTTATTTCATGCCAATTAAACCAACCATTCAGCTGTCTGATCCATTGCTCGCTGATCAAGCTACAAGGAGCCTCTTACGCTGGTGCAGATATCTGATTGAACGTGAAAGACGCTAATGGAGACAGACCTGAGGGTCACACAGACAATGGGGCATATATTGAGACAAAGAAATTATACAGTGGCATCATGGGGTGGTAGAGGAGCAAGGGGAAATTGCAGGATGAGAGACTGGGGTTAAAAAAGCTTTATATGAAGAGGATAATGTTGGGGGGAGGTGTGACAAGGGTAATTATTCAATCCATTTAGACAAATGTTATTGCGGTAGTATACTTACTTTGTGCCAGGCTCTGTGTTCAGCCCTGGAAAGCAGGACAAGGAAATTTAGAAGTACAGAAGATGGGACTTCCCTGGTGGCCCAGTGGTTAAGACTTCACCTTCAAATGCAGGGGGTGTGGGTTCGATCTCTGGTCAGGGAGCTAAGATGCCACAGGCCTCATGGCCAAAAAAACAAAACATAAAACAGAAACAATATTGCAGCAAATTCAATAAAGACTTTAAAGCTAAATAAGTAAAGACACATAAGATACTGCATGCGTGCTAAGTCACTTCTGTCGTGTCTGACTCCTTGTGACCCTTTGGACTCTAGCCCATCAGGCTCCTCTGTCCATGGAATTCTCCAGGGAAGAATACTGGAGTAGGTTGCCATGCCCTCCTCCAAGGGAACTTCCTGACCCAGGGATCGAACTCTTGTCTCTAATGTCTCCTGCATTGGCAGGCACATTCCTTACCACTAGCACCACCTGGAAAGCCCCATTAGCTATTATCCCTGCCTTAAAGGAGCTCACAGTCTAGAGCTTGAGGCAGATTCAGAAGCAGAAAGCTGTTTGGGATTCGCAGATGTAAACTATTATACGTAGGATTGATAAACAACAAGGTCCTACTGTATAGCACTGGGAACTATATTCAATACCCTATGATAAACCATAATGGAAAAGACTAAAAAAAATGCATATATATATATAAATGAATCACTTTACTGTACAGCAGAAATTAACACAACAATGTAACTCAACTATACTTCAATTTAAAAAAAAAGAGAAACAAAAAGCTGTGGTGTGAAGTCCAATGATACATAGGCAGTCATGTGGTCCTGGGTGCAACCCGAGTCTATGTTCATTTTTTTAAACACTCGATAAGAAATTGACTAGTAAGGAGATTGACTGGCACATCCTAAAACTCCCTGGGCAGTGACATCACATGTGATAAGGACCCAGACACTGTGAAGTCGCTGATGCTGGACCATTGTATGGCTATCCTGCAGTGGCCGTCCAGAAGGCCCTGTACTCCCACACTTTGAGTGGAGTTGGCCCAAAAGTGAACAATTCCTGCTGCATCAGTCATCTTGGCAAGGGCTGAGTCCTTGGACATGAGGATTTGAGAGGCAGGCCTAGACTGAGATGATCGGGGAAATTTCTCTGTCTTCTTTCTGTGATTATTAGTAAATTTAGGCCAATTATAAAATTATGAAAAGACCTGAATCTCTTCCAGGGGTGAGCACAAGTTTCCCCTACCTTCTGGCAGCAGGAAAGGGGCTGAGGCAGAGTTACTGAGGAGGGCTCCTGGCATGCGTGAGGGGTTTAAGCTATTCTCTCAGCTGTCCATCAGTAGGGGCTTCTTGGGTGGCGCTAGTGGTAAAGAACCTGCCTGCCAATGCAGGTGACAAAAGAGAAGTGGGTTTGATCCCGGGATCTGGAAGATCCCCTGCAGGAGGGCATGGCAACCCACTCCAGTATTTTTGCTTGGAGAATCCCATGGACAGAGGAGCCTGACAGGCTACAGTTCATAGGGTCACAGAGAGTCAAACATGATTGAAGAGACTTAGCATGTACATATATTAGTAACTCCTTTCCATGATATCAAAGCTCCAGGAAAGCCTCCTTAAAAGATACAGCCTGGACTTCCCCGGTAGTCCAGTTGTTGACAGTCTGCTTGCCAATGAAGGGGGCGTGGGTTCCACCCCTGATCCGGGAAGATTCCACATGCCACTGGGCACTGAGCCAGAGAACTGCAACTACTGAAGCCTGTGTGCCCTAGAGCCCATGCTCCGCAATAAGAGAAGCCACTGCAAACAGAAATACACACACTAGAAATAGAGAAAGCCCTCATGCAGGAAGGAGGACCCAGCCAAAAAAATCATAACTAATCTTTAAAAAAAAAAAAGCTACAACCTGGCACTTTCCTGGCAGTCCAATGGTTAAGACTCCATTCTTTCAATACACAGCAAGTGGGTTCATTCCCTGGTTAGGGAACTAATATCCTACATGCTGCGTGATGCACCCAAAAAAAGAAAAAGAGTGTGTGCTAAATAAATAAATCAAAGTAGAGTATGTATTTTAAAAAACTTTAAAAAGCTCTACCTATCACAGTGTGTGTCTGGTATGTGCGTAGTGCATGCGCGCTCAGCTGTGTCTGACACTTTGATATTCCATGGACTGTAGCCCTCTAGGCTCCTCTGTCCATGGGATTCTCCAGGCAAGAATACTGGAGTGAGTTACCGTTTTCCTCCTCCAGGGGATCTTCCCAATCCAAGGACAGAACCCTTGTCTCCTGCGTCAGCAGGCAGATTCTTTACCATTGTGCCATCTGGGAAGCCCCCCAGCTGAAATGAGAATATTAAAAACTATGTGATGGAAGTGTTAGCTAGTGCCATGGTGGTAATCATTTTGGGGGATATATGTGTATCAAATTAACTCATTGGACATCTTAAGCCTACATGATGTTATATGTCCCAAGAATGCTGAAAAAAATTAACCAAAGGCTTGATATCCAAATATATAGAGATTTCTCCAAAATCAATAAGATATAAACACTAAAACAATAGAAAACTAGGCAAATACTATAAATAGGCAATGCACAAAAAGAAAAAATGCAAACAAAACAATGTTTAATCCTATGAATAACCAAGAAAATGTAAAACAAAACAACAATGATATTTCATGTTTTTTTTCCACAGTGAAATAGTAAAGTTTAGGCAATATTAAGTGCCTGTGGACAAACATTTCCATACAATGTTGACAGAAAATCAATCTGGTAAAACTTTTCTAGAAAGTAATGCAATAGTATATTAATTTTTTTAAAAAGAAATACATCTGACTCCCTACCAAGAGATTTGGATGGATATCCTTTGTAAACTCATGGATGCAGAGTGGTACATATAATTGGAGAGGAAGAAAATATAGATCTTCCTCAGCTTCCAAGATTTATTTTCTGATATACCCATATACGTGCGTGTTCATGCTTGCTCAGTCAGGTGTGACTCTTTGTGATTCCATGGACCACAGCCTGCCAGGCTCCTCCATCCATGGAATTTTTCAGGCAAGAATACTGGAGTGTGTTGCCATTTCCTCCTCCAGGGAATTTTCCCGACCCAGGGACTGAACTCCTGTCTCTTGCACCTCTTGCATTGGCAAGCAGATTCTTTACCACTGCACCACCTGGGGAGCCCCATAAACCCATAATAAGTTGAATAGGGCTTCCCAGGCGGCTCAGTGGTAAAGAATCCACAGCCAGTGCAGGAGACACAAGAGACTCAGGTTCCATTCCTGGTCCAGAAGATCCCCTGGAGGAGAAAATGACCACCCACTTCAGTATTCTTGCATGGAAAATTCCATGGACAGAGAAGCCTGGTGGGCTATAGTCCATGAGATCACAAGGAGTTAGGCACAACTGAGCACATGAGCCACAAGTTGAAAATGCTGTAAGCCGTATATGCATTTAATACAGTTAACCTATTGACCATGAGAAATTACAGGCAGGATGAAGCACAAGCTGGAATCAAGATTGCCGGGAGAAATATCAATAACCTCAGATATGCAGATGACACCACGCTTATGGCAGAAAGCAAAGAGGAACTAAAGAGCATCTTGGTGAAGGTGAAAGAGGAGAGTGAAAATGTTGGCTTAAAACTCAACATTTAAAAATCTAAGATCATGGCATCTGATCCCATCACTTCCTGGCAAATAGAAGAGGAAACAATGGAAACAGTGACAGACTTTATTTTCTTGGTCTCCAAAATTACTGCAGATGGTAACTGCAGCCATGAAATTAAATGACGCTTGCTCCTAAGAAGAAAAACTATGACAAATCAAGACAGCATATTAAAAAGCAGAGACATCACTTTACTAACAAAGGCCCATATAGTCAAACTATGGCTTTTCCAGTAATCATGTACAGATATGAGAGTTGAACCATAAAGAAGGTTGAGCACCAAAGAATTGATGCTTTTGAACTATGGTGTTGGAGAAGACTCTTGAGAGTCCCTTGGACTGCAAGGAGATCCAACCAGTCAATCCTAAAGGAAATCAATCCTGGTTATTCACTGGAAGGACTGATGCTGAAGCCAAAGCTCCAATACTTTGGCCACCTGATGGGAAGAACTAAGTCATTGAAAAAGACCCTGATGCTGGGAAAGATTGAAGGCAGGAGGAGATGGGAGGACAGAAGATGAGACAATGGGATGGCATCACCAACTCAACGGACATGAGTTTGAGCAAGCTCCAGGAGATGGTGAAGGACAGGGAAGCCTGGCATGCTGCAGTCCATAGGGTCTCAAACAGTCAGGTACGACTGAGTGACTGAACAACTGAACATCACAGCTTAGCCCACTTTGTCTTAAACGTGCTCAGAACATTTACATTAGCCTGCAATTGGGCAAAATCATCTGACACAATGCCTGTGTTATAAAAGTGTTGAATATCTCATGTAATTTATTGACTACTGTACTGAAAGTGGAAAACAGAATGGTTATCTGAGTACACAATGACTTTAAGTGTACGGGTTGTTTACCTTTTTGGTTACCTGGCTGCCTGGGAGCTGCAGCTGCCACTGCCCAGCATCAGGAGACAGCACCATGTTGCATCTGGCTAGCCCAGGAAAAGAGCAAAATTCAGAGCACAGTTTCTATTGAATGCCCATTGCCTTAATACCATCATAAGGTCTAAAAATTGTAAATCAAGCCATTGTTAAATCAGGGACTGTCTGTAAACAGCAGTAGCAGAACACTTAAATGATAGTGTGAACACTATGGAGCTGTTAAACAAAGGCAGTAAATTTATAAGTGTTTATCTGGAAATATCCTCAGCACATATTGTTATGTGGAAAAGTAAGTTGCAGTAATATAATGTATCAACATATAGTATGATACTATTTCTGTTCAAAGAAAGTCGCACAAAGGCAAACTGTATTTTTCAAAGAAAGCACAAACCCTCATTATATATTATACATATAGATCCAAACGTAGATGACATAGACCCAGCTGTGAGTATAGCTTTAGATGCTGACACAGAGGTATATACATAATACATGCAGAATAATTGAAAGACTATACATCATACTGATACCAAGGGCTACCTTGGGGTGGCAATTTGGGAGTGTGGGTAGAAGAATAAGAAAGGGAATTTTCACTTTGTATTTTGTATATATCTGCCTTAAATACACACACATGCTTGTGGGTAATTATGATAAGAATGTATCTAGATAGTCTGCCACTAGAAAAAGGCATGGAAGAGGCGGGGGTGGGGTAAAGAAAGAAGGGAGAGCAGAAACGAAGGAAGGAAGGAAGGGAGATAAAGGAAGATGGATGGATGAGATTTGGAAGAATTTGCATGGAAGTGATGAAATTTTGATTTTATCCTTGAATTGGGAAGAAATCACTAGAGGCTTGTAAATAAGTAAGGGGTATTCTGAGATCTGTAAGTCATACATGGATCAAATGATTCTCTGGATACCTGGGGACAAAAAAAGATCAATCAGAAACGTGTTGGAACCATTCAAAAAGACACATGCACCCTGATGTTCACTGCAGCACTATTCACAATAGCCAATATATGGAACAACCATCTATAGAGGAATGGATAAAGAAGATGTGGTACATATATACAATGGAGTATTATTCAACTATATAAAAGGAACAATATTGGGTTATTTTCAGAGATGTGGATGGACCTAGAGTCTGTCATACAGAGTGAAGTAAGTCAGAAAGAGAAAAATTTAGAAATTAAGGAAAATGGTACAGATGAACCTATTTGCAGGGCAAGAATAGAGACGCAGGTGAAAAGAGCAGATGTGTGGGCCCAGGTCGGGGAGGAGCTGCCGCTGCTGCTGCTAAGTCACGTCAGTCGTGTCCAACTCTGTGCGACCCCACAGACGGCTGCCCACCAGGCTCCCGTCCCGGGGAGGGGAGATGGGATGGATTGGTGGACTGGGACTGAGGTATGCGCACTGCCATGGGTAAACCAGCTAGTGGCAACCTACAGTATAGCATAGGGAGCTCAGCTGGGTGCTCTGTGGGGACTGAGATGGGTGGGATGGGGCAGGGAGGGAGATCCGAGAGGGAGGGGATATAGGTATACATATAGCTGATGTCCTTTGTTGTGCATTATGCTAAGTCGCTTCAGTTGTGTCCGACTCTGCACAAGTGTGTGTGTGTGTGTGTGTGTGTGTGTGTGTGTGTGTTTATGTGTGTGTTAGTCACTCAGTCCTTGCAAAGAAGCTATATCCTAATATAAAAATTAAATTCTTAAAAAAATGATGAGGGCCTGAACTAGGGTAGTGATCCAAGAAATCTTACTGGAAAAAGATTAGATTTCCAGGTGGGGCAGTTTAAAAACTGCCAATGAAGATGGGGCACACAGCTGTGGAATGGTAGAAGCAAACTTCAGTTCAGCACATTCTGATGCAAAAGTCTCTTCTCTTAGCATCTACGCTAGACAAAGACTTTGTTTTTGTTTTCACCACTTCCTCACTATTTTGCCTAGAAGGCCCAGAAAGACTTAGTGAATACTGAACAGTCACACAGCTAGCGTCCTCTGATTTTAAATTCTGTGTTCTTTTAAGACATCTTTGGACTGAATCAGCTTCTTTCTCATAATTCCCTGTGAGCTGTTCACTTTCACTTCCATTTTCACCGGAAGAAACTCAGGCTGAGAAACGCATTTGAGAAAATGTTGTTCATTGTTAGTAGTAAGGGCGCAATGGTAAAAAAAGAAAATTAAATTTTCAGTCAGTTGTTTAAATGTATTACTTTTAGTTGTAAAGTTTTATTCACTAGAAATAACTTTATTTTGCAATAAATGTTTCTAAGAAACTTTGCTAGTAGTGGTCCAGTGGCTAACACTCTGCACTCCCAATGCAGATGGCCTGGGTTTAATCCCTGGTCAGGGAACTAGATCCCACACTCTGCAACTAAGAATTCACTTGCTGCAGCTAAAGATCCTGCATGTCACAGCTAAGATCAAAGATCCCACATGCCACAAATAAGATGGGGCACGGTCAAATAAATAAATAAAATAAACATTAAAAAATTAAATACAATAAGTATTTCTAATTTTTTTAAAAGAAAAGATTGTTCAATTATTGTCTGGAGGGGCTAGATTCACAACTAGGTCACTCAATGTCAAAGATCATGTGCTTCCTTATGTTGCCCATGAATCAACCTTTGTAGCCTGCTACTATAACAGAATCATTATCTGTGATAATAATAGCACTTATGTGCCATTTATTCAGTGAGGAATTGTGGTGGATGTTCTTCTGAGTGCTTAGCCAGTCCATGCCTCCCTCTCTAAGAACTGTGCTCACCACAAAGCCCTGATCCCAGAGTCCTATCTGTGCCATGAGCTTCCAGTTCCTTATGAGTGAGTAAAAGTCGCGTCCAGCTCTTTGCGATGCCATGGACTATACAGTCCATGGAATTCTCCAGGCCAGAATATTCAAGTGGGCTGCCATTCCCTTCTCCTGGCAAGCTTCCCCACCCGGAGATGGAACCTAGGTCTCCCACGTTGCAGGCGGATTCTTTGCCAACTGAGACTCCAGGGAAGCCCATTCCTTAAATAGGGCTTCCAGTTTCTTAAACTATAGCTAATCAAGCTTTCTATAATAGTTCATTTTATATATGTATAAAATAGTTTGCATCTACTAACCCCAATCTCCCACTCCATTCCTCCCCCAGCCCTCTTCCTTTTGGCCACCACAAGTTTGTTCTTGTATCTGTGAGTCTGTTTCTGTTTCATAGATACGTTCATTTGTGTTGTGTTTTAAATTCCATATACAAGTGATATCATATGGCATTTGTCTCTCTCTTCTTGACTTACTTTGGTTAGTATGATAACCATATTAAGCATGGATACAGCTTGTATCCATGTTGTTACAAATGGCATTATTCTGTTCTTTTTTATGGCTGAGTAAAGCTTGCCCTATTTTTAATACCCAAGTTTGGAAAGTAACTTCAAGAATACATCCAGTGGAAAGTGTGATGGTTTGAGAACCTCTTTCTTTACTTGTTTTTCACGGATCTTGGTTTTAATGTGAATTTTGAAAAGGGAAAGAAAATCTCCATTCTTTGTTCGATTTCATTTCTCTCCAGCTGTGGGGATGGGGACAGTCAAGGACAGGGTTCCCTTGGACCTGGTTCCTGAGATTCCTGCAACAGTTGGAGCTCTCTCAGGACCCAGTGACAAGGCTCAGAGCACTAGCTCCATCAGATCCCTTGGACTGACAGCTTGGGAAATCTCGGGACTTTATTTACCGAGGGTGATCAACCTCAAAGGGTTCTCTCCAAGTGCCAGTCTCCCTCAGCAAGTTAAGCCAAATGTATTCAACAGAGGGCTTGACAGAATATACTGGCCTGAATTACTGTGAACAAATTACCCGAGGCTGTTGTACACTCCATCATCTATCCACGCCATACTCTGGGAACTCGATTTTGTGTTTGGGAGATAGTGAGGGCATGACTTTGCATAACAAAGGCAGAGCAGGGTGCCGCCTGCCCTGTCTGAGCTGCTAACTTCCGTGAATCATTCATTAGCAGGGTTGGTGCATCTGAGAGGGAGAAACACCGAACCTGATTAGAAGGAGAATTTATCACCCTGCCTGGAACAGTAAACAAAACACAGGAGCTGTCCATCACACTGGGCTCTGGCGCCGCCTCGGCAGCCAACATCTGCTCCACTGGCTGAGCGTTCACCCCAGGAATGGAAGACCAAGCGGGACGTAAAGCACTTTTTCCAAATGGACCAGAAGTGCCTAGGGTGCTATGAGTTCCAGAGCAGCAAGGTAGTCTTTAGGAAAGAGGGTGTGTTAGTGTCACCGATCCACCCATGTTCCTCTGCCCTCCTATACATGCCCCTCCTCGTGGGAGGGCTGCGCATCCTCCTTCCAAAGACGTCAGCCTTTATCATATGACTAACTTGGGCCGCTGAAATGTAAGAAGTGATTCTTCCAAACGCAAGCTTTAAGAGACCGTGTGGTTTGCCATGTTGCTTCTCCCTTGGCCATGCATGATGCACGGACCGACCCCAACAGGAGCTGCTCTAATTAGCCTGACTCTGGACAAAGATGCAGTACTTCGAGACTGCAGCTAGCAGTGACCGACATACAACGACAGCCAGAAATAAACATTTGTGGTTATAAGTCACTGAGATTTGGGATCATTTACTACTGTAGCATCTTCTAGCCTAGCCTGACTGAAAACATATCTATCCAATTTCCCTCCCATACATCTGTTTTGTATTGCATTCTGTTATAAATGGCACCAAAGTGGTTTTGTAAATTTTGGTGAAACAAATCCTCTAGTTTTTATAATAAGTACAGGTGTCTCTGGGCTTCTCCGGTGGCTCAGTTGTAAAGAATCCGCCTCTGTGATGCAGAAGACACAGGAGACATGGGTTTGATCCCTGGGTCGGGAAGATCCCCTGGAGGAGGGTATGGTAACCCACTCCAGTATTCTTGCCTGGAGAATCCCATGGACAGAGGAACCTGGAAGGCTACAGTCAACAGGGGCACAGAGAGTCAGACACAACTGAAGTGACTAAGCACACACAATTGGTGCACAGGGCTACATAAGGACAAAATCTGGTGGATCCAAAAAAGAAAAATCCTTAACTGTAATCACCACTTCTAGATACTGGGTCAAGTTTAGCATAGCTGACTTATGTTTCCGACAATTGAACGACTTTCAAAGAAGGTTTTTTTCTTGTTGTTTAGTCAGTAAGTCAAGACTGACTCTTTTGTGACTCCATGGGCGGTAGCCAACCAGGCTCCTCTGTCCACAGGATTTGGCAGGCAAGGATACTGGAGTGGGTTGCCATTTCCTTCTGCAGGGGATCTTCCGACCCAGGGATCAAACCTGAATCTCCTGCATTGGCAGGTGGATTCTTTGCAGCTGAGCCACCAGGCAAGCCCATTTAGCAAAGTCATCCCTAACTAAATTTTACATTACATGTTTACTAACATTTCTTTCACATCATGTTATGTTTACTTTTCCCATTTAATTTCTTAATCTGTTGGAGATTGTGTGTGTGTGTGTGTGTGTGTGTGTGTGTATGTGTGTGTGTATAGCGTTAAATCGGAATTTAAACTTTGTTCCCAAATAGTTAACCAATTGCTTCAGAGAAATTTACTGAAAATTTATCATCTTTTTACTTACTTAAAATGCCAATAAACCTGTATAATAAATAGTTATTTGTGCTGAAATCTATGTCTTTCTTTTCTGTTCTGTTTCAAAGATCTTTTGGTCTTTATGTGAATGACACAGTTCCAATACATTATGTCTTCATAGCATGTTTACATGTATCACATTGTATTTCTTTTTCAAAAATATTCTTTCCTATGATCTTATGTCTTCTAAGAAATGAGCTGTTATTTTGTCATCCTCCTTGCTTTTAAAAACTATTTTGGGATTTGTATTGGGATATCCTTAAACTTCAATTAATTTCAGGAAATCAGAAATCTTTATGAAGTTCCATCTTCTCTCCAAAAACTTGATAGGTCTCTTCATTATTTGGCTCTCTTTATTTTTAAGTCTTTTTTCACATCCCATAGCCAAATTAATTTTTCATAAGAATGCCATTCTTCTATTTTAAGTTTAAACCTAGACATTTTATTTTTAGATCTTTATATGCATGGCACCTTTTGATCTATTCAATTTTCTCACTTTCTAAAAGCGTATTTAAAAGTTGCTAATTTTGTATTATTTCTCTTGTATTTGGCCACATTACTGAGCTTTCATTTTAATCCCAATAGGTTTTAAATTGATTTTCATGGGTTTTCAAGGTAGACTTTTGTATCATTTAAATTAGTAAATTGTTTAAATTAGTTTATTTTAGTAAATTTAAATTATTCTGCCTTTCCAATATATAGACTGATACTGTCTCTTTTCTTGTTTTATTAAGTTGGCAAGAAGCTCTGGAGCAGTGTATGGTATGTTTTTCTACAACTGAATTATTTTTTTTAAAACACATTGTAAAAGTTTCAAAGATGCATTGTAAATGTAGAGTCCATTGGAAAAAAAGATAATTGTGGATCTAGAGAGTTTTAGGTTTATAATTTTTTTTTGTCCTGCAAGAATGTAAAGTGTAATGCTTTGTATTTTTGTAATTATAAGCTAAAAATGCCAACTCAAAGTTGACAAAACCAGACCTAAACATTTCCTTATTTGTTCTCCATTCTATATACTCAGCTATTTCTTGTTCTCCCCTATCATCCATGACCTTGACTTCGAAGTTTTGACTGATATTCAACAACCAAACAAAATAGTGCAATATAAAGGAACAGTCCATCTTTAAAGCAAAGCAAGTGTGTGTCTCTGGCCTAAACAATAGCTTTTTTCTCTGTGTATGTACAGTAAGTCCCCTAATACAAACCTTCAGGTTTTGAACTTTCTAAGATGCAAACATGCATTCACATGTCTGATCACATAAATTAGTTCATGCATCTAGCATACATTGACATATGTGTGGTTGAGCTTTTGTATACTTTACTATACAGACTGTATGTTATGTTCAGTCACTCAGTCATGTCCAACTCTTTGCCACCCCATGGACTGCAGCATGCCAGGCTGTCCTCCACCATCTCCCAGAGCTTGCTCAAACTCATGCCCATTGAGTCGGTGATGCCATCCAGCCATCTCGTCCTCTGTTGTCCCCTTCTCCTCCTGCCTTCAATCGTTCCTAGCATCAAGGTACAGTAATACAAGCCCAGCATGTTTGGAAGTAAGTATAAAAGAAGTGGTGATGTAGCTGGCACTGCTAAGGAGTGCCAACTGCTGTACTATACTACTGTACTTTTCAAGGTAACATACTGTAAGGTTAAAAATCTACCTAAAGAAACAAAAGACCTATACATAGAAAACTATAAAACACTGATGAAAGAAACCAAAGAGGACACAAACAGATGGAGAAACATACCGTATTCATGGATTGGAAGAATCAATATTGTCAAAATGGCTATTCTACCCAAAGCAATCTATAGATTCAATGCAATCCCTATCAGGCTACCAACGGTATTTTTCACAGAACTAGAACAAATAATTTCACAATTTGTATGGAAATATTTTTTGTGTTTGTTTTTAGGTACTATTTGTGTGAAAAGTATTATAAACTTATACATTATAGTAGTATATAGCTATATAGCTGACAGTGTTAGTTGGATACTTAGGCTAACTTCATTGGACTTATGAACAAATTGGACTTAACAACCACACAGTTGGAATGGAACTCATTAATATGTAAGAGACTTACTGTATTGAAAATGGAGATTTTTTTTTTATAACTTTAGTGGACTGCATGGTACAAACTGTGTTCCCTAATTAACTAGTCATGTTTTATCTAATTCTTCTTTTGAAAATTTATTCTTTTGTGGAAATGCCTGTAATAGTGATAATGCTACCATTCTTGTCTTGCCCCTGACTGCAGTGGAAGAGTCTCTACCATCTTACTTTATACTGTTAAGTACAGTGTTGGTAATATCTGTTTTAATATGGCTAATGGTAAACAACTTCAAGTATAATCTCATCTGTCTACTCCTTAAATATGACAAAGACACTCAAGATGAATATTTACAGCAAAAATAAATGAATAAAACTGACAAAAATTTTAATGTGTAAATCTGGGGAGAATTTAATTCAGTTACAGGGTAAATGGATCTATGGGCAGAAGTGTGTTAGTCAGTCAGTTGTGTCCAACTCTTTGTGACTCCCTGGACTGTAGCCTGCCAGGCTCCTCTGTCCATAGAATGCTCCAGACAAGAATATTGGAGTAGACAGCCATTCCCTTCTCCAGGGGATCTTCCCAACCCAGGGATTGGACCCACATCTCTTGCATTGGCAGGCAGATTCTTTACCATCTGAGCCACTGGGGAAGCCCAAATGAATCTAAAAGAAAAAAAATTAAGACCTGCTTGGGTTTCTGTTTATGTTGATTCATGAAAGCCAAGGGCACCAGAAAAAAGCAAGACAACTTTTCAACAGTCCAATACTTCCCCTGGCTCAGATACAAGGTGGCTGTAACTACAGAGAACTGGTCAACCCTCCTTCAAGGACTGCCCAACACATGCCCACATTCAGTCTGAGAAAGAGTGGAAGTGGATGGAACTTGTGGAGGTGCTGTCTCCATGAGAAAAGCACCAGGGGTGAAGTAGTAAGAGTCTGATAGCAACACGTGAGAGCAATTGCTGCTTCACATGTAGTACTTCAGTTCAGAGGTGTGTGGAAGCTGGTAGTGGGTTTAGGAAGAAGCAGTCCTTTCAGAGGATAGGGCTCCATGAGGAAAGGAACTGAATACAAACAGGATTTGACAGGAGATCTGCATCCTGCCTTCTGTTGGAAGTTTGGGAAGATCTTACCAGTTCCAGTCCATCATTCTCCCTGACTTGGGCTTCTTCAGTGGTTCCCTGAGGGTCTCCCCGCACCTTCCCTTGCCCTCTCCTCTAGTCTAACTTGCAAACAGAAGCCACAGAGATTCCTTTATGAAGTAAGTCAGAAAGACCTTGTATATTTGTTAATATAAAAATATTGAATATTAACACGTGTATGTGGAATCTAGAAAACTGGTATAAATGATCTTATTAGCAAAGCAGAAATAGAGGCACAGACATAGAAGACAAACATATGGACTCCAAGAAGGGCCCAGTAAGGAGAGACAGATTGGAAGATTGGGACTGACATATATACATTATTATGTATAAAATACATAACTAATGAGAATCAACTGTATAGCACAGGGACTCTGCTCAGAGCTCTGTGGTGATCTAAATGGGAAAGTGTGTCAGTCACTCATTCATGTCCAATTCTTTGCAACCCCATGGACAGGAGCCCTCCAGGCTCCTCTATGCACGGAATTCTCCCGGAAAGAATACTGGAGTCGGAATCCATTTCCTTCTCCGAAGGGAAGATCCCTGAATTTCCCGACCCAGGGATCAAACCCGGGTCTCCTGCATTGCAGGCAGATTCTTTACCGTCTGTGCCACCAAGAAATCTTGATCTAAATGGGAAGCGGGGATATGGGTACATGTATAGCTAATTCACTGTGCTATACAGTAGAGACTAACAAAGCATTGTGAAACAGCTGTACTCCAATAACAATTGGTTTTAATTTTTTTTTTAAAGTGTAAGTCAGATCATGTCCCTCCTGCTCAAAATGCTGTAGATGGTTCTCATCTTACTTGTATAAAAAATTCAAACTCCTAACCATTGTCTCAGAGCCCTAATAGTCAAACCGTATCCACCTATGTGTCTGAGTTCCCATCCTAACCACTCTCCCCTCTCATACACTGCTTCAACCAAGCACGCCTCTTGCCCTTCTTCAAACTCTCCAACAAGCCCATTTCCAGCTCAAGCCATTTGTACTTACGGTTCCTTCTCCCCCGGGATATCTGCCTGGGCTGTTTGTTCAGTTCATCTGGGTTTCTGTGCAGATGCCAACAACTTGGGGAAGCAGTTTACCTCTCCTCCACTGTCTTCCTTGAGACCACTCTGCTTCTCTTCCATAGCATATTTGTTAATGATTTTTCCTCCCCCCACTAGGAAATAAGTTCCACATGAGTGAGAGCTGTTTCTTTTGTTTGCTGATATAACTGCAGTGTCTAGAAGAGTAATTGGTACAGAGTAGGTGCTCAATAAATATTTGGTGGATGGATGGATGAAGAAAGGATGGGTAGATGGGTGAAGGGTTGGAGGGGATTTAGATATGTAAGGGTAAACAGTGAAAATAAGAGCTTTTGATGTGGTGTTTTTATGAACTCCTGAGCCTGGAAAGATTTCTTCTTTTTCAAGAATGAGAAAAGGAAAAGGGAACACGAGGGACACTTAAAAAAAAATACTGCCAGCCTAATACCCTGCCTTTGTAGGTAATGGTTTTCATATAGTCTTTGTGCTTATAGAATTCTTTCTTTACCCTTAAAAAAAAAAAAAAAAGATAGCTCAGAGTTCTTTTTTTTTTTTTTTTTTTTAATTTGCCCACAACTAGCTGGAACCTGGACATCAGTGGGTTTGGTTCTTTCTTCTGTTCAGGGGGGCTGTTTTCAATTTTGTCTTTGATTATTATATAACATTTTATTCTCTCTCTTTCTCCCAAGGACCAATTCTTTATGTCGTGTATCTCCACCCTATAAGTTGTAACAGTCTTTCTCA
This sequence comes from Cervus canadensis, assembly GCF_019320065.1. Classification (NCBI taxonomy): domain Eukaryota; kingdom Metazoa; phylum Chordata; class Mammalia; order Artiodactyla; family Cervidae; genus Cervus; species Cervus canadensis. The sequence continues at coordinate 17,144,853 of NC_057417.1, read as the reverse complement.
TGGCTTTCCTTGCCTTTTCTTGTATTTTTGCTTTCTAGAGCTTCCTAAGTTTTGTGTCCTATCGCACAGATTTAGTTTTCTAATGTCATTTAAAAGTCTACGCTGTCATTTTGGTTTTCTTGTATTTTCTCTTTATCTCAGCCTAAAATTTCATCACAGACTGCTGTGATATCATCCTATCTTTCTACTTTCACTTCAGAGAGAGTGGAAAGTACATGTTATCTAAAATGTGCTTCCTTTTTTTTTTTTCTAAAAATATCTTCTTTTGAATCCTATATTTTCTTTCCTCTTTTATGTTGAAATATCTTTCCATGAGTCTCAAGTTGTTTCTTTTTCTTATTTTTTAGACTTTATGGAAGATATTTTGATCCTTGCCTAATATTTCTGAAAGATTGTGTGAGCCATCTCCTTAAGTTCTCTCCTGTCCATCTGGATGCTTCAATAGCATCATGATTTTTTTCATTATCTGTTACAGGATCTAACAGACTGCACAGATTGGATGAGAATCTAGGTGCTACAGAAGGTCTCTGACTTATTTTGTATTTGGTGAGGCTTTAAGCTGGGCACCAGCTATCTTTTTTATAGTCTATGAATCTTGACCTCTTCTTCAAGTAGGCACAGTGATTCCATTGACCTTCCCAGTTGTGCTGCCACCTCGATTGGGGAAATCATACTATGTCATGGAAAAGTCTTGTGTCTTCTAGCTTCCCATTGCATGTTACTATCTTTGACCATGGAAGCAGCAGCTTCTTGACTGATAAATGAAATTCATACATAGTTTTCCCTTGACATACCATGATTTATCCTTCCTTTGACAGCTCTTCTCCACATTTAAAGAGCAGTGCCACGTGCCAACTTTCCAAGTCTCTTGTTATGACTTTTGCTGCCTTTCTGTAATAATTAGGCTTCTCTAGAGAAACAGAACTTATAGGATACATATAGATATGTAAGAGATTTAGTGTATGGGAATTGGTTCACATCATTATGAAGGCTGAGAAGTTCCACGATATACTGTCTGAAAACTGGACAACTAGGAACACTGGTGGTGGAATTCAGAGTCCTAAGACCTAGAACAGGGGAGCTGCTAGGGTAAGTCCCAAAGTCTGAAAGAACCAGCTCTGATGGCTGAGGGCAGAAGATGGATGTTCCAGCTCAAGAAAAGAAAGAAAGGATTCATCCTTCCTCTGCCTTTTTGCTCTATCTGGAATATCAGCAAATTGGGTGATACCCACCCATACTGGCGAGAACGGACCTTCTTTATTCAGTGTACAGTTTTCAAATGCTAATCTCTTCCAGAGACCCTCACAAACACATCCAGAAATAACATTTAATCAGCAACCCAGGCATCTCAATGCCCAGTCTAGTTGACACATAAAATTAACTGGCACACATTCTTTAATCTAGTCCTAATTTCCTTAACTCTAGGAGAATTTCTTGAAGTGTGTAGCGTATATTTGCCATCTTCCTTAACTTTCCTTTGTACTCCTCTTTGTGTCCTCCTTGGGTCATTTTTGGCAAAACCCTGAACACTGAAAGAAAGAGAGAGGAATTGGACCACTGTTTCTGGATCTTCATAATTCCATGCCTGTGACTTAGTAGAAAATTAATAAATCCTTATTGGATGTATTGATAGATGTAGAGGATCCAAGAGATCGGGTGATTTTCCCAAATTCTCACAGATCATCTGTGATTCTGATCCCTTTCATAAGGTTCTTGTTTAGATTTTATTCATGCTTCAAAGCCTGGATTAAATACTTTTTTTTTTTTTTTTTAAAAAACCCGGTAAAGCTTTTTCTGTTCCCCAAGGTCTAAAGTAGTTTTTCCCACACTGAGCTCCCAGAGTACCTTTCTCTGCATCTCTTTTACTACTTTGATTTTTGTGTTATAGTTATTTATGGACCTTTCTTACATCACCTATACCTATACAAAATAAAAATACTTCCTCTTTAGATGGAGTGGACTTTGATACACTCTAGCATCTTTACAGGGCTTAAGACTGGAAAAGGAGAAGCAAGTTTAAATTAAGTCAGCCCATACAATTGCCTTGCAACGTTCCCAAACATATCTTGGAAATTCCAGCCATCTCATGAGCAACAGGACACATCTGAACTGTTGATCTAAAACAAGGGTTGGCAAGTTTTTTCTACAATAGACCAGATAGTAAATATTTAAGGTTTGCAGGCATTACAGTATCTGTCACAACCACTCAAATCTTTTGTAATAACATAAAAGCAGGCAGAGACAATATGCAAATGAATGGGTGTGGCCACATTCCAATAAAACTTTATTTACAAAAGCAGGCAGTGGCCCTTTGGGCCATAGTTTGCCAACCCCTGTTCTAGATCATGGACTTCTCCACCAAGAAAATGGAAAATAAGCAGGGTTTCTTCTTCTCCTGTGAACATGCACTTGGCAGGCCAGTTGACCACTGTGGGAGGAGGCAAGGTTTCCCCTACAATTAACCAAGCACCACATCTGCACTTGTGTAGTGGTCATTACCAACCCACAGCAGAATGGGTTGAAAGTTTGCCAGAGTTTACTGAAAGTCTGGGGTGTCAATGGGGTTGAAAGTGGGGTTATTGAAAGTTTGTTGTTGCTGTGGTTTAATAACTCAGTCATGTCTGACTCTTTGTGACCCTATGGACTGTAGCCCACCAGGCTCCTCTGTCCATGGGATTTCCCTAGGCAAGAATACTGGAGTGGGTGCCATTTCCTTCTCCAGGGGATCTTCCCAACCCAGGGATTAAACTCACATCTCCTGCATCTTCTGTAGTGGAACACAGATTCTTTACCACTGAGCCACCGGGGAAGACCATTGAAATTTTCGTGGTAGCATTTAGAAGAGAGTTTACACTTCCAATCAGATGTTATCAAATTTTGTGGAAGAAGTGACCTATTTCTCAATAAATCAGTATGGAAACATCTCATAAAACAAACTTTAGAAAATTCAACAGCAAGCACCACTCTATGGCATATTTTAAAGAGGTCCCATCTGTGATTTTTTCCCAAGCTAACACAGGTTCCAGCTAAGGCAGCTGTTTGCAGAATCTTATGACAGCTAACTCTGCAAACTGACCTACTTCTTCCAAATTCAGCTTTGCAAATTGCATGGTTTGAACAAGCCCTGTGTGTGACAAGTTTCTTTTTCAGAGACTGCAACCTGACTGCTATTTCATTATTGCCAACTTTGAAATTTCCCTTGGTGATGTCCCAGGTCTTATAGGAAATCTTAAGGAAAAGATAGGCAATAAAAGAAATGGTCACATGCTGAACATGAATGAGGTTTTTCTCGGTTCCCATCACATCCTCCCAGGCTATGTATCTTAGAACCAGATTCATTTCTAGTTCATTCAGTGTCATCCACAAATCCTAGTATTAAAAACCGGAGACATCACTTTGCCAACAAAGGTCTGTATAGTCAAAGCTGTGGTTTTTCCATAATTATGTATGGATATGAGAGTTGGACCATAAAGAAGGATGAGTGCCAAAGAACTGATGCTTTCAAACTATGGTGCTGGATAAGACTCTTGAGAGTCCCTTGGACAGCAAGGAGATCAAACCAGTCAATTCTAAAGGAAATCAGTCCTGAATATTCATTGGAAGGACTGTTGCTGAAGCTGAAGCTCCAATACTTTGGCCACCTGATGTGAAGAACTGTCTCACTGGAAAAGACCCTGATGCTTGGAAAGATTGAAAGCAAAAGGAGGAGGCAGCAGAGGATGAGATGGTTAGACAGCATCAGTGACTCTATGGACATGAGTTTGAGTGAACTTCAGGAAATAGTGAAGGACAGAGAAGCCTGGTGTGCTACAGTCCAAGGGGTTGCAAAGAGTCGGACATGACTTAGTGACTGAACAACAGCAAGGATATAGAAGCTGCTTGATAAATATCAGTGCAGTGAGTACATGCATGTATGAGTGAAGATGAGAAGAAATAAGGAGGAGGACAGACAAGGAAAGTGTGGGTAGGAGGGAAGAATGCTTACCTTTGTTTCTCAGGTACATCAGCTCTATTCAATCATTCAGTTATTCATTCATTGATAAATATTTATTGAGCACCTTCCTTGTGCCAAGTATTCACATGATCATTGGTTATCCTCCACCACTAACAGGGGCACAAAATCTGTTTGGCCAACACTGGAAATGGTTTCATAGAAGCCTTGTGTGGGACTTGATTTCAAATGAAAGGTGTAAATTTGAATTCTGAGTATGACTCTTATTTGTATTCGTGACAGTGTCATTAATAAATATTAGATATTTTCATGTCATGTTACTGTTGTTGCAGATATATAGAAATATCACTGATGTTCTTCCTCACTTTAAAATGAGTTATTAGGGACTTTCCTGGAGTTCCAACGGCTAAGATTCTGAGTTCCCAATGTAGGGGGCCCAGGTTTGGACCCTGATCAGGAAACTAGGTCCCATATGCCACAAGTAAGTGTCTGCATGCTGCAGTCAAAGATTCCGCATGATGCAGTAAAGAGTGAAGATCCCGTGTACTGCAACTAAGACCGTACACAGCCAAATAAGTAAATAAATATTTTTTTAATATAAAAAGTAATAAAATGAGTTATTAGACCCACTACAGGGCTTCCCTGGTGGCTCAGCTGGTAAAGAATTCACCTGCAATGTGGGAGACCTGGGTTTGATACTAGTTCTTTTTTAATTTAATATGTTAATTAAAAGCACATATATTACCATATTACAGATTTGGGGTTCTCTTTGTACCTTGGTAACTGTATTTCAATATAATTAACTTCCCTTACGTATTTCATTTTATGTACTTAAAAGCATTATTTTGAGAAGGAGTCTATGGGTTTTACCAAACTCCTAAAGGGGCCCATGGCATAGGAAATGGTTAGGAGTCTCTGTCTTAGAATCATACAACATTTTTGCTTTAAGAATCTCAAAGCAAAGTACATGAAAAGATCTATTAATCTGCCTCAGATCTGCAAGGAAAAGAGAGTGGTTAAAATTGCTATTCCTTTTAGTTGCCTTTCCAGTTTTCCTAAGGTATAACTGACAGATAAAAATTGTTTATATTTAAAAAGTACTAGTTGACATTTATATATATATGCATTGTGGATGGTATCACCGATTCAATGCACATGAACTTGGGCAAACTCCGGGAGATGGTGAGGGACAGGGAAGCCTGGCATGCTGCAGTCCCTGGGGTCGGGAAGAGTCTGACACGACTTGGCAACTAAACAACAACAACATTGTGTACAACCACCACAATTATCCATCACCTCACACAGTTACCATTTTCTTTTCTTTTTTAATGGCAAGAGCACTTAAGATCGGGAATTCCCTGGCAATCCACTGATGAGGGCTTTCCCTGCAGGGGGCATGGGTTGGATTGTTTGTCAGTATGCCCCTTCCCCCCCCAAAAAAAAAATAAACAAACAAAAACACCTAAGATCTACTCCCTTAGCAAATTTCAAGTATCTAAGTATCTTAAAAGTTTTGTTTTAATTTGAAGTGTAGATGATTTACAGTGCTGTGTTAGTTTCAGGTGGACTGCACAGTGATTCAGGTATACATACATATCTTCTTTTTCAGCTTCTTTTCCCTTACAGGTTCTAATAGAGCATTGTTAGCTATAGTCATAGTGCTGTACTTTAAACGGGGAAATGCTGGTCAAGGGCACACAGTTTCAGTTATGCAAGATGATTAAGTTCTAGGGATCCATTAATTTACTAAGATTTGAATGCTTTTGAGTTTTCTGAACTCTTTGGTGGTCATCACTTAGAACCAGAATGAAGAAACCACCAACAGCATGCAATGGAATTCTGGATTCAATTCTGAGCTGAATTAGGGAGAGAGGTATTTTTGTTGTTTATTTTTGCTCACTTGTAGCACATCTGTATAGTTTTATATTTTTGAAGCATTTTATTGATCACTTCTATGTGTCTGGACCGGAGGGTAGAGATCTCTGATGTCCTCTCTCTACCACATTGCTTAGAAGTCTTCAAATCCATTTTGATTCTGTTGCCAGAATGGAGTGTCTAAGAGGTGAATTCAATGCCTTCTCACTTCCAGCAGAATGAAGGAAGTGGCAAACAAACCTGGCTTCATCCAGTCTTTCCACTTTGATGACTGACAACTCCCTTCCCTAACTGCATGCTTCAATCATATTACTTTATTTTCTCTCTTCTCATAATGTGTGATGAGTTAATATCATGAGTGAATACTCAATGCCCAGAAAAAATGTCATCTCTTCTCTCTAGCTTTCTGTGATGCAAATTAATTACCCTTCATCTGTGTTTCCAAGCACTACAAGTAATGGTCTATTAAAGCATTTACTATATAGCCCACCAGGCTCCTCTGCCCATGGAATTCTCCAGGCAAGAATACTGGAGTGGGTAGCTATTCCCTTCTCTTAGGGATCTTTCCAACCCAGGGACTGAACCCGAGTCTCCCGCATTGCAGGCAGATTCTTTACTATCTGAGCCACTAGGGAAGCCCAATCACGTGATATCCTAGACTAAATGTCTTTCTTCTCCACCTGACTGTGAGCCCCTCTAAAATACGATGATTTATTCTTTATCTTTGGAGTCCCATGACCTACATACAGTAGGTGTTCATATGTATGTAATTTGTTGAATTACAGCATATCAATTCGTCACTCTCTCTGAAAGCGTGTTTCGGGTGTATGTTCCATTTCATTACCCTGGGGCAATTGATCAAAATCTATAGAGCAACAGAGAACTTGAAATAGAGTGAATTAACTTTGATTTAATTCACACAGTCACATAGTCTCAGGCTAAGAAGACATACTAAGAGCTATGCAGTCCAATCACCCAACAATCATACCAATATTCTCTGCAACTTTCTAACCGAGCAATCACCTAGCATTCGACATCTTCTAGTTGGCCTGTCTTTATCCCACGCACACACAGTAACAGCTGGATCTCTGTTCACTCTCTGGGACCTTCCAACACTTCAAAGTTCAACAGTATTGAAAAGGGATTTAGAGTCCAATGGTCTCAGATGCCTTCTAGCCTCCAGTCATTCCTGTTCCAAGCTAGCAGACGATGGATGAGTTCTATTCATTTTCTACTGTAATTTTAAGAAGGAGAATTGGCTTCCCAGACACCAGTGATAAAGAATCCACCTGCCAATGCAGGAGATGCAAGAGACGCAGGTTCCATCCCTGGGTCAGGAAGATCCCCTGGAGGAGAAAACAGCAACCCACTCCGGTATTCTTACCTGGACAATTCTATGGACAGAGGAAACTCGGGGACAGCAGTCCATGAGGTTGCAAAGGGTTGGACATGATTGAGCACAACACAGCAATGTGCCCTTCCACACTGATTTATTTTGTATTCGAGAAGAAGTTCCTTATCTCTCCTGCGCATAGATGGAATTCTTTCCTAGTTCTATTGCAAACGTGGATTTCAATCCTATTTTTATATTCCCTTGATGAGATTGATGAGAATCTGAGAAAAGAGGGCAAAGTGTAAGGGTTAAATGCTTGTTCCGGTAAGGAAACTAGGACAGACACTTTCTCCTACCCTCAACCTCATTCTTCCTCAGAAGGAATAAATGCTAATCATGTGTGGTCAAAATAAAGGGTATGGACTGGGACATGTTTTCTAATGAGCAGAGGTCATACATGGTGAAGGTCATACCCTCTCCTTTATGCTTCTGTGAGATCAGCAGTAAGTTTACTCTGGACATCTCTGACCTTCTCATTACCTGAGCATATTTGGACATTTTCATCTTATTGATGGAACTTCCAGATGTGAGTTTGGGGCTTTACAGGAAAGAGGGAAACCCTGTAAGCAATAGCCTTAACCATATATTGTAACCCCACTTGTTGGAAGTTATGAGCTGATTACAGGACATGTGTCCTGATGATAAGATTGAAATGGCATTTGATTTCCAATGACCCCTGGATGGATTCCCAAGTAACTCAGTGGTAAAGAATACGACTGCCAATGCAGGAGAAGCAGGAGACACAGATTCGATCTCTGAGTCAGGAAGAGCCCCTAGAGGAGGAAATGGCAACCCACTCCAATATTCTTGCCAGGCAAATCCCATGGACAGAGGAGCCTAGTGGGCTACAGTCCATGAGTGACAAACAGTCCAACACGACTGAGCTACTGAGCACGGATTTACAGCCCCTGGATACAACTCCATCCAGAAGAATCTATCAGATGGCCCACTCGACCTGAATATAGCTAAGACAGATACTACAGGCCTAAATAAATAAAGGGTAGTTTCCACTTTGAGCAGTACCCATATGAAAAACTTAGAGAAGATGAAGCTTGAAAGGAGGATCCTTCAGTGCCAATGGCCCTCTGGATTCCGGTGGATGAGGAAGTCAAGGAAAAAAGTCACTAAGGCTTTCAGAAAAAGCAGAAAACGTGAACTAGCTTCAGGGCTGGAGAGACCCTCATGGCAGAACCTTCACATGCTGGAATAATATTATTCTTTCCATAAAGAGAATTGGTTTTTGCTTCAAAATCATCTCCCTCTATCAAGCCTGCTTTGGAAACCAAAAGAAGTGAGGGTGTAATGCCCAGCACAAAAAATAGACATCTGCCACTCATGGTCACGCACCATCAATTCAGCCAAATAACTTCATTCTCCAAATGCATAATACCTCTTACATTTGGACAGCTGTCACCAAACAGGCATGGACTCAGAGCCCTTCCCAGACAAATCCTTCTTTAGCAGAGACAGGTGGGGGAAGAGGTGGGCTCATTTGGAGAGCTGAGATTTCATCTCAGGGGATTTCACTTCAACTTTCAGAGGACACTGACTACAAGTGATGCTCTATGTCTTTGTTTATGTGGTTCCTGGGCATAGAGGAGGCAGTAAAGAACTGTGCTGGAAAGGAGACAGCTGTGATACAGTAGGAAAAAAGAGCTAGGTGCCAGAAATAAAATGAAGAGTGTAAACAGACCTGAAATGTACAGTCTAGTATAAACCTATTCTTGTATCATCCACAGACATGTAAAATGCAGTCTCCAAACTGAAATGGACACATGCACTGAGTTCTCATTCCCCACATGCCAATGCAAAAAAAAAAAAAAAAAAAAAAATTCTAAAGTAAAACCTTTGAGAAAATACAAGATTAAGTCTCTAATCTGGACTGCAGCTATAAAATTAGAGGTAAAAGCCAAAGACAGTTTAAAGAAATGGTGTTCCTCCAGCTACATTCACTCTTCCATGGGCCCTTAATGTCACTGAATACCAGCTCTACGCTAAGAAGCTGTGGAATTTGGCACAAGTAACACCATCTCTGCCTCTCGGTTTCCTTATGTGTTAAATGGGGATAATAAAACCAATGTGATAAACCTTAGATGAACCAATATTTCCAAATACAAGTCCAAAAGATTGAAACAAATAGTTTTGTTTATTCAAACCCATCCCAAGAGAGACTGGGGAATTACAAATTCTACTTCTTATCACTTGTCCCATCATTCCATTGCAAGAATTTAGTACTACAGCATGTGAGAGGATTCTCCCTCTCCTGGGATGAGGACAAGGATAAGAAAATTACAAATAAAAATGAAGCATCAAGTAATAAGAAGAAACCACTTCCCCAGAAACTGTATGAGGTCTTCTCACTTGCTTAATTGTTTGCCAAAGCCTGAGGCCACTGGAGGGAAAGAGTGGTGGTATGTGGCAGTGAGGACAATGGATGCTGTTGGGGACTGACCTCATCCTCAACATGAGGATGGAAGCCTCATCCCCAGTCATCTGAAAAGGAAAAGTGTATCATGGGAAAACTCCAAGAGAAACTAATGGTCTCCTCTGTGCCACAGACTTTTGTTTTCTCTTTCTTTGGACTACATATGGAGCCACTATTCCAATTCTGCTAACTTAAATCTACCCTGCCATTTGTGATGGGCATAGTTGTGCATGAGAAAGTCAGCTTTCTCACTGAATTCTCTCCCAGTTGGAGGATTAGGAATTATTATACCCAATTTGCAGGTGAAGAAACTGAGATTCCAAGGAAAAATTACTGATCAATGCTATTAATACATGATTAATTAAGAGAGGAGTTCAGTGTCTCTGCAGTAGCCTAGTAGAGGTTTTGTGATTTCATGAGTCCTTTTCTCATCCTCATTTAAATAGACATTGTGATTATTTATTGTATCTGCTCTCAAGGTGAACCTGAGTCTGCCACTCTTCAGTAACTTCTTCAAGCCCATTTCTCCTAATGAAAAGTAGCAGCAGGAGTTCGGGAACACAATTATGAATCTCCATTTACAGATGGAAATCAATGAAGCTTAGATATTCAAGGTTATTCAAGATTCAAGAGAGAATAGGAATGATAATATCTAGCCAAAAATTTCAAGTTGAGATTCATTCCTTTTGATAAAGCTCCAATGACTAGCTATAAGATGCTGGGTTAGTATCTTAACTTCTCTGAGCCCTCACTCTTAATCTGCACCATGGGAATAATAATACTAATCTTACACAGTGTTCAAATAAAAATAATAAACAGTGAATATTGTTGAGGGTTACCTTATGCCAGGCATTATCTAAGTGCTCCTTACATTCTCCATCTATTGCTAAATGCAAGATTCTACCTGAAGGATGAAGGAATAAGTGTCAGTAGACTGACACTCCTACAGAAAACAGCTATAAACTCAGGACAAATACCCCCAAGACAACCACCTGAAAGCTCCAGAGCATGAACAAAGGCAAGAGATTTGGGAGGAGATTGGAAGGAACAATTGGAGAAAGGAAGAGATTGGAAGGAACAATCATGATAAAGTGAGCTTCCCATTGAGGATGAGGGCTTTGCTCTGATAGCACACTCCAATCATAATTTAGGGAATCTAAAACCATAGAAAACCCAATTTTCTGGTCTAAGGAACAAAAGGGATGGAAACTGGAGCAACTGTGGCTGCTGAGACCAATGGAGGGGATCTCCAAAAACGGAGAGAGCCAGAGGAGAGCCCTAAATTCTGTACAGAGATCCTGCTCCAGGCTGATGCATGGGCCACATATGTATGGGCTACAAATAGCCCAGCTAAATATCCATTATGAAAACTGAGATTGGAGTTGCTGCCTACCTAACCAAATTAATGCAAGTTATATATGTTAATAATCTTCAGAGAAATATAACTGATCACAACATTCACAATGTTCAGAATACAACTCTGAACTATTCAACATATGCAGAATAAAGAAAATAAGACCCTTTTTCAAAAAAAAAAAAAAAAAGAACTTTAAAATGGTATAAATATGCTCCACAGGTAAAGGAAAGTATGCTCATAATGAATGAAAATATAGGATAACTCAATAGAGAAACTGAAAATATGAAAAAGGATTGGTTGGAAATTATAAAACTAAAACCATAAAATCTGAAATTGAAATTTATTGGATGGCATTAATAACAGAATGGAGATGACATAGGAAAGAGTCAGTAAAAGTAAACTTGAAGAGAGGTCGGTATAGATTATAAAAAATAAAGAAACAAAAAATACTAGAAAAAAATGTACAGAGATCTGTCGGGGGTAATCGAAAGATCTAATATATGGGATTTTAGGGTTGCTGAAACAGTGCAGAAAGAATAGAGCAGAAAAAATAATTTAAAGAAATAGTGACTGAAAACTTGCCAAATGTGGTGAAAGACGTAAGTTTATAGAATCAAGATGGTCAGCAAATAAAACAAATATGAAGAAAACCCTGCCTAGGCAAGTCGTAATCAGACTGCTGAAAATCTATAACTAAATCCTGGGAGCAATGTCTATCTAGAGCTCATCTTTCTGTAGGAGTATATGTCCTTTGAGACTCTTTTTGTTTGGTTGCTCAGTCATGTCCAGCTCTTTGCAACCGCATGGACTGTAGCCCGCTAGTCTCCTCTCTGTCCATGGGATTTCCCAGGCAAGAATACTGAAGAGGGTTGCCATTTCCTTCGCCAGGGGATCTTCCTGACCCAGGAATTGAACCTGCATCTCCTGCATTGGCAGGAGGATTCTTTACCACTGAGCCACCAAGGAAGCCCATCTGTTTAATCAGAGAAATAACTTGTCTCAAATATTATCTCTACTTCTCATTATTCTTCACGACCACCTTAGAGGCTATGATTTTTCCTATTTTACAGAGAGAGGAACTGAGGTACACACAGATGACATTCACTGCTTGGTATCACATATTAAACACAGGGTGGGAGCAGAACTTGAACCTGACTCTAACTTTAAGACCCATACAAGTAGTCATCCTGGTTGGTTCCATCATGTAGGAAGTTAATAACTGTGAAAGTACCAAGATAGTGACTTGTGTATGAAAGTGAAAGTGTTAGATGCTCAGTTGTGCCCAACTCTTTGTGACCCTATGAACTGTAGCCCACCAGGCTCCTCTGTCCCTGGAATTCTCCGGGCAAGGATACTGGAGTGGGTAGCCATTCCCTTCTCCAGGAGATCTTCCCGACCCAGGGATGGAACCTGGGTCTCCTGCATTGCAGGTGGATTCTTTACCATCTGAGCCACCAGGGAAGACCAACAGGTGCCAAAACTTTTGATTACAATCCTTCCTTTCTTCCTTCTGCTTCTTGGCGGCATTTGCCGCTAACATCCTCAATTTGTCAATACTTATTTATTCATAGTGTAACTATTCATAAGTACCCTATTAGTTTCCTGTGGCTGCTATAATAAACTGGATGGCTTAACACAACAAAAAAAGTATTCTTTCATAGTTCTGGAGGCCAGATGTCAGAAATCAAGGTGCTGCTTGGGCCCCACTCTGATTTTTTCTTGCCTCTTTCAATTTCTGGCACCTCCAGGTATTCCTTGGATTGCAAATATATAACTTCAACCTCTGCTTTTATTTGTACATGGCCTTCTCCTCTGTATCTGTCTTCTCTTCTGTCTTTAGTACCGACACTTGTGTTTAGATTTAGGTTCCAGAATGATCTTCTGCATTGCAGGTGGATTCTTTACCGTCTGAGCCACCAGGGAAGCCCCCTAGGCAAACATTAATCTACCTTCTGGCTCACTGGTTTTGCCCTTCTGAACATTTCATATAGATGGAATCAAACAATGGAAGCTTTTGTGAGCAGCCTGTTTCACTCAGCATAATGTTTTCAAGGTTTATCCATGTTGCAGAATGTATCAGTACTTGATTACTTTTTATTGCCAAGTAATATTCCATTGTATGAATAGACCAAATTTAATTCATCCATTCATCAGTTGATGGACATCTGGGTTGTTTTCACTTTTTGACTACTACAACAACACTTCTATGACCATTCACATAAAGTGTTTGTGTGGACACATGTTTTCATTTCTCTTGAGTATATACATAGGAGTTGGATCTGCTGGTCATAGCTACCTCTGTGTTTAATTTGGAGGAACTGAGAATATGAAAGACATTCTCAGCAGTAATGTATGAAGGCTTTGGTTTCTCATATCCCTACTTACACTTAACATCTATCTTTTTTATTATAGACAAGTAGGTGTGAAGTGGAGAAGGCAATGGCACCCCACTCCAGTACTCTTGCCTGGAAAATCCCATGGATGGAGGAGCCTGCAGTCCATGGGGTTGCTACGAGTCGGACACGACTGAGCAACTTCACTTTCACTTTTCACTTTCACACATTGGAGAAGGAAATGGCAACCCACTCCAGTGTTCTTGCCTGGAGAATCCCAGGGACGGGGGAGCCTGGTGGGCTGCCGTCTATGGGGTAGCACAGGGTCGGACATGACTGAAGTGACTTAGCAGCAGCAGGTGTGAAGTAGTATCTTAAAACAATTTTAATTGCATTTGACTGAAGGCTAATGATGTTGAATAACTTTTCATGTGTTTATTGGTCACTTGTATATTTTCTTTGGAGAAATATCTATTCAGATCATTGGCCCTTTCTTTAAAAAAATGAAAATTGGCTGGTCTTTTCCACTGCATCACTTCCTTGGCAGCATAAAAGCTCTTCATTTTGATCAAATTCAATTAATATATTTTTTTCATTTTTCCCTTTGCTGACTTCTGATCCTCAGGTCACCCATAATGTTTCCCTCACAGCTTTTATGTTTCTATGCCCAGGTGGTACAGTCATCTGCCAATGCGGGAGACACAGGAGACGTGGGTTTGATCCCTGGGTCGGGTAGATTCCCTAGAGGAGGAAATGGCAACCCACTCTATATTCTTGCCTGGAAAATCCCATGGACAGAGGAGTCTGCAGGCTACAGTCCATGTAGCCTCATGACTGAGCACACACACATGCAAGATATTTATTTATTTGTAGTTATCCTTGGCTCTCTGCTCTCTCCCACTAGACTATTAGCCCTCTGATGGCAGAAGCTTATCTACTGTGCTCAGATTTCTGTCCTCCCTGCCTAAAATAGTCCTTTCCCAAAGTAGACATTTGATAAATATTTTGCATAAATAAACATAAGATTATTTGTACTGTCCCAGCAAAAAGCAGGACTGTGAGGGACAACGCATTAGCCATGAGAGAAGTATAGGGTTAAGTGGTAAGTTTGTTCCCCCCTCCACCAAAAAAATCAGTTTTAGAAGCAATCCTTGCAACCTCCTCCAATCTCACCTAGAACCACGGCACTGCGAATTCTGGGGAAGCAAAGACTCTTGCTCAGAGGTTGCCTGGGACAGGGCACGGGCTGCTTGTATGGAAATGAGGCTGAGCTATGTTAGGCAACATCTGCTCATTGAAACCAGCCAAAGACATCGGCAGACTCACACAGCTTTATTCTGAGGACTGACAGCCACTGCGCATCCCTGAAGGGCTCTCACTTGGATATGGCTGATAGCAAACCCGATAGTTGCTCAGCTCTGCAAGCTAATGGATCATTGTTTGGCCATTAGCATTGCTTACCTCCTGTACCACATTCCAGGCGCAATCCTCTCTCTGCACATCACCATCATCCGCAGGGTTTGTTTTCAGATGGTTTTCTTTCCTAGTTAACTCTGTAAAAAGAAGGCACTTGGCCCATTTCACTCGAAAAGAAGGCTCTTGATGGCCCATTTTATCTTCTACGCATCTCAGGTCTATAGGGTCCTCTTACTGTAACAATTTAAAGGAGACTCCTGGAATGGTTTTATGTCAGAGAATATTATTACAGATGTAATTTTAATGGGAAGAGTGATGTGAACAAAATGTCAGTCCCTGATACATCCAGGTGTGGTCAGTGGGGCCTTCCACTCCTAACTTCAGTTCAGTCCAGTCCTTTAGCTGCAATGTACCAGGGAGTTCTTTGGTGGTCCACTAGAAACCTCAGCTTTTCAGTTGGTGGGGAAGGAAAATATAGACTAGAGTGCGACTGGCAGATCTGAGAAACATCATGAAACTTGTATAGGTTGGCCTAGTCTATGATTAGATTTGCTTTCTTCTTCTGCTTCATATTCCATTTCCAAGCCGGAGCTGGTGCCTCCAATCTGATTGCCACCACCAAGCTCTAAATCCTATTCTCTTTTGGCCAGTAGCTCTCATTGTGGAGACCATGCATTTGAAATTTCAAAAGCTCCCTTCAAGATTCCAATGTGCTAAAGTGCTAAAGTGAAGAGCCGCCCTTAGCTTCAGATGACGGCAGGTGACATTAAGAAGGAACTTTCGCCTGTAATACCACTGCCTACAGTTGCCTGACTTCAAACACTAGCTGATAGAGGAATCTGAATCAGTTTGAATCTGAATTTGTTTGAATCAGTTTGAATCTGAATTTGAATCACTCTTGCGGAGTGTCAGCCTGTCACTCTTGTAGAGTGTCAGGGTCAGCCTGAGTTCATGGTGGTGCTCCAATCTTCCATCATGCCATATCTTGGTTTACTTCTCCTTGCTACTCAGTTTCTGAGTACCTAAGTACCTAAGCTTTTGAACTGCAGTGTTGAAGACTCTTGAGAGTCCCTTGGACTGCAAGGAGATCCAACCAGTTCATCTGAGAGGAGATCAGTCCCGAGTGTTCATTGGACGGACTGATGTTGAAGCTGAAACTCCAATACTTTGGCCACCTGATGCGAAGAGCTGACTCATTGGAAAAGACCCTGATGCTGGGAAAGATTGAAGGCAGGAGGAGAAGGGGATGACAGAGGATGAAATGGCTGGATGGCATCACCGACTGAATGGACATGGGTTTGGGTGGACTCCGGGAGTTGGTGATGGACAGGGAGGCCTGGCGAGCTGTGGTCCATGGGGTCACGAAGAGTCGGACACAACTGAGTGACTGAACTGGACTGAACTGAACTGAAGCACCTGTAAGGGATCTAGGCAGGCTGGGTTGAACTTGCGGCTAAAGCTGAGTCTATGCCATTAAGCAGGATCACTGACAGGACTGTGGCATGGCCAATCAAGCTGGAGTTCCAGTCTCTTGAACGAAATAAAAACTGGCTGGAGCCCTATATGCCAGAAGTGCTGCTTTTCAGGCCCTGTGGGCACTGAAAGATCACCTGGGACTCTGAATCTGATACCTAGTGACTGATTACCAGCAACTCATGTCAAGGCAGTCTTCTGCAGCGGCTTATTGCATCAAGCTCTTCCAGAAGTTAATGTCAGCTCCATTCTGTTATCAGTAAGTCCATTCCAGGTTGAAAGAAATCTATCAGTTATAAGAAAGATATAAAGCAGAGCAAAGAATAAATCAGTTTCTTAGATTTCTTTTGATGTCATAGGATGATGGTAGAAAATTGGGACTGGCATTGATAAAACTGACTTGGCACGGAAAGGGGGATTAGACAATGTAGACAGAGCCCAAGGCTCTATGGCTTCCTTCCTCGGCACTAATTCTTGGAGGCACCTGTAAAGGCTGGGGAAGTGATCACCCAGGCCATGGTATCAAGTCCAGTCAGCTGGGGAATATTTAGGAGTCAAATGGATGTGGTTACAGAAGACAAAATAGGGCTCCAGAGAGTTATGCTGAGTTTGAGCTTGAGGTGAGCCTAGGGACATCCCTGGTGGTCCAGTGGTTAAGAATCCTCCTTGCAATGCAGGGTACAAGGGTTGGATTCCTGGTAAGGGAGCTAAGATCCCACATGTGACAGAGCAACTAAGCCCATGAGCCCCTGCTACTGAGCCTGGGTGCTCTGGAGCCTGTGTGCTGCAACAAGAGAGTCTGTGCGCTCAAGGAAAGGTCTTGCATGATGCAACAAAGATCCCACAGGCTGCAATAAAGGCCCAATAGTCAAATAAACACATGCATAAATATTTTAAAAAATAAATAAAGGTGAGTCTAGAGCATTTAACAGTATTACTGGGAGGTCAATCAAGCCCAAAGCCCTGTTGCTTGAATGGATTAAACATTGAGTGAAATTCCATATTCCAGAAGTTCTGCCTTCAACACTCTGTGGGCAACTAGGGATCTCCTGGAACTATATCAGTCCAGTGAGGGGTGTCTGATTACCAGCAACAGAGCCTGGGAAGGAACAAGGATGAGGGAGGCCGTCAGAGGCCCAGTTATTGTGTTGGCTCTATTTTCTGAGAATATGAATTCATTCTGCTCCCTAACAGTCTGGGAGTGGAGACTATTAATAAACTCTGTGCCCCAGAGGAAGTCTCCCCAGTACCTGGGGCACATTCATCTAGTAGGTGGGAGGTCTTTGAGACCCCAAATTTGGAATTTGGGGAAAGGCAGAGGTGGGACCTACCAAAGATGGGGAGCCAGAGATAGCCAGCTCCTTCACAGTGTATGGGGGGTTACCCTTCTGGTCCTTCTCACCCCTTCTTTCCAAGCTCCTTTCTGTATTCAAATTCCAGCTAACAGCCAGACTCCACAGGGATGAGAGCACTCTTTAAAGGCAAAAGTAAAGACCTCATTAAATCAGGGAATGCAGAGAATAGAATGAATAGGAATGAAGCACTTTCAGCTACCCCTCAGGAGGCCCCAGTAGAATAGCACTTCTCAGTGGAAAGCATTAGCACCAAGCTAATTCCTTAATGGACTGCATCTCTACAGTGCCCCCAGAGGCCCAGCGGCACTGGTGGGGGGTGGAGGAATTCACACCCAGCCCTCCTGCGCCCCGACACATTGGTAAAGACTCTGATGCTGGGAAAGATCAAAGACAAAAAGAGAAGGGGCAGAGGTTGAGATGGTTAGATGGCATCACCAATGTAATGGACGTGAATCTGAGCAAACTACGGGAGACAGTGAAGGACAGGACCCTGGCAGGCTGCAGTCCGTGGGGTCACAAAG
Source organism: Cervus canadensis (assembly GCF_019320065.1). Lineage (NCBI taxonomy): Eukaryota > Metazoa > Chordata > Mammalia > Artiodactyla > Cervidae > Cervus > Cervus canadensis. The sequence goes on along the minus strand of NC_057417.1, from coordinate 17,126,753 downwards.
GGTTGGATGAGACTTAGCAACTGAACAGCAACCTCCCCCACCCCCACATTCAGCCTCAGATGCAGCGTCCCAGGACTGTAGGTGAGGCCAGGCAGGGAAAGACCTGCAGAATTTGACTTCCAACCACTCACATGCTCTCCCAGAGAGCTGTGTGAAATCTTCCTAGCAAAAAGGCTGGGCTTTTTGAGATAATAGATAATGAAAAGGAAAAGTAAGGAATGGTAAAAAGGGAAAAAAAAAAAAAGGTAAATAATTTCAGTTGTCCTGATGACCTGGGAATCCTAGATAAAGAAAAATCTCTGCTTGGGCCAAAAGTGCTCTCCATTAAAGAGAATGAGCTCTTTCATGTAACCTGCTGGTACTGAAATCTGGAGCCCATGAAACCAAGGACGTCAATAAAGACAGCATGATGGAGTGGGAAGCAACTCCATCAGTGGGATTCAGAGTTACGGAACCTCAGTTTGAATCCTGACTTCATCGCTAGATTGCTGTGGGATACTATTCAGCCTCCTTAGGGGTTAATAATTTTGCTATTTATAAATTGGGGATAATAAATACCTATCTCATTAAATGAAATAATATCTATGAACATGATCAACTCTTTGCTCCAGTGAAAAGCAAACATCATTACAAGTCTGTGGCATTTTAGGTAGTCCAGGAGACCTTCCTGATAATGACATTAATACTAGATGTTGAGACTTCCCTGGTGGTCCAGTGGTTAAGAATCTGCCTTCCAAAGCAGGCGATGCTGATTGGATCCCTAGTCCAGGAACTAAGATTCCACATGATAAGGGCAGTTAAGCCCATGTGCCCCAACCACAGAGTCCACACACTTCAGAGTCCAAGTGCCCATGTCTCACAACGAAAGAAGCCTGCAGGCCACAACTAGAGAAGTCCCCATGTGCTGCAACTAGAGAAAGCTGGCATGCCTCAGCGAAGACCCAAAGCAGCCAAAATAATAATAACAATAATAGACAATAGGCCCAAAATGGAGTCACTTGGGCTAAGCCCCACATCAACAAACCTAGACTCAGCTAACGTTTTAGCTCTCCCAGAAGTGGAATCTTAAACGAGCCACTCAGGAATCACACGATGAGAACTGGCTAGGTCATCTCCTGATAAACCCTGTCATTCCAAACAGGAAAGTAACCTTGCAATAACCAATTGCCTTTTTGTCTTATCCAACTTCCTTGTTCATTTTGCCTACAAAACCTCTTGCCTTGTGCAGATCTTTGGAGCTTCTTTCCATCTGCTAGATTGGATGCTGTCCAATTTGTGAATCATTGAATAAAGCCAATAAGATCTTTAAAATTTACTCAGATTAAATTTTGTTAACATAAATAAAAATTCTAAGCATTTACTATATGCTAGGCCCTGTGGTTTAACTTTGCATGAATCAGCAAATTTATTCCTCTTAATGATACTGTGGGTCAAGTTCTCTTTTTTATGCCCATTTTACATGCTAGAAAACAAAGGTTCAGAATATATAAGTAATTTGCTCAAGACCACATACTTAGTGAGGAGTAGAACTGGGACTTGAATTTATCACATGCCAAGTACCTCTGTGCCACACTGCCACCCAGAGAAGCAAGATGTCCCATGATTTGTCATGCTCACTTGGGGAACAGAAAAACGCCACAACTGCACAAGGAGTACATGGTGTCTAGGACTGGAATTACCCCAGTAGTCTCCATGTCCATGAGAGCAGTCCACCTACTTAATGTCTGGTGTATGTACTAAATGATATTTTTCTTTTGTTGTATTTATGTTAAATCTGTGACAGATGGACATCTAAGGTGGCACCCAGGGATCCCCATCACCTGGTGTCACACCCTGTGGAACCCCTCTTCCTAAGTGTAGGCTCAATCTAGTGACTTACCTTTAATGAATAAAGTAGCAACAGTGATGGAGAGTAGGTTTCCTATATTTGCATGGATCAGTCAGCTTTGGCTGCATAAAAAAATACACAGACGAATGGCTTGAACAGCAGGCATTATTTTCCCACAGTTCTGGTGCCTAGAAGACCAAGATCAGGTTGAAGCTAATCTGGTTTCTGCCGAGAGCTCTCTCTCTGGCTTACAGATGGCCACCTTCTCACTGCATCCTTCCATGGCCTTTCCTCTGTTGAGTGCGTATGGAAAGAGTGAGCCAGCTCCCTGGTGTTTCTTCTTTTAAGGACACTAATCCTATTGGATCAGGGTCCCACCCTATGACTTTCAGTTCAGTTCAGTTCAGTCGCTCAGTCGTGTCCGACTCTTTGCAACCACATGAACCGCAGCACGCCAGGACTCCCTGTCCACCACCAACTCCTGGAGTCCACCCAAACCCATGTCCATTCAGTCGTTGATGCCATCCAACCATCTCATCCTCTGTCGTCCCCTTCTCCTCCTGCCCTAAATCTTTCCCAGCATCAGGGTCTTTTCCAGTGAGTCAGCTCTTCGCATCAGGTGGCCAAAGTATTGGAGTCTCAGCTTCAACATCAGTTCCCCCAATGAACACCCAGCACTGATCTCCTTTAGGATGGACTGGCTGGATCTCCTTGCAGTCCAAGGGACTCTCAAGAGTCTTCTCCAACACCACAGTTCAAAAGCATCAATTCTTCTGCGCTCGGCTTTCTTCACAGTCCAACTCTCACATCCATACATGACCACTGGAAAAACCATAGACTTGACTAGACAGACCTTTGTTGGCAAAGTAATGTCTCTGCTTTTTAATATGCTATCTAGGTTGGTCATAACTTTCTTTCCAAGGAGTCAGCATCTTTTAATTTCATGGCTGTAATCACCATAAAGTCTGTTTCCACTGTTTCCCCATCTATTTGCCATGAAGTGATGGGACTGGATGCCATGATCTTAGTTTTCTGAGTGTTGAGCTTTAAGCCAACTTTTTCACTCTCCTCTTTCACTTTCATCAAGAGGCTCTTTAGTTCTTCTTCACTTTCTGCCATAAGGGTGGTGTCATCTGCATATCTGAGGTTATTGATATTTCTCCCAGCAATCTTGATTCCAGCTTGTGCTTCCTCCAGCCCAGCGTTTCTCATGATGTACTCTACATGTAAATAAGTAGGGTGACAATATACAGCCTTGACTGTGTGGATCACAATAAGCTATGGAAAATTCTTAAAGAGATGGGAATACCAGACCACCTGACCTGCCTCTTGAGAAATCTGTATGCAGGTCAGGAAGCAACATTTAGAACTGGACATAGAACAGACTGGTTCCAAATAGGAAAAGGAGTATGTCAAGGCTGTATATTGTCACCCTATAACTTTATTCAACCTCAATTACCTCCATATGGGCCTTACCTTCAAGGTGGGGGGAGGGGGGTGTGGATAGAGCCTTCAGATGTGAATCTGAGGGTAGAAGGAGACACAGTCCAGACTACAACAGGGCACAACAAATTACCACACAGAGAGAAGCTTAAAGCAACACACATTGATTACCTCACTCTTTCAGGGCCAGGACTCTGGGTACAGGTTAGCTGGGTTCTCTGTTCTAAGTGTCTTAAGTTTGAAATCAAGTTGTTGGTCAGGCTGAGTCCTTGTCTACAGATTCTGGAGGAAAATCTACCTCCAAGCTCATTCTTGCTGTTGGCAGATTTCAGTTCTTGCAGTTGTAGAACTGAGGTTCCTGTTCCCCTGCTAGCTATCATCTGTGGGCTCTTCTCAGCTGCCAGGGGCCCCGGCATTCCTCACTACCTAGCCTCTTTCATCTTCAAGTCAGCAACAGCATGTCAAATCCTTCTTATGCTTGAATCTCTGACTTCCCTCATCTCTGACCTTGAGACCAGACTTCTTAAATATACATGTGGTAGCTAGCCTTCTAAAGACCTCGTGTGATTAGGTCCGTTCCACCTGGATAATCTCCCTATCTTTAAGTCAACTGATCTGAGACCTCAATTACATTTGCAAGACCCTTTTGGCCATATGATGTAATAGAATCATGGAAATACCATCCCATCATATTTGCACTCTTGGGTCATACTGGAGGTGTACGCCAGGTGAATGTCTTAGAATTCTGTATTCCATAGTCACCTCCAAGAAAATATGATGACTTCTGTATTGCTCACCCTTTCTTTCTCTAGCTTTATTCTCATCTTCCTCTGCTGAAGCAAGTTGCCCTGTTGTGAGCTGCCCTGTGGAGAGACTCATGTGGCAGAAATTGAGCACAGCCTCAGTGCCACAGCCAGTGAGCATGTGAATCCCACCAACAGTCAGATGAGTGAGTTTGGAAGAGGACTCCTTTCCCCCTATTTGAGCCTCACGGTGAAGCCCTGATCACACCTTGACTGTAGTCTCATGAGAGATGCTCAGCCAGAGGACTCACCTAAGCCACACCCCAATTTCTACATGTTGCTATTTTAAGCTGCTTAGTTTGGGGTGGGGGGGCAATTTCTTACACAGCAGTGTATAACTAATACAAGATCTCTTAACAGAAGCAATGTAATAAGACCTATGTATGTATGACTTTTATTTGGTTTATTTTCAAGAGGTTGAATGAAGAAAGAATGATATGGTACCCAAGAATATTCCATAAAACATAGCTCATATAAGTTACATATGAAGATACATGGTTTACCATGTTCTTGTTTAGTTGCTAAGTCACATCCAACTCGTTTTGACACCATGGACTGTAACCCACAAGGCTCCTCTGTCCATGGGATTTCCCAGGTAAGAATACTGGAATGGGTTGCCATTTTCTTCTTCAGAGGATCTTTCTGACCCAGGGATCGAACCCGCATCTCCTGCATTGGCAGGCAGGTTCTTTACCATTGAGTCACCTGGGAAGCCTCCTTTCTGTTTAAACAAGGCAGTAAATCTTTTCCATGTCTCATGAGCTACTGCAGGGCCACATAGAAAGCAGTCAGGATTCTCTAGTCTCTAAATGGTATAATCCATCAATGATTAGCAATTGGTACCTGGGTACCATCTGGCATCTTGTGGCTGTGCCCAGAACTAGTATCTTCATGTTGGCAAGACATACACCATGAAACACCTCTCCCTGGGAGAAAATAAAATTTACCAGATTTGGCTGCTTTATGAAAGATAACTGTACAATGCGAGCCCACCTCTAACATTTACAAGAGTCAAGAGCAAGAGTAAAAACATAAGACCCTTATACCATATGCTAAACAGTTACAAAAAGAAAACCTATATAAAATACGCTCTACCTTCATAACAACAAGGCCAAATTCTCATGCAGAATTCTCAAACCCATTCCATGTATGGGAAAAGTCAACTCTGAGCCCTTGGCCTACTCCCAGCTCTGTTCTATACCACATCCTCTTGTATAAGCCTGTGGATACACTAGCCTGCATGTCCAAGACCATCCACACTGCTTCAAACAGCCCTCAGGCCTCAAAAGGCACATACCCACACAGGCCACCCTCTGGAACACAGACACAAAAAGACTCCCAAACAGGCCTTGAATGTGAGCATGGGGCCATTTGAACAGGAAATGCAGAATTCTGATGAGCAGAGCATGGTCTAGGAGAGCACTCTCTCTGGATACATATGTTCTTTGGCATGTTAATTTGTTGTTGTTGTCGTCGAGTATAGTTGATTTACAATGTTGTGTCAATTCTTTCTGTACAGCAATGGACTCAGTTATAGATACATATACATACATTCTTTTTCGTTGTGGTTTATCACAGGGTATGAAATGTAGTTCCCTGTGCTCTATCATAGGACCTTGTTGTGACAGTTTTTCATATTTTGTGTGTGTGTGTGTGTGTGTGTGGTGTGGGGAGGGGAGGTAGGCAGGGAGGAACCAGAATGGGGCCTCCAAACACGGGGATCCCTCTTGCCCAGCTCTGAGAGCGATGCCGTACCCTTTTTCCTAAAGCCTGAAGTGGGGTGAGCTACACGATAGAAGGGGGATGAAAAGTCCCATTAGCTGGGACTTGACGGAACCACTGCGCTGGAATCCGCATTGAGGGGAGTGCAAAGTGAAAGCTGGTTACTAATGAAGAGAGAAAGCCTAGAAGACAGGGTAGATTTTCCAGTGAGGTTATGTCAGTAACAGGAGTGGTAGCTCAGCCCAAAGTCAGCACAGCCCTGTGTGAAGTCACAAGAGAAAGGGAGATGGGGAAAGGCATCCAGACAGGGCGGAAAGCCAGACTGTCAGGGAGACAGCCTCAGTCGCTGGTCAGGGAAGAGGAGCTGGAAGGAGGGGCCAAGTTCTCCTCTCAACCCAGACACTGAAGTGCCTGACAAGAGGGATGAGCTTGCAGGTTCCCGGATGTGGTCACCAGGACAAAACCAGACCAGCAAAATGAGGCGATACCACGTCCAGTGTCCCTTGTTGTTTATCTCAATTAATGGCGTGCCAAATCACTCAGCTCACCTGCGCCTGAAACTTTCAAGGTGCCAAGCGAAATGCACTTTCCCTGTGACCATTTTCTAGACCCTTCTCCAGGAGAACCAGCAGCCTTCCCTGTCCTGCCTTCTAGATACATCACTCACATCTGCAAGGCCACAGAGACGGCAAGAGAGGCCAGGCAGCTAGGTTCGCAAGCAAGTGGATATCTGAATCCCAAAGATCTGGGTTCCGAACGCAGTTCCTCCATAATGTTGTGAACCTGTCTCAGCATTTGCGTCCTCATCCTTAACCTAAAAAGACATTAGTGCCCATTTCATAGGATTGTTATAAGATTTAAAGGCAGTAACAGGCAATAAGTATTGAGCCTGGTGCCTGGAATATAGTAAGTGCTCAATAGGCTTTGGTCACTACTACATTTGAGTTAGCTGTTCACGAAACTGTCTTCCACCCTAAATTATGATCTGCTTAAGGTTAATGGCAATATCTTATATCTCCAGAATCTGTCACAGTGTTTGGTTAAAAAAAAAAAAAAAGAAAGAAACTCATTTAGAGTCCATTCTATGCCAGACATTGTGTGGGGCCAATAATCAGCCATGGCTAAGTATGGATTTGTCAAATCAAATAAAGAAGTCAAGAGACTGTAACTTATAATTAAGAATTTCCCAACTCTCAGTTAAGCCCATAAAGTATCTATAACTAATCTTGAATCTTCCTTGTTTGAACGTTAGGTTTTTTTCCTCTCCGTTTTTAACCTCTTGGGGAAAGGAAAACAATTTTTTTTCTTTGTTTTCAAACAACTTGATATTTTGAGTGGATTGACAAGACAAGACTTCCCCTTGGGACTCCTCTGGTAGTTCAGTGGCTAAAAACTCTACCTGCCAATGCAGGGGACTGCAGTTTGATCCCTGGCACGAGAAGATTCCACATGCCACAGAACGACTAAGCCTGGGCACCACAATTACTGAACCCATGTGCTAGAACCTGTGTTCTATAAGAAGAGAAAGTGCCAAAATGAGAAGCGCATGAGAAGCTCACACACAATGAGAAGCAATTTGAAAGTAGCCCCTACTCACCCCAACTAGAGAAAGTCTTTGCACAGCAATGAAGAAAGCTTAGTATAGCCAAATAAAATTAATTAATTTTAAAAGAAAAAAATTTTTAATAGAAACAGTAAAAATAATTTTAAAAAGAGTTCCCCTTGGATGTCTCCCGTTTCCCTGATCTCATGTGGGCAAAACTGTTATCTGTCTTTCGGTTGTTATATCAGCAAAATAGCTCAGTGGGTGTAAAATCACTCCTTTTCAAGAGGCACTGCTGAGCAGAAACATATTTATAAGAGTCACAATACATATTCACCACATCGCTTCCAGCAGCACTGCCTGTGTGGAAAGTACCTCTACTGATTACCGGTAAACTGCCACCAGAATTGATTTCCACATTTCATTTATAAGCATTAATGCAAAAGGTTGAAAAATAAAAGACAGAAGGAGAAAGAATGCATTATGTTACCTGTCTCCTCCATTTGATTTGGCTAGAATGCCTCCGCCATGAGACCAGGTTGATTTCACCCCTGGATCTCAAGTTCCTAGGATGAGAAAAATACCTGGCACAGACTAGGAATTTGATAAGCATTTGTTGCATGACTGAACGAATGACTAACTAAGTGAATGAATAAATCTTGCCTGAATATTTTTACTACACCTGTCACCTTTGCTGATACCTGATCCATAGTGGGGTGATCTGCTTCAGATCTTTCGTGGACTTGTTCTGATGAATTTTGAAAACATGCTCCGTTCAGAATCTGAATTCGTTTTCAAACCGCTACACATAGAATATCAACTCCTATAGCTAGATGAGAGGATGACACGTCTGGGCTGGCCCACAGACATGGTGGAGTGTTAATTTCCTGTGATCTGCTTGCTCTGTCTGCTAAAGGTTCCTGCCTGAGTGTTGTAGGCAGCATGTGTATTGAATATTGCTCCTTTAAACTTCTGAGGCAAGCAGAGCTCCACTCAGATGACTGAGAGGGTTTTCTTCTGGAACATCTCCTTGGTCCCCCTTTCCTATCATGTATTCTATATCCCCCTAATTTAGCTCTTCCCATCCCCCACTGTGTGTAGCAAAGGACCTGAGAATTTTAGAAGTAGCAAAATCTGAAAATCTTCAGGTCTGGAAGAAAGTAGACAAAGATGTATTCCAAGGATTTAAGGATAAGATTTTCACCTTGGGAGGGGCACCTGGCTAATATCAGGAAGAAATGCAATCCTCTGAGAAAAAAAAAAGCAAGTCAGTGGATGCCTGTGATGGCAAGACGTTTGTGTCAGGCCGGAGAGGAAGGAGGAGATTCAGGTTGTCGATTTAAAAAAATGCACAAGGTGAGTGTTGCAAATTAAGTTTTATTGGGCGTAAAATGAGGACTGCAGGGACTTCATCGGTGTCCAGTGGTTAAGAATCCACCTTCAAATGCAGAGGACACTGGTTCAATCCAGAGCTGAGATCCCACATGCCACTGGACAACTAAGCCACAACGCCACGAAGAAAAATCCCACGTGGTATAATGAAGACCCCACGTGCTGCAACTAAGACCAGGTGCAGCCGAATAAATAAATAAATACTTTTTTAAGAAACGAGGACTGCAGCCCAGGAGACAGCACTTCAGATAGCTCTGAGAAACTGCTCCAGGAGGCATGGAGGAAAGATCAGTATATATGTGATTTTGGTGAAGGGAGAGTACACGCGATCTTATTTTCCCAGAAGGTTTCTGCTCCTCTCATGAACCTTTCTGCTAGTCACAAGAAACAGTTATCACCATAAAGGGTTTTAGTGCTTTTCTAGATATAAGGAAATAGAAGAATTGGGCTCATAAAATCGGCTCCTGAAAATATCTAGTTATCTGAAGACCTGTCCTGCCAGTTCCAGCCCAGCAACCCCTACCCTGGCTGAGCACAGAGTGTCTCATTTCTACCCTCCACCCTGAACTCCTTCCAGGGGTGTTAAAAATCAGCAGCTGCAGCAGCACATGATTGAACCCTTGCAGAGGTAGAGGCACGTGCCCGTTTGTAGTTGACAAGGTAGCGGTAAACGGAAGAAAAGTCAGTGAAGGACGGAGCTCTGGATGCTCAAGGATCTACAGTGCCGCACATGCTGAGGATGAGAATAAAACTTGCCTCCAAGAAGCTCACATGTGCGTTCCCAGTCCTCCTTGAGACCCCATGGACTGTAGCCCACCAGGCTCCTCTGTCCATGGGATTTCCCAGGCAAGAAGACTGCAGTAGGTTGCCATTTCCTTCTCCAGGGGATCTTCCCAACCCAGGGATCGAACTCATGTCTCTTTCGTCTCTTGTGTCTCCTGCATTTGCAGGCAGATTCTTTACCACTGCGCCACCTGGGAAGCCCCTCCAGGAAGTCAATCCTCTCTCAACTCCTAGTCCCAACTTGGAGTAACAAGAGCAGATGTCAGGGTGGACGACAGAGGAGAGCTAGACACAAAATGACCTTCAGAGATTGGACTAACATGGTCAACAGGTACATGAAAAGATGCTGAACATCACTAGTCACCAGGGAAATGCAAACTAACCACTGTGAGATATCCCCTCCCGCCTGTTTGGATGGCTGTCATCAAGAAGGAAAGGGATACCAAATGTTGATGAGAATGTGGAGAAAAGGGAACCCTTGTGTACTGTTGGTCGGCATGTAAAATGCCACCATGGAAAACAGTATGGAGGTTCCTCAAAAAATTAAAAAGAGAGCTACCAGCCATTCCACTTCTGGGTATGCATCCAAAGGAAATGAAATCACTGTCTCAAAGAGGTATCTGCATTCACATGCTCATTGCAGCATTATTCACAATAGCCAAGATATGAAAATGATCTGTCTGTCAAAGGATGGATGGATAAAGATGTGGTATATTTATACAATGGAATATTGTTCAACCCTGAGAAAGAAGGAAATCTCGCCCCTTTTCATAAATTGGGAGGAACTTGAGGGCATTATGCTAAGTAAAACAAGCCAGACAAAGACAAATACTGCAGGTATCATTATATGTGAAATCTAAAAAAAGAAGTCAAACTCACAGATTAGAAAACTGGTTGCCAAAAGCTGGGGATAGGAGAAATAAGGAGAAGTTGGTAAAAAGGTGCAAATTTTCAGTTATAAAATGAATTACATGGTGACTAGAGTTGAAAACACTGTATTGTATAACTGAAATTTGCCAAGAGAACAAAACTTAAATGTTCTCACCAAAAAGAAAAAAAGAAAAATATGTGAAGTAATGGATGTGTTAATTAACTAGGTCAGGGAAATCCTTTCAAAATGTAAATGTGTATCAAAATACCATGATGTACACTTTTAAAATCTTATAACTGTATATGAAATACATCTCTATAAAGTTGAAATTTAAAAAGATCCAAAAATCATTTAAGGTGGACATATTTGCTGGGATTGGCATTATTCTTTGTTTTATGGTTATGTCGGGCTTCCCTCATAGCTCAGTTGGTAAAGTATCTGCCTACAATGCAGGAGACCTGGGTTCAATTCCTGGGTCAGGAAGATCCCCTGGAGAAGGAAATGGCAACCCACTCCAGTATTCTTGCCTGGAGCATCCCATGGACAGAAGAGCCTGGCGGGCTACAGCCCATGGGCTCACAAGAGTCGGTCATGACTTAGAGACTAAACTACTGCTACTGCGTGGTGATGTCACTGTCACATTGCTTGCCTTCTAACATTGCTAGGAGGCAGGAGAAAGAGTAAAGGTGGCTTATTCCAGATATCCTCCTTAAACCTGAACCACCCTAGTACCAGCATTAACAGATATTTAAACAGTCTTTGCAAATACAGTCATTTAAACAATGTGGTACATCAGTTCAAGTAGACATAACAGATAGCTTAGATTATACTCCACTATATGCGAGAATTTAGTATATAATAAAGAGAGGAAAAATAAGGGTATTGAATAATTTGTATTGGGACAAATGATTAACTATGTGAAAAGTGTCTTCAATGTTACGCAATAAAACAAATTCCAAATAGATCAAAGAGCTATTTTTTAATCAAAGCATAAATAAATTATAAGAAAAATGAATACTTATCACCTTCTGCAAAGAGGAGTGTTTAGATTTAGAAAAGAGTTTAAAAAATCACAAAGGAAAAGATGGGTAGATGTGGTTACAAAAAATTTAAATCTTCTGTCCATAAAAAAAAAACTAATTAAACTTAAAAGGAAAACAACAAACAGGGAAATACATTTGAAGCAGATATAACCAAAGGAACCATGTACCTATACATTTGAATTAATACAAATCTGTAAGAGAAACAGAGATACCATGGATGAATGGAGAGACGGCTTAAACAGACATTTCCCCGGAAACAAAACGTTACTGTTTAAAAAACACGGGAAAATGTTCAATATCACTACTAATCAAAGCCATGCAAATAAAAACAATCACATTTATGCTTTTTAAATTAGCTGGTCTTTTAAAATGGTAATAGGTATATTAACACAAGTGTGGCAAAATGGGTATTTTCTTAACATTGCAGATCAGAATGTAAATTGGCCCAGCCTTTTTTTAAGAGAGCAATTTGTAAATGCATATCCAGTGCCTTAAAATGGTCACACCATTTGATCCAGTAATTACACAATGGAGTGTATCGCTTAATGAAGTCACTGGAAATACTGGTGGTGGACTGGGAACTGAGAAGGGGTAAATGTATGCACCAAGATTATAGTCACAACAGCATAAGTAATAGTGAGATAAATTCTTTTTTAATTTAAATGTTTCACTAACTAATCTATGTCATAATCCTAACATGAAACATTATGGAATTGTAAAAATGCAAAGTTCATAAAGTCTGTATAATATGGAAAATGCTTGTGATATAATAAACACTGAAAAAAACACAGATAAAAATTGCATATAGGGAATGGATATAATTATGTCAAAAAAAAAAACTATGCATAAAAAAAGCCCAGAAGAAAAGACATTAAAATGTAAATAGTGGCTAAGCATGGATGGTCAAATTATGGATGATTCTTTGTTTTCTTTTCTATGTTCCAGGAATTTACTTTTTTTTCCAATAGTATGAGGAAAAAATGCATTTATAAACATGCAATATTTCTATTCCCTTTGAGATCTTTGGTGGCTCAGACAGTAAAGAATCTGCCTGCAATGCAGGGGACACGCGTTCGATCCCTGGGGTCGGGAAGAGATGGGAATGGCTAATCACTCCACAGTCCGTGGGGTTGCAAAGAGTCGGACATGACTGAGTGGTTAACACTTTCCCTTTGACATCTTGGGTCATTATGGATGCCAAACATTTGTTTCAGACAAAAAGCACCTTTGGAGAGCTTTGGAATGTAGTTCACGTACAAGGTAATGCCCAATAAGACACTGAACATAAAACCTCTGTCTTAGTTCAGGCTGATATAACAAAGGTCCACAGACTGGGTGGCTTATACATAAAAGAAATTTATTCTCACAGTTCTAGAGGCTGGGTGTCTGAGATCAGGATGCCAGTTCTGACAACGATCCTCTTCTGGGAGGTAAACTTCTTGTGTCTTCACATGGCAGAAAGGGGGCAAGAGAGATCTCTGGGGTCCTTTTTATAGGACACTAACCCCATTCATGACGGCTTCACTCTCATGACCTCTTTTCCCTCCAAAGTCTCCATCCTTGCCAGTGTAACTGAAAGTGGGGTCCAGCTGCTAGGTGCTCAAAAGCCAATATAGAGGCCGGGTTAGTGGAAAGGAAAGTTTGCTTTATTTTGGATGCTGGCAACCAGGAGGGTGGGGTGGGGGGTGGGAGGGGACACCTGTCTGAAGGCTGACCCCCGCTGCCCCCACCAAACACATACACACACTGATGATCAGTGAGCAGGAGATTTTATTGGATGAAGGAGGGGCCTACTTATAGAAACAATCTAGTCAGCTCCGACAGTCATCTCGAAATTAGTCATTGGTGGTCTGACCAGCAGCATCTTGACTGTTTCAAGTAGAGTAAATCTTCCACAGTCAGTTTGTTCCCATTTCCCTGAGGCTGATTCTTGGAATTGTGACAGCTTATGTCATGGCTATAATTTAGTCATCGTGTAGTTAACTTCTTGTACCTGGGGGGGGGTGGGGGCAAGAGGGTTTCAGTATCTAAAAGACAGCTCGCTGCGAATGGCTCAGAATATTATCTATTGCCTTTGAGAAGGAACTCAAGGTCCCTGACTATGCTTAATGACTACATTATTATTATTTGGTGTCCTTTGACTGTTTTCCTTTGTTTCTGCACTTTTCTCACGTCTCTGATCAAATCCATTCTTTGGCCAAAGTTCTCCCACGGATGAAAAGGAGGCAGAGGACATTAGGGGCAAAGAACCATAGGGTCCTACTCCATTTCACCAATACCATCATATGAGGGATCAAAGTTTCAGCATATGAATTTGGAGGGGTGGGTGGACACTAACATGCAATCTATTGAAACCTTTCAATGCAAAAGTGAGGTAGCATCAGAGTGCTGGCCATAAAGTGATACTCAGTGAAAAACTGTAAAATGAGCAAATCACCGAATGCTGATAGCTAGTACTCACTGAGCACTCACCATCTGCCTGGCACTCTTCTAGTACCTTTAGACATTTAAGCTCATTCAATCCTCCAACAACCAGGAGATAACCTTAACAATGTTCTACAAAGTTGTTTTGGTTCAGTCGCTAAGTCGTGTCTGACTCTTTGCGACCCCATGGACTGCATAATGTCAGGTTTCCATGGCCTTCACTAACTCCTGGAGTTTGTTCAAACTCATCTCCATCGAGTCGGTGATGCCATCCAACCATCTCATCCTCTGTCGCCCCCTTCTCCTCCTGCCTTCAATCTTTCCCAGCATCAGGGTCTTTTCCAATGAGATGGCTCTTCCCATCAGGTGGCCAAAGTACTGGAGCTTCAGTTTCAGCATCAGTCCTGTCAATTAATATTCAGGGTTGATTCTTTTAGGATTGACTGGTTTGATCTCCCTGCAGTCCAAGGGACTCTTAAGAGTCTTCTCCAGCACCACAATTCAAAAGCATCAGTTCTTCAGGGCTCAGCCTTCTTTACAGTCCAACTGTCACATCCATTCACGACTACCGGAAAAACCTTAGCTTTGACTACACAGACCTTTGTTGGCAAAGTGATGTTGCTGCTTTTTAATATGCTACCTAGGTTTGTCATAGCTTTTCTTCCAAGGAGCAAGCATCTTTTAATTTCATGGCTGCAGTCACTATCCACAGTGAATTGGGAGTCCAAGAAAATAAAATCTGTCACTGCTTCCACTTTTTCCCCTTCTATTTGCCATGAAGTGATGGAATGCCATGGTCTTCACTTTCTGAATGTTGAGTTTTAAGCCAGCTGTTCTCACTCTCCTCTTTCACCTTCATCAACAGTCTCTTTAGTTCCTCTTTGCTTTCTGCTACTAGAGTGGTATCATCTGCATATCTGAGATTGACAAAGTTGGTGCCTTTCAACAATGGAAATTTTACACTCCCATTGTTGTGGAGAAGTTCAAAATCAAGGTATTGGCAGGGTTGGTTCCTTCTGGAGGAGAACATACCATGCCTCTCTCTGACCTTCTGTGGCTCTGGATATCCTCTGGTTCCTTGACTTGTAGAGGACTCATTCCAAACTCTACCTCCATCCTTCTGTGGTTTTCTCCTCTGAGTGTGTCTCAAATCTCCCTCTCCTTTCTTTCATAAGGACACCAGTCACTGGATTTAGAATCCACCCTAAATCTAGTATGATCACATTTTTAACCCTTAATTATAACTACCAAGACCTTATTTTCAAATCAGGCCACATTCATAGTTATTGGAGTAGGACAAAGTTCAGCCCCCTACAGGGTTTTACAAAAGAAATGGAAAGTGTCAAGAATCCCTGGAAAAAGACTAAGTGGAGGTCACTTGAGAGCACTTTTTGGGTGTAGTGCAATCTAAATTTCAATCTCCATCACTGAACTGTGAGCTCCTCAAAGGCAAAGACCTTTTTATTTTGTGTCCCCCAGGCTTGGCATATTGCCTGATGACACTCGGTTAATATTTGCTGATTTGAGCTCTTAATCTGTTCTGGCTGTCATAACAAAATACTGTAGACTGGATGGCTTAAACAACAGAAGTTTCTTTTCTCACAGGTGCCGGGCTAGAAGTCTGAGATCAGGATGTCAGCAATGGTTGGGTGCTGGTGAGGGCTCTCTTCCTGGCTTGCAATCAGCTGCTTTCTCACTGCATCCTCACATGGTGGGGAGGAGAGGGAGAGCTGAGCTGAGCTCTCTTTGTAAGGGATCATGGGGCTTCCCTGGTGGCTCAGTGGTAAAGAATCCGCCTGCCAATGCAGGAGACATTTGGTTTGATTCCTGGCCCAGGAAGATCCCTTGGGGAAGGAAATGGCAACCTATGCCAATATTCATACCTGGGAAATCCCATGGACAGAGGATCCTGGTGGGCTACAGTCCATGCGGTCTCAAAGAGTAGGGCATGACTTAGCAACTAAACAACAGCAACAAATCCCATCATCTGAACCTAAATATCTCCCAAAGACCCCACCTCTAAATGCCATCATTTCAACATATGAATGTGGATGGGACACAGACACTGAGTCTATAGCAAGTTTATAGCCAGTTGAGAGCCAGGAGTCCTTTGGAGAAGGGTACTCTACCAGATGTTATAAAATTTTCTACATATGTAGAGGGATCTGCGAAACGGAGAATCTGCTGCCAATCAGTAAACAAAGATGTCACAGTCATCAGCGATTGCAGCCCTCCAGTGTGATGTTCCCGATTCCTGAGGGCACTCAGGGAGAAAAGAGTACCTACCATCTAACAACCCCACCACTGCCCCTCCCTATGATGAGCCCTGAGGAAGCTCGGGATGTGAAAAACGCAGGATACTGGCCCCAGACAGCTGAGGTGCGTATCAAAGGAAGGATTTCAGTGAGCCTCTTGCATCTTCCCATACATAGAAAAGTGCTATATTCCTTAACATGGGTTATCTACGTTTCTTTCATTAAAAATAATCTTTTGATGTTCAGACTACCTGCCCTTTGTTGCAAAACTTCCACATAACCTGGTTCCTCCCCTCACCTCCTCAGAGCAGTTCTGTCAGGGTTAGTTGAGGTGCTGTGTCCCAGGCTTGAAGTCTTAAAGATTTCTACCAAATAAAACGTAACTCTCAACTTTTAGGTTGTGACTATTTTTTAAGTTAACAGATCCATCCTCAGTGTTAGATACGGGATGAATACACTGTTGTCAAAACTCACCTTTCCTTTTCTTGTGCACATGGAAACTTTCCTGCCTTCACCTGTCTTAAGATCACTATAATCTGTAACTACACAAGATCAAAAAGATCAAGCATGCAAACATAGAGTCAGAGGCAGGTTCACACATGGAAAGTTGTATGCAGACTCCATGGAGCCCTATACCAAGGTCACAGGATAAAATTCTCTGGAACTGACCAAGCCCCATGACAACTGTTGCCATGAGCCTCCGGATCAAAACTGGCCTGTTCCCTGACCCCATATTAGGTAAAATACCCACCCTATTACCCTGGGTTGCCATGCCCTACTCCAGAGAATCTTCCTGACCCAGGGATCAAACCCACGTCTCTTATGTCTCCTGCATCATCAGGCAGGATTTTCACCACTAGTGCCAACTGGGAAGCCCACAGCATCCTAACCAATCACCTAATGCCACCCTTCCAGTGGAATTTTCTCTGTCTTGAAGCTATAAAAATTGTCTACTAGCCTGAGAAAGGGGTTGGCTATCCCTTGAGCTGGTCTGCTGCTCTAGCAGCATCTCCCACTCTGATAAACTTTATTCTCCTCTCATTCTGCCACATGTCTGAAAATTCTTTTCCAACGTGTGCACAGACCACTACATGTTGGTTTGAAAACCAACCCAATAACAACATCCTAACCATGAACTCAAGTGGAATCTTAGAAATAAATGTTTAGGCCATACAGATTACTCCAGCAGTTTTCCAGAACGAATAGTATACATTCTGCTTTTTCAAAGCATCCACCTAACTAGAGATGATTATATTTGGACATTTATATGTTTATTATCTTCCTCCCTGCTCCAAATTATAAGTTCTTTGGGAAAGAGAAGATCTGTCTTCTTTATTGTTGATTCTCCATTCCCTCATACATAATGAGGATTCCAATAAATAGATAACTGATGAACAGACCCACCTGATCTCTCCCACCACCTACAAGTGACAGGACAAGTTAAATGTGGTGAGTAATATGACTAAGACACAGAGGGAAGGCTGTTCAAAAGAGGTGGCATTTGGGTGGTGTAATACTGTGATTTGTAATAAGAAATAGGTATTTGGTCTTAGTTCACTTTCCTGGCTGGCAGTTCCCAAAACCCTAGGAATTTCCTAGTTTGGAGAGTGATAAAGTGTCTATTTTTATGTTCATGAACTTCTGGACTATACCTAAGACTGTGGCCTGGTTGCCAGGGGAAACAAGCTGGATTAGAGAGTTGGAATTTACAGTCCCACTCCTTGACCTCCCAGGGATGGGAAAGGGGCTGGAGATTAGTTCAATAAGCCATGGCCCATGATTGTGATAGGGAAGAACTGACTCCATGTTGAATCTATTTCTTTCACTTTAACTTTTCTTCCCATTGCTTTTGTTTACTGAAAGGATACTGTTTACACATAATGGCCTGCCTCGGGGATCCCTGCCCCTCTGCCTGAATATTAAACCCAAGTGCTTTTGTTCAGGACTCTGGCCACCTGTGGATGGCTGCAGGAATGAAGAAATTAACACATCCAGTCCCCAAGGCTAGCCATTCAAGGAGATATTTGCAAGATTAATGGACTTTTTTACTTTACTTCCTCACCTCTCCCCTCTCTGTTCTATAAAAGAACCTGGCACCCAGACCCCAATAAGATGGTTATTTTGAGACATTAGTCTTCCATCTTCTCAGACAGCAGACTTTCTGAATAAAGTCATATTCCTTGCCTTAGCACCTTGTCTCAGGTTAACTGGCCTGGGTTAACTGGCCTGTCATGCAGTGAACAGAGTGAATTTGGACTCAAGATATAATCAATCATGCCTTGGTAATGAAGCCTCCATAAAACCCCAAAAGGACTAGGTTCCAAGAACTTCCAAGTTGGTGAACACATGGAGATTTGGGGAAAGTGGAGTGTTTGTAGAGAGCACGGAAACTCTGAACCCCTTTCCTAGACCCTGCCCTGTGCATCTCTTCCATCTGGCTGTTCCTGAGTTAAATCCTTCATAATAAACCAGGAATCTAATATATAAAATATTTCTCTGAGTTTTATAAGTCACTCTGGCAAATTAATCGAACCTGAGGAGGGGGGTGCGGGAACCTCTGATTTACAGCCAGTTTGTCAGAAGTACAGATAACAACCGGGACTTCCAACTGGCATCTGAAGTTGTGGAGGACAGTAGGACTGAGCCCTTAACCTGTGGAATCTGACTGTATCCTGGTAGATAATGTTGGAATTGGGTTGAGCTGTTGGACCCTAAGTTGAAGTTCGTAGTTTGGCTTGTTGGATGTATGGGAGAAGCCTCTCCATTACCCCAACACTAGAATTTAATGGACAGAACACAAAAGAGGTGGAGTTCTGAAAAATGACGGGGACGCCAGGGGAGGATGTGGGGAACAGAGTTCTGAGCAGAAGGAGCAGCCAATGCAAATGTCCCCTGAGAGAGACCAGTTTAGCATTTTCAAGGAAAGAAGAGGAAACCAGTGTGACCAGTCAGAGCAGAGGAGCAGCATCATGGAGTGGATGAGATGAGGTCAGAGAGGCAGGTGGATGGCACAGCGCATCTAGGAACTGAGGAGCTGTGATGTTGCTCCTGGTGCAGTGGGCAACCGTGTAGGGCCTGGAGCAAGGATGAGCTGGCAGAGGCCTTATTTCTGCTTTAGAAACATTGGAGTCAGTGGATCTGATGTGTTTGTGTGTGTGTGTGTGTGCTCAGTCATGGTCTGGCTCTTTGCGACCCCGTGGACTGTAGCCTGCCAGGCTCCTCTGTCCATGGAATTCTCCAGGCAAGAATACTGGAATGGGTTGCCATTTCCTCCTCCAGGGGATCTTCCCAACCCAAGGATCAAACCCAAGTCTCTTGCATCTCTTGTGCCTCCTGCATTAGCAGGTGGATTCTTTACCACTGCACCACCTGGGAAACCCTCAGTGGATCTGAACTCATCATCAAAATTCTACCTGTTGCTAGTTTGGTTTTGAGATATGCCCTCCAATTAAAGACCACTGCATGTGCTACAAAGGCCACCAGCAGGGAAGTAACAGAGCAATAATGTGCTGAGAGCACTTTTGTTAGAAGAAACACTGACTGCAACCTCCCATCCTGGTCAAGTACCAGAGTAACCATTTGCATGAGTTGTTTTATGACAGGAGGTCCTGGTAAGGAATATGGAACTAACAAGCCACCACCAATCAGAATAATTTGGGAAAAGTCAAAAGAAAATGTCACATGTCCTACCAGCCTCCCAGAATCCATCTTGGTTGAACAATGAGTGCACCACCAGGAAAGATCCTGAGTTAGCATGATTGGCCACATAGGACCTAGAAACTAATCCCACCAACAAAAAGCCTGGGACTGCCAGCCACGTGATAGAACAGTTCTCCTGGGTTCCCTTATCCTACTGCTCTTCACCCAGGCTCCCCTTCCCAGTAAAGTCTCTTGCTTGGTCAGCATGTGTGTCTCCTCAAACAATTCATTTCTTAATGTGGGACAAGAGATTCTTGGGCCCTGGAGGGGGTCCCCCTTTCTGCAACGTTTTCAGTTGTCTTGAGTTCCCGATGCAGGAATGAATGCTCTGAAAAGCCTTTGTATTAAAACTCACAGAACTTCTCTGCTGGTCCAGAGGTTAAGAACCCACTTGGCAATGCAGGGGAGCAGAGGACACGGGTTCAACCTCTGTTCCACATGCCGTGGGACAACTCAGTCCATGCACCACAACAGCTGAGCCTGTGCTATAGATCCCGGGAACTGCAATTACCAAAGCCTGCATGCCCTAGAGCCCATGCACCACAACAAGAGACGCCACTCCTGCAATAATTCCATACACTGCAATGAAGAGGAGCCCACTGGCTGCAACCAGAGAAGGCCTGCATGCAACAATGAGGACCCAGAACAGCCAAAAACTAATTAATGAATTAAAAAACTCACAGATGCTATTATGGAGTGAACTGTGTTCCCTCCAGTTTTATATGTTGAAGCCTTAACCCCCCTCTGTGAGTCTGGCGATAGAACCTTTATAGACATAATGAAGACTAAATGAGGTCATAAGGGCAGGCCTCTCATCTAATATGATCCGTGCCCTTATAAGAGGAGGAAGAGACACCAAGGATGCCTGCAGACAGAGAAAAAGGTTATGTGAGGACACAGCCAGAAGACAGCCATCTGCAAGCAAGGTGTATATCGTACATTTTTAAAACTTAATTCTCCTGATGCCTCCCCATCCCCACAAACAGGCTGTGAGCACCTGCCCAGGTGACCAGCTACATCGATGTGATAAGGCTGTTTTGTGTCACAAGTTCCCCGTCTCGCCCTCCTGAGTGGCCTAATAGTAGTGGTGTGTTAGTCACTCAGTCGTGTCCAACTCTGTGTGATCCCATGGACCATAACCCACAAGGCTCCTCTATCCATGGGATTTCCCAGGCAAGAAAACTGGAGTGGGCAACCATTCTCTTCTCCAGGGGATCTTTCCCAGGGACAGAACCCAGGTCTTCTGCATTGCAAGTAGATTCTTTACCATCAGAACCACCAGGGAAACCAGAGTGTAACCTAGTGATGTTCAAATGCACCAGTGAACTCCCTCTCTTGTTTCTGTAACTCTACCCCAACCCCCAGTCAAGGTACTTCCTACAGGTCCCCGCCCCTCCTTGGCGTCCTCCCTGCTTGGATGAACCTGTTCCCTGGACTCTCCTCCCATGTGTCCCCCTGTACGGTATGCCATGCCTCCCCTTCTAGAGATCTCCAGTGGCCTCGGCCTGCAAAGGCTTGGAGCAGGGCCTGGGTTCCCTGCCAGAGCTGGACTGGGTTGTGGTGGTGAAAACACCAGATCCTAGTCACTAGACCAGTGATCAGTGACAAGGGCCCTGGCCCTTCGGCTCTGCAGAAAAGAATTTCCATAGAGATGGAAATTAGTGAAGCAAGTCAAGTATTTATTAGGAGGAAAAAGTACAGTACGTGTGGATAGACACACGACAGATTCGGAGGGAGAGTTGCTGAGTTGCATCCTCATGATAGTTTGAATTACTTTTATGTGGTATTTCTTCTGGGTTTTCTTTGGCCAATCATTTTCATTTCCCTGGTCCATGGTCCATATTTAGTGATTCTCAGGATCCTCCCATGTATGCACATGCATCTCTTAGCCAAGATGGATTCTACCACAAAGGCCTATGGGTAGAACATCCCTTGTCATGACTCCCCTTTGGCCTTCAAAGAGCCTTTTCTGCACATATGTGGTTGGGGAGGTCTACTGACTTCTGGAACAAGAAATATGTGGTCTCTGCAGGGTTCAGCCTCCTCCCTTAATTGCCCTGAGATTCTTTCTTGGAGTTTCAGCCAACAGAGAATGAATCTCCAATTGTTTTACCCTGGCGGGGGGAGGGCCCATCTGCCTCCTGCCTCACTAGCACACATCAGTAAAATAAATCTAATTTCCTATGCCTGCTGCTTCTGCTAAGTCGCTTCAGTCGTGTCCTATGCCTAACCAAGTATAATTTCCACGGCTGTGTTGGAGTGACCCTTAAAGACCTCACAGGGGGACTTACATCTCCATCCACAAGACAAGCAGAAAGGTTTCAGGAGAACCCAACCTCAGTCACACCTAGACCTGACTTCCAGCATCCAGAACTGCAAGAAACAAATTTCTCTTCTTTAAGCCTAGTCCCTGGTGTTTTGTTATGGTGACCCTAGCAAACAAATACTGTCTCCAATCATACGTTCATCCTCCCCAAAGCCCAGCATCAGCACATCATACTTCCTCCTGGTTTGTCTGAAACTGGAAAGGGCTCCCTGAACCTAGGACTTGGGATGCTAACCCCTGGAAAGGCCCAGACAAACCAGGAAGAAGTTGCCCACCCTATACTACCACAACCTTCCCACACCAGGCCCTTGGGAAAGGACAGGAAAGTGAAGAGGAAAAGTTGGCTTTAGAGCCCCATGTTCTGTTGCTTATCATCTGGGACATAGCGATGACCCACCCAGACCTGTGAGCAACAATGTAGAACTTCACCTGGCCTGAAAAGATGAAACAGAATTTAAAGGTTTCAATTAAGAAATACTTATATCTATTAATGCATATATATGGAATCTAGGGACTTCCCTTGTGGCTCAGCTGGTAAAGAATCCTCCTGCAATATGGGAGACCTGAGTTTGATCCCTGGGTTGGGAAGATCCCCTGGAGAAGGGAAAGGCTACCCACTCCTGTATGCTGGTCTGGAGAATTCCATGGACCATATAGCCCATGGGATACCAAAGAATTGGACACAACTGAACAACTTTCACATTACACATTACAAGACATGGAATCTAGAAAGAAGTTACTTATGAACCTATTTGCAGGGCAGCGATGCAGACACAGACATAGAGAACAGAATTAGGGATGTGAGGTGGGGGAGGAAGGAGAGGGTGGGATGTATGGAGAGAGTAACACGGAAACATAGACACTACCATATGTAAAATAGAGAGCCAACGGGGATATGTTGTTTGACTCAGGGAACTCACACTGGAGCTTTGCAACAGCCTGGAGGGGTGCGGCGGAGAGTGCGGCGGAGAGGGAGGTGAGAGGGAGGTTCGTGTTGATGTTTGGCGGAAAGCAACACAATATTTAAAGCAATTATCCTTCAATTAAAAATAAGTAAATTTAATTTTTTTTAAAAAAAGAAACACAGCCTTCAGTGCATGCCAGGTGCTCTACACACAGTGATCGGGGAATCCTCATACGACCCCGTAAGCTGGTACCACTACCACCCAGTTTTGCAGAGGAGGGAACCGAGGTGCAGATGGAATGACTGGTGCCAGGTCACGCCCTGTGGCTGACACATCACTGTGCCCAGAGTCGCAGGCATTCCTCTTGGCATGCTGGTCATGGCAGGACAGTGCAAGGCATCATCTGTAAATCTAAGCAACCAAGGCAACCAGCGCGAGAGTTACCCTGGTTTATTTCCACAGACACATGTGGCCATGACCTTGATACTAGACGGCAAAAAGCTTCCCAGGGCTATCTGTCTGGCCCACCAGATTGGGTGGTATCCCAACAATCTCAGTGGTTGTTAAGAGGCTTAATGAGGATAACTCCGGCAATGCCCTTAGCAGAGTGCCTGGTGCAGAGCACAGAGCATTCAGTGAATGCAATAACAACAATAATGGGTTTCCCTGGTGGCTAGCAGTAAAGTTTGCCTGCCAATGCAGGAGACTCGTGTTTGATCCCTGAGTCAGGAAGATCCCCTGGAGAAGGAAATGGCAACCCACTCCAGTATTCTTGTCTGGCAAATCCTAAGGACAGAGGAGCCTGGTGGGCTGCAGTCCGTGGAGTTGAAAAGAGTCACACAACTTAGCAACCAGACAACACAACAACAGCAATAATTATAAACACCACAGCCCACCAGCCCCTTTTCGATGTCAGTCTCTGCATTAGCTTTAAGAGTTTTCTGATTTTCCAAGCAAGTATTCAAGAGCAGCGAAGTGATCTTCCAACTCAACACCTTAGACAAGCTTCAATTGAATAGATTCAAAAGACAAGGTCAGAGCGCCCTCACACCCTGGACCAGCACTTGAAAGCAAAAAAAAGCTGCCTGGTTCTCACGATGGAAAAACTCTGCCATTGATTCTGCCCAGCCCGCCGGGGAGCAGTAACCTATCCCATCTCCCATTTCAGAGATAACGCTTTAGAAGCCCCCAGTTTATTTACAGCAAACGTTCAGCTGCTGGTCCTCTCCGATGTAAGTGAATTTCAAAACACTTTAAATTCAGGATAAAGCAGTGAAATGGGAAAATCTTTACACTCCAATAAGACATCATTACTGGCAAGCATATTGCACTTTCAATATCAGACTGAAAACCGCCAGTGCATGAAAGGGAATGAGGGCATCTGCGTGGGCATCGGGCAGCTTGATAGATAGGTCTCTGCTGGGGAGGACGAAGCTCTGGGGGACTCCTGACGAAGGTCTCCCCCTGCCTTTCTGGACTGTTAGAAGTTTTCGAAGGATCGCAGTGTTTCAAGCCCACATCCTGGACAAAAGGTGGGGGAAGGGAGCGTAGCTCCTGTTTGCTTCCGTGCAATTCTTCTAGGGGGTGTTCTATTTATCAGTAGAGGGGGATAAAGGAGCAGGTTAGGCAAGGATCATTAGCATTTAGATTGCACAACTAAGAAACTGATGAGTGGAAGAAACAAGTTGGGAGGGGAGACCAAGAGCGGATACCACAAGTCCCTGAAATTGATCAACTGTCCTTAAATGGACATCTCAAGAATGGGCAACTCAAGGGAGAGAGGAGGAAGGTAAGGAAGAAGGGAAGGAAATCAGAGCAGGATGGAGGGAGGAAGAGAAAACAGGAGAAAGAAGGAGAGAAGAGAGAGGAAAGAAAAAGGGAAAGAATTAAAATTGAGAAGTAAAAGAAAAGGAAGGGAATGACAAAGCGGGGTATATTGCCTGAGGATGCCAAGTACCACCTAGGCATCCTCCGTTTTATTCTGTGAGAGAAGGATCTATTGTCTTCGTGTGCTAATAAGGAACTGGAACTCAGAGAAGTTCAAGTTCTTATGGTCACAAGGCAGACCCCAACCCCGCGCTCTCTGCAACCCACCACGCCACTTGGTCTTCCTGTTTCCCCTGAGCTAAATGTTCAAGGGCACCTGCTCCTGTTCAAGGCCATGAAGAGTAGCAGGAATGCTGACCATCACTAATTTCTGCTCCATGTCAGATGCTGTGCTGGACACTTTTGAATAGTGTCTCATTTAATACCATTTAATAACACTATCCCCATTTTACAGATGAGAACACAAAGCCTCAGAGAAGCATGACTGAGGCCACACAGCTACGCTGCCACAGAGCCAGAATTCTCACCTGTTGTGTCTTAATTTAGAACCATTAACCTCAGTTCTAGTAACAACTCAGCTATTACCTTAAGGAGTGACCAAGGGATTTCAACCTTCATAGGCCCATGGTCGCTGAATAATTCTGTCCCCAAAGATGTCCGTATCTTAATCTCTGAAACTTGTAAATATGTTACCCTACAGGAAGAGGATTTTGCAAATGTCATTAACTTGGGATTTTAAGATGGGAAGATTTTCCTGGATTACTTGGGTGGGCCTGTAGGACAAAAGTCTTCATATGGGAAACAGGGAGGCAGAAAGGTCAGGGGCAGAGTCAAAGAGATTTGAAGATGCTGTGCTTTTGGCTTTGACGATGAAAGAGAGGGTCACCCTTACAAACTGGAAATGGCAAGGAAACAAATTCTCTTCCAGACCCTTGGGAAGAGAGCAGCTATGCTAACACTTTGATTTTAGCCAATAAGATTCATTTTGAACTTACTTTGTGTCATTTTAAGCCACTAAGTTTATGGTAATTTGTTGTAGCAACAGTAAGAGGCTAATAACTACTGAGGCAATCTGAGCACAGGTTAGAAAAGAATTTCCAGATGCAGAGCATTTTAGAAGGGAGTGAGTTTATTAAGAACAAGGAGCAGAGATAATGTGAGCACTGAGAGCACAGTGGGCTGACCTCCTGACAGACCAGGGAGAGTCGACAGTTTTTGTGGGTTAGTAGCCAATTTTTACAGCCTCAAGACAAAGAAAATTCCTGCTGGAAGATTGGCATTAGGTGATTGGTTAGGGCTTCCCTTGTAGCTCAGCTGGTAAAGAATCTGCCTGCAATTCTGGAGACCCTGGTTTAATTCCTGGGTTGGGAAGATCCCCTGGAGAAGGGATAGGCTACCCACTCCAGTATTCTTGGGCTTCTCTTGTGGCTCAGCTGGTAAAGAATCCACCTGCAATGCGGAGACCTGGGTTCAATCCCGGGGTTAGGAAGGGGTCACAGAGTCGGACATGACTGAGGGACTTTCACTTTCACTAGAGTGCTATAGGGTGACTACCAAGGTGGGCAGTTTTGCCTAATTTGGAGTCAGGAAGCTTGTTAATGATGATCAGGGGGCTTTTTGGCAATGGTTACAGAAGGGCTATGTCAGCTTTGGAGGTGACCTTGGTTCTGGGCTCTGCTTCTGTGGCCTTGGTACAAGGCTCACCCCTGTAGCCTGGGGGCAGGACTCAATAATACAGAGCTTCAGTTTCCTTATCTGTCAAACAAATTATAATCTTAGATCTGCCTATTCCATGTGACTCTGATGTAGACGCAATGTCTTGGATCCTTATGTTGGCCCTGAATGTCAATGTCAATGCCACGCCCTAGGACATCCCACAAGAAAACCATGCTGCCCATACTAACCTTGCCCTGCCCTAAGAGGGCTATCAACTATACTTTCCACATCTCAGTCCATATTCCTTCAGAGCTCTGTGCTGCTTACTTCAAAAAATAACCAGCTGGTCTGCTGGACTTGGTCAAGGATAAAGTCAAACTCTGAAGAAAACAGTGCCCCAGATGGACAGTGACTGAGTCCTGATGGCACTGCATGAGCCCCTGGATCCAGCTATGCCTGAAGTCAATTCATGCTTGGACTTTGTAGTTTGGCAAGCCAAGAAATTCTCATTTTTGCTTAAGCTGACTTGAGCTGAGTTACTGTGTCACATATAACTTAAAGCATTTAGGCCATCTACTATGTCCCAGGCCCTGGACCACAAAGATATGTTCTAACAGTCATATACAGTGGGATCTCTCCCTTTAACAGATGAGAAAACCGAGGCACAAATTAGTTAAGCAACTTGCCCAAAGTGCAATAGTTCATAAGTGAGTAACAGCAGCATTCTAATCCAAGTTTGAGTCCAAAATCTTCGTTCTTTCCCCAACACTAATTTTAAAAATTTCACTTAGCTGGAACACAACTTGGGGGACCATAAAGTCAAATCGAAAATACTATTTCTCTCAGGTCTTTACACTTGCACTAAAAAGAATAGATCACAGTTGTTGTTAAGTCCTACCATAGATCCTCTTAAAATCGCCACTGAAAATCTTATTAAGTTTTCTGTTCAGAATGTAATGCTTGGTAGTAAAAAGATACAAGCTCTTTGTGAAACAGTTTGTATCAGAAAATATGTTGTAAAAGCTGTGGGCTGCCAGGTAGTCGCCAAAGGAGTCATTTTACTTAAATTCAAATAACATCTAGAACACTTAACAGCTGGAGATTTCTGTTAGGAAGGGGTTTGTTTGTTTGTTACAATGTAAGGGAGATTGAAAGTTGCAACTAGAATGGCTGGAAATATTAACGTTTAATCCACAGATCATCTCCTTCCACCTCACCTCAGAAGGTGCTTTATGTGTTTGTATAATCAGCTGGGTTTTTTGGTTGTTCGTTTGATCTGGACCTGGGTGGGTGAGAGGGGGTCTTTTTGTTCTGTCAATCTGATCTAAAGATCAGAAACTCAAGTGCCAATAGGAATATTTAGATGAGTGAGGAGCCAGGAGTGTAGTCTTTTTTCCAAAGAGCCTTGATCTACTTTCTTTTTAATCTTCAAACATGGATGATTACTGTTTGCATCCAAAGTAAAATATGGGGTCTTGACACACACAGTGTGTCAATGAGTCACTCTACCTTTCAATGTTCTTATTTTTAAGGACACCTAGAAATAAGCATGGATGGGACCAAGATTGAGGGATGAGGAGACAAGCGGGGTTATGGTGGGGATGAGACAGACTGGAGAGTGTGTGACTGGGAGCCAGGGGTGTAGCTCTCCTCTTGCTCAATCTTTTGGAAATGAGGCAAAGTCAAGCCAGGAATTTGGAAGTCAGTGTGAAAGCCACCGATATTTTCAGTGTTAACCTAAAATTATTTTAAAAATTGCGTTGGCCAAACAAAAACATGCAGGTGGCTGAATACAACCTGTGGGCCATTGGTTTGACACACTTGGCATAGAGAGGAGAACTGAATAAAGCCAAGAACGGCTTGATGAATTTTTATTTTAAAAGGAACAGAGCTACTTCCTTGTGAAAAGACATCTGAGATGGAAGGAGGAAAAGAGGGGATGGCAATGGGGAGTTTGGGGAGAACAGGGGATAAACTATAGGTACCAGCCCCGTTATGATGTGTGAACTCTTAGAAAAAAGGTGGGGAGAGGGGATTATAAGAGGCTTCTTTTTATATCCAGTAAGGTAATTCCCTTTGCTGCTCTTATAGAATAATTCAGTGTGTATTAAATTGCCTTTTTTTTTTTTTTTTTGAACAAAGGTTGAAAGTTTTTTTGGCGGCATCACATAAGGGCTAGGTGGCCTTGGACCCAGCATGTCATACCTCTCTGTGCCTCAGTTTCATCATCTGTAAAATGGGACTCCTAAAGACACCTACCCCTTGGAGTTAATGTCAGCAAAACTCTTGGAAGTCCCTGACCCTTTTAAATTCTCAGTGCATGTTAGCCATTATTATTTATTATCTCATTTACCTTGGGTAAATTGTCTAAACTCTTGGAATTTCTCTTTCCTTATATTTCAATGGGATATTTTAAGAAATCTGCCCCTTATATGTATAACAGAGTCAGTTTGTGGTACAGTAGAAATTAAAATAACATTGTGAAACAGCAGAACTTCAATTTTAAAAAGAGGAAAAATATCTGCCCGTTTGGGAGGATTATTAAATAGCCTGGAATACAGTAGGTCCTCCTCCACTTATTAGTGGTTTCACTTACCTGCGGGCAACTGCAGTCCAAAAATACTAAATGGAAAATTTCAGAAATAAGCAATTCATGAGTTTTAAATCACAGACTGTTCTGAGCAGTGTGATGAAATCTGCCTGTTCTGCTCTGTCCCACCTGTGACATGAATCACTTCTTTGTCCAGAGATCCTACCTGCTAGACACTTAATAGCTGCCTCTGTTATCACATGGACTGTCCCAGTATGGCGGTACTTGTGTTCAGGGTTCAAACCCTTGGGTATAAAGTTCAGTACTCTCCACATTCCAGGCATCTACTGGGGATTTTGGAAAGAATCCCCCACGGATGTGGTGGCAGCTATTGTATACATAGCCTTTAGCACAGTGCTATGCACACTGTAGACACTCAATTCATTGTTCCCAATGTCCCTGAATCTCCTCTTCCTCCTGTTTCCCTCTTTCCTCTACTCTCCTCTTTTTCCTTCTTCCAGGGAAGCTCTGCTAAAAGCTACTTGCAAATACATTCCTAAAGGCAGGTTAGGAGCAGATCCTGCAGCTGAGAGTCCATGGCTGTGGGTTTTATTTCAAGGTGATGGGGAGTCATGGATGGTCATTAAATAACAAGAAGGTCTGCAACAATTTTGAGAGTGTGTGTGTGGTGCGGGGGAGATCAGAAGATTTGAAAGCAGCCAAGAAGCTACACAGGTAAAGAAAGAGGTGAACTTAACTAAGGTACCAGAGGTGGGCAAGGAGTAGGAGAATCAAATTAAGGAAATGAGGAGGCAGAATCAATAAAGCTGGGCAACAGATTCGATATGAGGTTAACAGAGAGAGGAGTGAAGAATGAAGACAAGGCTCAACCTCAGACAACTAGGAGAGTGTGACGCTCTTAACAGAAGTCTGCCCAGAAGAGGGATAGGTTGGATGAATAAAGAGAATATATCCTCCCTGGGAGGGGTCTGAGGAACACAAAAGCCTAAACATCTAACAGACAGCTAGAAGAGCAAGGATGGGACTTCCCTGGTGGTCCAGTGGTTAAGAATCTGCCTCTAATGCAGGAAACAAGGATTCAATCCCTGGTCCAGGAACTAAAAATCCCACATGTCATGGGACAACTAAGCCCATGCACCACAACTACTCAGCCCAAGCTCTAGAGCCCATGCTCCAAAACAAGAGAAGCCACCAGTGAGAAGCTGGTGCACCGTAACTAGAGAATAGCCCCTATTCACCGCAACTAGAGAAAGCCCAGTTGCAGCAATGAAGACCCAGCGGAGCCAAAGTTTCCATGAAGATCATGTCCATCTTGTCACACGTCCAGTGCCTATGGCAGGATCTGACATAGAGTCAATGAACACTTTCTGAATGAATGCATGAATGGACGCTGGGCCAGAATTCAGACAACAAGTTGAGGCTGGAAATGACTATTTTGGAGTCTTCTTATACAGATCCATTAGCTGAAAGCGCACGACTTAACGGGGCAGCCCAAGCAAAGAGTGAAGAGGCAGAGAGGAAAGGAGGTTCAAGGAAAGATCTGCCCGGGGAAGATGCTGACAGACGCCGTAGGTCTTCATGCCAGGGCTAGTAAGAGAGGAAAGAAGAGTCAGCAAGGTGAACGTACACCAGAGAGATTATCAGAAAGTGAATTTTCTATTCTGAGGCTGAGAACCGTTACATCAGCCTTCTGAGAAGCTACAGCTTGGAATCCTAGAAGGGAGGATGAGGGCCCGCTGGCACCTGAACAAGAAAAGAGATGCAGAAAAAAGCAACAGAGTGAAAACCTCCCTGGCTTGTTAAATCCTGCTGGAAGAAAAAGAAATTCCAGCAGTTTCCAGGAAACTGTCGGGAGGAGGAATTGTCCTCCCCAAGACAGTGCAACAACTACATCCCAGTAGGCCCAAGACACCTTGCCAGGGTGTCCTGGAGCAGGACTGCCAGCAGCGATGAAGCCAGTCTGCCAATTAAGTCTTGATCCCCCATTGTCTCACTCTGCCCCTCCCAGCGATTCCAAAGATTCCCACATTCCCCCTGGGGCTGAGCTGCTTGCGACCAAGTGAAATCCTGTTGGCCAAAAACTTTGGTATGATATAACAGAAAAACCCAAATGAAACTTTTGGCCAACCTGGTAATTTCCCACTCACAACTATGACCTTTGCTAATCTTGCTTGGTCTTTCTTGATGGACTTTGCTCATAATTGACTCATCTCCTTGCTGTTGTTCCTGGGTTACCCCCAAGTTATTGGAGGTAGAAGGAATTTCACCCTGCTACAACAGGGCTTGAAATTGATCTTCAGAAAACAATGATGTTATTTATTTTTAATTGGTGTGGATGCTCTCGTGTTTCTTTAGAAGGGAGGAGGAAATATCCTTGCTGGCTCCATTGGAAGAGAGGAAGAGAGACATAAAATATTCAAATCCAACAAAACAAAACAAAACATAAAAGACTGTTTTGACCTTTACCCCTGACACAATCCCTGTTCCAGGTTCCAGAATAGGTGGTTGTTGCTCAGTCGCTCAGTCGTGTCCGACTCTTTGTGACCCCAGGGACTGCAGCACGCCAGGCTTCCCTGTCCACCACCAACACCTGGAGCTTGTTCAAACTCATGTCCATTGAGCCGGTGATGCCATCCACCCATCTCATCCTCTGTTGTCCCCTTTTCCTCCCGCCTTCAAGCTTTCCCACCATCAGGGTCTTTTCTAATGAGTCAGCTCTTCGCATCAGGTGGACAAAGTATTGGAGCTTTAGCTTCAGCATCAGTCCTTCCAATGAATATTCAGGACTGATTTCCTTTAGGATTGACTGGTTGGATCTCCTTGCAGTCCAAGGGACTCTCAAGAGTCTTCTCCAACACCACAGTTCAAAAGCATCAATTCTGCGCTCAGCTTTCTTTATGGTCCAACTCTCACATCCATACATGAGCATGAGGTCTTAGTAAATGTTTGGTCAAGCAAATTCATGCAATCAGAGGGCATACACTGACAGACAGTGCTTATTATGGGTAAAATACAAAGATTTCAGACTTCAAGGTCAAAAACTATTCTTCCAGCTGGGTGTTCTGTCTCTTGGAGTGAAGTCACTGCTCTCATCAAGCCAAACACCCAAAGTCATTACTGACATTCCTCCTGCTTCTTCATTTAGTCGCTCACCAAGCTATCGGTTTTTACTCCACAAATTCCTTCCAGATCTGCCCTCATTCCTGTATCCCTATTGTCACTGCCTTCCTTTAAGGTTTATCATCTGGAGCTAGATAGCATCATTACAATAATTGAGTCTCTCCTGGTTCTAGCCATGAGGAATTTATTCTAGTAACTATACCCAATACGTCTGCTAGTTATCTTTGTCAAATACAGTTAGATGATTATTCTCTTATATAATAAACCTCCTGGGAATCACATTTTCCCACCAAAATAAACTGTAAACTTCCTACAGAACTTTCCAGTCTCGCCCCGCTCCCCCCGCAGTGGCTTCTCCCATTTCAGGCTGTGTCCCAACCACTCTGAGCTACTCATTACTCCTCAAATGCATCTGATGCTGGAATTTCCTTTCCTTTCCCTCTTCTGCTTGAAGAGCATTTTATCTTCGAGAATCCCCTTGCCATCCTTCCTGGGTCTCAGACTTGGTCTCACTCACCCTAACTCCACTCCGCTTATGTCCTAAGTGTTGAAGCATGTGATCCATCATCCTTTGTCCTTTGGGGAGACCAAAGACATCCATTGTATCTTGTAAGAGAGAACACAGTCCTTCTTGGTGGAGTCTATCTCCACTATTTCTTTCCTGAAATGCTCCCACAGTGGAAAGGATAAACAGTATCATGTCCATTCGGTATGTGGAAGGAGACAGTCTCAGGCAGGAGTTGTCACAGCAAGGCAAAATGTAGAAAACAGCACAGAAGCACTGTCTCTGTACCGTCCTGACTCACTCGCCAAGCATCTCTACAAGGCACCAAATAGTACCTAAGAGCTTTTCTTACTCAGAATTCCAAGAAAAAAAAAAAACACCCAGCTCTCAGTGGGAGCCTAGGATGACCTGCTCTGTCCTGCCAGCCAGCAAGCCTGGTGCTTCCTTCTAGAAATCTGTACTGTGTGACGTCGTGCGTGCGTGTGTTCAGGCTCTCAGTTATGTTCAACTCTTTTGCCACCCCACGAACTGGAGCCTGTCCATGGGATTTCCCAGGCAAGAATACTCAAGTGGGCTGCCGTTTCCTGCTCCAGGGGATCTTTTTGATCCAGGCATTGAACCTGCGTCTCCTGCACTAGCAGGCAGATTCTTTTACTACTGTACTACCTGGGAAGCCCATAATAGTCATATCCAAAGAGGCAGAGAAAAGATTTTTAGTAATTTAAGATCTAGGGCTTCCCTGGTGGCTCAGATGGTAAAGAATCCACCTGCAATGCAGGAGACCTGGGTTCAAGCCCTGGGTTGGGAAGGTCCCCTGGAGAAGGGAGAAAGCCCACTCCGGTTTTCTGGCCTGAAGGATTCCATGGGCAGAGGAGCCTGGCAGGCTACAGTCCATGGGGTCACAAAGAGTTGGACATGACTGAGTGACTTTCACTTTTTTCACACTCAATTAGAAATAAAGATGTCAATCTGGAGTTGCAAACTCATATACCTACATAGCCCCATCACCACACATATACAGAGACACACACCTGTGTTATGACCAAGCTGAGCGGAGATCTCAGGTCCAGTCCAAAGGGGGCTACCTGCACTCAGTTCAGCTCCTCTTCTGCTCCCTCCTGGGACAGGTGACCTGCTATCACAAGCCTTTACATGCCTCTGGTGGCTCAGCTGGTAAAGAATCTGCCTGCAAGGCAGGAGACCCCAGTTCGATCCCTGGGTCAGGAAGATCCCCTGGATAAGGGAATGGCTCCCCACTCCAGTTTTCCTGTCTGGAGAATTCCATGGGCAGAGGAGCCTGGCAGAACTACAGTCCCTGGGGTTGCAAAGCATTGGACATAACTGAGTGACTAACACACACAAAGACCAGTTAAAAATCTAGATTTGTATGTAAAGCTTCTTAATATTATAAAATTTGAAAATAGTATTTTAAAAAGTTAATCTTAGGGGAGCTGAAAAAATGCATATTGTTAGATTAGGTCCATGAGCCCTCAGATCTCTCTAGTCTGTTTCCCGTCCTTCTCCAAACAAAACATCCCAATACTCAGCACTGATGTTTCCAACCTAAGTAATAGAAATACACTACGGTCTCCAACTTATAGCTGAAACAGAGGCTAGAAAGCAAACCCACTAATATTGAAAGGAATGTTCTGAAGGAATCTCTGAGCCTTGTTCCAGCTGTCAGAATGAGGCTCATGTATTAAGCAATTCTGAGGACCTCACAAGACAGCTTATAATTAAGAGCTAAATTATATATGACCAGCTGGCAAATTGAGTGTGTTGGGCCATAAAACAATGATCAGTCAGATCAATTTAAGAAAGCGACATTGCTTCATTGTCAATCCTAAAGCTGCTTCTTATCCGAGCCTTCTTGACCATTTCCTACTCCCCAGGTGGTATTCTTTCCTTGATTCTCTGAAATGAACCATGTACTCCTTCCTAAAGTACCTCAGAGGAAGCACAGAAAATCTGGGGGCTCCTCACACCCATCCTTTCCATTCCCTCTTTGAGTGGGATGTGCAAATTTGCTTCTCCTTGGAACAGCATCTTGTACATATGGCATGTTCTTGGAGGAGATGTGCTTGCATCTCAGGGAACTCACTTGGGGCCAGGCTGGCACTAGCATATGGCCTTCCCTATCAAAACTGGAACAGCAGGGCATGAGACTTTGGGTCAGCAGTCAATAGCACCTCAAATCTGGCTACTATTGTGTGTACATGAAAACGAGTGTGGATCTAGATGTATTTAACCCTGATTTTTCCATTACTATGCCGAAATGTGAAACACTGGGAGAGATCTGAAGTTTTCCATGTTATATCTAAACCTTGCTGGGAAATTAAAAGCATCTCTCTACATACCCCCAACTCTGTTGGCTGCCCAGCACCCATTCAATGGTCTTTTGATAATATTACCCTGATTTCCTTTTAGAAAAATTACCTCTTCCGCACTGTCTTAGGGACTATTTTTCCAAATGTTTTATCTTACCCTAGTCAGAGTGAAATACTGTCATTTCTTCACTGGTTCATTTCACAAATACTCACTGAGCATCTACTTTGTTTCAAGCACTGTCCTTGGTGCTGAAAATATGGATTCATAATTAATAGTGTCTTCTCACTTTTCACTTTATGAAGCTTACATGTTAGTGTACAATCTGGTTTCCTTTGACATAAGTGGAACTAACTGTCAAGCTCCCTCTATGGAATTAAGATCTTATACAGAATGACACAATAACTAAAAATGATTGGACTCATCTATTCCAGTATACTTCCAACAAAACTCTCCTGTTTTTGTTTGCTAGTGTCAATTTTTATCGCTTGTAAGCAAAGAGGCTCCACTAATGTTGGAGCTGCTTCTCAGCCCATGTGGCCACTAAGCTGCCTTAGGTACAACATCTTACCAAAAATCTGGAGGGCTGTTATTTTTTTTTAATCATTTTGATAAAGATGATAAAACAAATTAGTTGAAAATAATGGAAGCTGGGCTTCCCTGGTTGTCCAGTTGTTAAGAATCTCCCTCACAATGTAAGGGACACTGGTTCAATTCCTGGTCCAGGAAGATCCCATATGCCACGGGGGAACTAAGCTCGTGGGAAACAATTACTGAGTTCGAACTCTACAGCCACAACTACTGAGCCCCATGCACCTAGAGCCTGTGCTCTGAAACAAGAGAAGCCACTACAATGAGAGGCCTGGGCACCGCAACCAAGAGAAGCTCCCACTCACCACAACTAGAGAAAGCCCACATGCAGTGACAAAGACTCACCACAGCCCCCCAAATAAATAAATCTTAAAAAAAAAAAAAAAAAAAAACTGAATCCATGCTGTAGAGAACATTACATGCAGTTTGACATTCCCCATCTCTCCCTCTCTCATCCCCATATAAATCAAGGATATCCAAAACACAATTTTAATGATAACCATTGGTATCTTCTCACTAGGATATTGATGCTGCCCTCAGGCAGCGGTGGCTCGAAGTACGCCTGCTCTAGTCTTGCCTATCTTGGTTTCTTCCATATTTTAACTTATCCACTTTTCCATCCCTCAGTGACTGGCATAGCTCACTGTTCAGAGCAAGCTTTAGTAATTGTTTTTGTATCAGTGTATGCATGCTAAGTCGTTTCAGTCGTGTCCCAACTTTTTGTGACTCGATGGACTGTAGCCTGCCAGGCTCCTCTGTCCATGGGATTCTCCAGGCAACAATACTGGAGTGGGTTGCCATTTGCTCCTTCAGGGGAGCTTCCCAACCCAGGGATTGAACTGCCTCTTATGTCCCCGGCGTTGACAGATACATTCTTTACCACTAGCGCCACCTGGGAAGCCCTCTTGTGTCCATGCTTGTCCATGTCCATCCTAATGGCTTGTCTTTCCTTCTGTCTGCATAGTGCAGCTTCATGGGAGTCATGAAGGGAATGTGAGTCTCTGAGATGTGCCACTAATGCAGCCTATCTCTATCTAAGCTGAACTGCTACATGGCAGCAGAACACAGCACTTGTTTTGGTTATTTCCAGAGTCTAAGCAGATAAGGCAAGCAAATCAATATAGAAAGACATAGGGCACTCTAAGGTGGTGGGAGCCTGGGTATCAGAGAGTATGTGCCTTGCTTTATAGAACCAGCCACCACTCAGCTGTTGCCATACAGAAATGTGGGGTCAGAATTGCCAGATCCTCCCAATTTTAAAAAAATATTTATCTATTCATTCATTTATCTATTTTTGGTTGCTCTGGGTCTTTGTTGCTGCATGTGAGCTTTCTCCAGTTGTGGTGAGTGGGGGCTACTCTCTATTCATGGCACATGGGATTCTCATTGTAGTAGCTTCTCTTGCTGCCGAGCGTGGGTTCTAGAGCGTGCCAGTGTCAACAGTTCCTGCACATGGGCTCACTGGTTGTGGCTCACGGGCTCCAGAGCACAGGGTCTGTAGTTGTGGTGCATGGGCTTAGTTGCCCTGAGGCATGTGGGATACTCCCAGACCAGGAATCATATTGATGTCCCCTGCACTGCAAGGCAGATTCTTAACCATGGGCCACCGGGGAAACCCAGGTCTTCCCATTGTTCAAGAGAAGTCTTGAAATCTGGACTTGTGGGTAAATCTACCAATTTTTGGATTTTGATGATCAACTAAATGGGGATTAATGCTTGAAGACCAAACAAGACATGTTTATGGATAGATTTTAGTCTAGGCACTCGGTTTTCAGCTCTGGATCTTTCTTAATCTCTGCAATGCATCCCATAATATATCAGTTTCCTGTGCTTCTGGCTACTTTAAACTTTATGCTTTGTTCTTCCTTATTCTCTTGCCTTGTTTGAAATTGATAACCCTATTCCAGACCACTTGCTTTATGGTGTTGCTCTAGGAATTACCCCACACTCTGATCCTTAGTTGCCCTTTGACTTCATTCCAAGCCTGAGGATGGTTGGCCAAGCCTTCCAGCTTCCAGCCTCTGCTTGAATGATCTCCATGACAGGGAATTTACTACCGCCCATCAGCAGATTCCATCATATGAAGCCATATAATGTAATGGAAAGCCTGCAGATTTTGGAATAAAATAAACACAAGTTCATCCCAACTTGGTTACTTAGGCTAGGCAAGCCACTTTCATCTGTTAAACAAATACTCATTTGAGGAATTAAATGTGATGACATTGGTCTTCATGGTGTCCCTGTCACATAGGAAGTGCGAGGATCATAGCAGTGGTTTCCAATCTATCATTTCCTGTCCATTTGTCTCAGGAATGCCCTCCCGAGTATATGTCAAATCTCACTGTCACATTGTGGTCTTTCAAAAGAGCGAGCCATGTTCATATCTTCCCATGTGTTTTCTAGACTCAATGGAATTGGTCATCTCAAGTGTAGAGAGACCCCATATAGCCATTAACCCCAGTCATTCCTGGGTTTCAGACAAGATGGGGAGGTGTTTACGCAGTCATGATTATTTGGAGAGACAGCAATGAGCAGTCCTTATGAGACCTCTTAGTTCCTTCCCCAGGAATTGAACCTGGGTTGCCTGGAGGAAAACCAGGAATCCTAGACCAACAGGGGCTAGAGGCTAGAAGAAAATTTTCCTTGGCTGTTGCCCTCATTGAAAACAAGAAGGTTTCAAAGAGGCAAAAACTGTAAAAAACAGGTACAAAGCGTATTATTAAAGACATCACAATATGTGGGAGAACACACACAGGGAAGCAGATTATTTATGTAAGTCAGAATTGAGGCAGAGATACACACCCAGTGCCAAAGTATAGGGTGTCCTCTATAAAGAAGAGGAGCACAGTAAGGAGGTGATTTAAATCACTTATATAGGACAGTCCTTCTGGGTCTTTGTTTATCTTTGGCCAATTATCTTGTTTCTTTCTTCCCTCCTGACTGGCCCTAGAACCTTCCCCAAGATGCGAGCATGACTTCTGTTAAGATGGACCCCACCCCAGAGCCCTGTGGGTTCGTATCCACACCTATAATGGGGTAGCACCCCCTCCATTTTTGACCCCCAAGAAGGCTTCCTGAGCATGTGCAGACAGGAAAGGTCGTATTTGACCTTAGGAGTAGTCATCTTATCTCTTTACTTCAGCAGAGCTCAGCTTCTGCCATTAGCTCTGTCCTTGGAGTATCTGGGTGAGAATAAAGCTTGAATTTTATTCCACTTGACAAATACCAGCTGTCCAGTCCAGGGGCCCATCTATCTCCTACCTCAGTGATAAGGCCTTCTGGAAACCTGTCTAGGGGACTGAGGATCCACTTGGGAAAGGGGTCATCTTTGGAAGAGGTTCTCAATGGAGAGGGTTTCATTCAGTTTCAATGCTCCAATTTGAGAGGCAGAGGTGGGAGAAGGGTAAAGATCTTTCTCAGCACTGGGATTTGTGTCCATAGCACCTGTGGACACATGTCCAGCTTAAGGCAGTGCATCAACAAATGAACACAAGAAGAACAAAAGGAAAAGAGCTGCTCTGATTCTGTAAAACACAGGGACCCAAGGCAGGATGGTTTGGAAGCTCATGAAACTAACTGGACTGTGAGGATGAGAGAGTGTCCCTATAGACACAGCCTTTGCTTCTCACCACTGCCATCCCCAGTAGACAAACTCCTCTCTGGATTAAAGGAATACTGGCTTATGCAGTGCTTTACACATGAGACTTGCAATAATTGCTATTATTCGGTGTGATGGTGTGTGGCTTATAGCGTCTGTGACTTGACAATCTAGTAATGAGCTATTGATGAAGGAAATGAACCTGATGACAGCTGGGGCTGGAGACCATTAATGTATGAGCCTTTTCCTGCTGATATTATCACCTGGGACTCTTTGATAATAGCTAATAATTATAACTACATTTATTGAGATGTTACTCTGTGCAGGGAGCGCTTTATATGGGTTGTCCCATGTAAGCCTCACAACAACTCTATGAGAAAATTGTTATTACTGTTCTTATTTACAGATGAAGAATCTGGGCAGATGAAAACACCACACTTCCACTTCCCAACCTCTAGAGAGTTTAAGAGACACAAGTAGAGAAGTGATAGAGTGTAACAGGGAAGATCAAATCTAACTGCACCTTAGATCTGTTTCTTTTACTTTAACCTTTATATTCTATTGCTTTTGCTTTGAATTAAGAATGCTGCCTATAACTTGAGATATACAGGAGAGTCCATTCTCAAGGCTTTGACTGTTAAGGGCATAACACTTTTCCATTCATAGAGAGATAAAAAGTTGTAGAACAGAACAACACTTGACTTGCTGGAGGTTTACAGGAACATCATGAACTGACCTACCTGAACAGGTGCAAGAACAAAAGACTCCTGCCCCAAGAAGTTTGCAACAAACAACCACACCCCTCCCCATTTCAGTATAGAAGAAGCCTGAATTCTGACTGAGGTAAGACGGTTCTCTAGGACGTCCACCTGCCACCTTCTCAGTCTGACGTCTTTTCAAATATGGTTGTTATTCCTTGCCCCGACAACTCATCCGTCTCCCAACTTACTGGCCAGTCTTGTGTTGAGAACAAGTTTGGACTCAGTAGCAAGAGTACACGTGGTCCACTGAGTTCTGCTTGTCCTCAAGGTGGGCTGATGTTCAGACTGGGCAGAGATGGGCTGGAAGCATCATAGGTGAGGGTTCCATAGAGATGGAATCCTCTACTTGACTCTACTTCCCTATGGTAACAGGGAAAGGCCAGGGTCCATGCCTTCCAGATATTAATGTGCATGTGAATCAGATGGGGATCCTGTTACAATGCAGACTCTGAGTCCGTAGATCTGGGGTAAGGGTCAAAATTCTGCTGAGCTTAAAATCCCCTAGGGGACGCAAATTCTGCAGGTCCACAGATCACACCATGGGTAGCAAGGATCTAGGCAACTCTAAAACAATGGAGCCTGTGGTTACAGAACTGACCTTGTGGGGAAGGAGTAGCCTGATTCTGGTCTCAACTTATTCTGCCACTGAGCCAACTCAAACCTGCCGAATCAACTCATTGCTATATTAGCAGAGGGGACAGTCGCAAGGAAATGAGGCCCCACAGTCACTCACATGGATCTTTCCTTAGTTCCCCAAATGAAGCTAAAATGCTTTGCTATTACACAACTTTAAAAAATTGCACGTTCAATGTAGCAAAACCACAAAGTTAATAAAGTTAATTTTTTAACGTCAGTTTAATGTGATGGTAATATGTTTAATATTGTAGTAAATCAGCACCCGTTAAATGAATGGGATATAAATTACTATAGCCAAGTTTCTTTTCCTTTTAGCAGAACCAAGTTCCTTTTCCTCTGATTTTTAGTGTGAAATAACTGCAAAATTTATTTTTGTAAAGCTCATCATGATGCTATGTGGCCTTCATTTGATTCGAAAGTATCTTTTATCTGTTGTGCTCACCTCTCTCATTTTTGCATTAGCCTGTGACAATGAAAGTCATGTGTTACTGCTTTCATGATGACAAATCAAAATTTTCATTTAATAACATTAGAAGCCAAAGTCTTCTCTCATCAAAGTGTCTTTGGATTGCAAAAAGGAATCTTTGTTTTTATTCCTCACAAAATAGTTCTAAATGAACGCAAGAACCAGAAGATGCAAAATTAGGTCATCTTGTTTGTTAATTTTTAAGTTACTTTTTAAAACACTTATTTTTTTATTCCATCAAAACAGTATATTTTTACTTCCTACTTCCTCATGTGAGAATATAGATACAGTATCAGTTCTGCTTTCATCTCTATTTCCCTAGCTTCTTCTGAATTATTACTTTTATAATGCCGCATTTACAATACTTACCTTTGGTTCTACAATGGTGATTAGTCACCTGAGAATTAGACCCCTGATTAGTCAGTAGATTGATTCTGAAAACTGAAAATCAATAGTGATTTCATTATTATGACTGTTTAAATGTGGCTCACTACACATAATTTCTCTCTATGATTAAATCTTTCTCGTATGACTTTTCACCTGGAGTTCAATTTTTGGGGAACTAATTACTTTCAGCATATTTTAAATTTTGTTCAACCTCTTCCACGAATTTGATATTCTATCAAGTCCTCCTGTTTCCCTAGAGAAGACCTCCTGAACCTCTCAAGTCTGATAATGTCTTTATTCTACCATCTTATTTATTGGTACTTTCGTTATGTACTGAATCCTAAACTGAAAGGGTTTTCCCTCCAAAAGTCTCCTAATGTCTCCTAATGTCTCGAGTTGTTGGTGAGCAGTATAAAGCTGCCTTTTTGGTTTTTTTTTTTTTTGAATTTGCTCATTACTTCATCACTACTCTTCCCTATCATTCACCTCTTGGTCAAATGTTCAGGGCTCCTGCGGTGATCTGAGGGTTTTTTGGTTTTTTTTTTTAATTTTCCACCTCTGTGTTTTCCCATTCTACTTCTGAGATATTTCCCAGACCATTTTCCCAACTTTTTGATTGAATTATTTTCTACTCTGACAAATACATCTTTACTATCTGGGAGAAAATTTCTTGGTCTATGTTTATTCCATTTTCTTGGTACGTGTTTATTCCACTTTCTTGTTACATGTTTATTCCATTTTCTTGGTATGTGTTTATCGCTAACTCTACACATCTTTTAATATTTTCTTAAATCTCTCTGAGGACATGCCTTAGAGTCTGAGTATGCTCCCTCCTGTTCTTTGCAAGACTCCTGTTCCCTCCAGGGTCATGTTGTGTGTCTGTCCATTTTTAATGTGGGAGGTCTCTCATTTGAAGACCTTGAGCTCTGTAAGCTCAAGAACAAGCCAGTTAAACTTGGTGAGGGCCCTGTGGCATGAGTGGACCTTGCTCATTTTGCCAATTTGCTCTAAGTGACACCAGGAGGCAAGTAAATCCTAACCCGGTGAGTCCGTAAATGATCAAATGTAAAAGATACTTCTCTGGAGCCTTCCAGTTTCTCCAGATGAGAATACTCCTTTTTAAAAGTATTGGAATAGAAGCCTAGCTTCCAAGAATTATGTCTTCCAGAGTGAAGTGAATTTCACTGTTTCATATATAGACTTTTAAAATGAACTTATACATTTTATATTGGGGCATAGTCAATTAGGCAGTTTCCTAGGTGGCTTAGTAGTAAAGAACCCGTCTGCAATGCAGGAGATGCAGGAGACGAGGGTTCAGTCCCCAGGTTGGGAAAATCACCTAGAAAAGGAAAAGGCAATCCATTCCAGTATTCTTGCCTGGAGAATCCCATGGACAGAGGAGTCTGGCAGGCTACAGTCCATAGAGTCACAAAGAGTCGGACATGACTGAAGTGACTGAGCAAGCATGCATAGTCATTTAACAATGTTGTGACAGTTTCAAATGAACAGCAAAGGGACTCAGCCATGCATATACAAGTATCCATTCTCCCCCAAATGCCCCTCTCATCCAGGCTGCCAGGTAACATTGAACAGAGTTCCATGGGCTGTTATAGCAGGTCCTTGATGGTTATCCATTTCACTAATCACCTTGCTTTCTACTCTACGATGGTAATCTTTACCCTCTTTTATACCTGCTATTTCATAGTTCTGAGACCCTTAAATATGTGGAAGGACACACTGGCTCCCTCCTCATTTAAATCTCCTTCCTCTACTTATGCTGGGCTGTGGCTTTCTGGATTCTGCTTCG
Source organism: Cervus canadensis (assembly GCF_019320065.1). NCBI lineage: Eukaryota > Metazoa > Chordata > Mammalia > Artiodactyla > Cervidae > Cervus > Cervus canadensis. The sequence continues at coordinate 17,083,486 of NC_057417.1, read as the reverse complement.
CCAGTTTTCAATTCTTCATATCTTATCCATCTTCCAGAAATTAGATGAAATCATTCTTCTGATGATTCTCTTTCATATTCTCTTATCACTGAATATTGAGATGTTATTTTCATTCCTACAGTAACATTTTATGGAGGTATTTGGGAGGGGGAATCTTGTCAAACAGTCAACTTCAAGCAGAAGTCATTATTCTTCCTTTGACATCAGATGCCAATCTACTGGCAGCCTGATCTGCTTCCCTAGATAGTTAAAGGTAGGTGCTTCCATTAACTGGCACCAATGATTACTTAGCGTCAATGAAATTACAAATCACATGCAAAGACAGTACTTGATCATAAGAGTATGTGTCAGTTAAGACGGTATTTCCTATAAGTAATAGGTGGCCTCAACTCAGTGTGTTTAAACAATAAGAAAATGTACTATCTTATATATCATTAAGTTGGGGGGTCATTAAGACACATAGTAAGTAAAATTGGGACTCTGTATATTTTTGAGATTTTACTGGCTGCTTTTCTCTGTATATGGACTCACATAGCTTCCACATGGTGACAAAACGGCTTCCTGCACATACACAAGGTGATTTTCTGCATGAACACAAGATGACCTCCTGTATGTTTATGAAGTGGAAGGTGGCTTCCTTCATGGACACTACAGGCAACTAGGGAAATTGCTTTCCCACTTCTGAATCCTGTGAACGAGAAAGGACGAAAAAAACCTCACCCCAACCACAAAAGAGAAAAGTCATCCTGGCAATCTTAAGCCTATCCTACACTTTTAAGTCGCCAGGGAATGCTAGTTTACTTAAATCTGTGTTTCTGAAACAAATAATTGCAAGCGAAATAGGATTGCCATGATTTGCAAAAAGAAACCAGAACCCACTCTGAGAACATGGACCGAGTGAGATGTGGGCATACCTGAAGAAAAGATGGGTCTTTGAAAAAGGCTGGGAAATAGGACAAAGGATGGGTCAATAACAGGGTCCACCATTGGTGGATGACCAAGGACATGCTTATATTTTAAATTATTAGTGCCACCATGACGATGTACCACTTAAGTATCCTCATGGAGAACCCTCAGGCACCTGACAACACATTTATGAAACGCCTTGTAACCCTCACCACACTACCCTTTCTCCAAGGAGCAGGTCTTTCCATCAGTCCCTGCCTCTATGCTCCCTACAGCAAGTAGACTCAACGTGCCCTCTGAGATGAAAGTTGCCTGGGGGTTCTTTTTAAAAAATATTGACTTATTTATTTATTTGGGCTATGCTGGATTTTCACTGTTATGTTTGCTGTCTGTAGTCATGGAGAGCAGGGGCTACTCTCTAGTTACGGTATATGCACTTCTCATTGTTGTCTTCTCTTGTTGCTTAGCACGGGCTCTAGGGCATGTGGGTTTCAGTAGTTGCTTCACTTGGACTCAGTAGTTGCAGCTCACAGACTCCAGGGCGCAGGCTCAGAAGTTGGGGCTCATGGGCTTAGTTGCCACACAGCACGTGGGATCTTCCCGGACCAAGGATTGAACTAGCATCCCTTGCATTGGCAGGTGGATTCTTAACCACTGGACCACCATGGAAGCCCTGTCTGGAGGACCTTAACTGTTGATACTGAGAGGAGAATCCCCATCAGGGTTTTGAGTCAGCTTTCTGGGAGGTAAAGCCATGATGCTGTCCCAACCCTACCGACATTTAAAAAAGAGTGACCATTATTACTGTTCTCCAACACTACCATTCCTTTCTACCGCCTGAGTTCAATTTACAGCTCATGCTCAGTTCTTGATCACGCTGCTATCTGCCTCCACCTCCTATATTAATACCGTGTGTGGGAGTAATTCATCTTCCAATGTATTACAAAAGTGTCAACAGCACTAGGTTCATCCAGGCAACATTAAAGTTCAATTAAAACAGAAACTTGCAGAGTAAGTGAATGTTATCTTACCTAGGCCCAAGATTAATTTCTCAGACTTTGAAGGTCCAAGTTCTGTTAGTAAAATTAGAAAAAATTATGTAACTTGGGAAAGCTGAGTAGATCAAATTTGAGTGACTTTGCTTTTATTCATGGATTTATTCCACACATGTTCCTGAGTGTCTCCTATGAGAAAGCAGCTGGATGAGACCCTTAGGGAGACCCAGATGTTCTCCACCCATAGAGTGGTGTCTTAAATTGGTTAGTCAGTAAGTCATGTCCAGCTCTCTTGCAACACCATGGACTGTAGCCTGCCAGACTCCTGTGTCCATGGAATTTCCCAGTCAAGAATACTGGAGTGGGTTGCCATTTCCTTCTCCCCACCTAGGGATCAAACCCCCATCTCCTGCATTGTAGGTGGATTCTTTACCCACTGGGCCACCAGGGAAACCTCAGTGTCTTAAATAAAGTTCCTCAAAGACACAGACTACTGAGATGGAGGCCTATTAGAGGTGCTCTTGGAATTAGCACCTGTGAAACAGTCAGTGAAGCAAAACTGACAAAAGGAAGAAATTGAACAACAATGCAATTGCAGCAAAGGACTGAGCTCATTCCCACGGGGAGCTCTGGATGCGGGATGGCCTTTTATCCTCATCCTGAACTGAAGCAAGGAAGCCAGCCAGTGTACCTCATCCACTTGACCAGCCACTGGAATTTCACAGCTCCTGAGGCAAGGCCATAATTTCCGGCAAGCCAGCTTCCTTCAGCAGAAAACAATTCTGGCAGAGTGACTCAGCTGTGAGCCATCCCCAGCCAACATTCCCAGAAGCTGAGGAATGAATGCTTTGGTTCTGAGGGGAATCTGGGCAGTTGCACCCCAGGGAGTGGAGTTAAAAATGTATAGCTTGACATCTGGTCAAGGGAGGTTTATAAGGTATGTGTCTTAAAGCTCCACTGCTATTCCAAACACATGGCAACAAATGAAAAAACATAGAAAGTAATTAGTGAACTTCCTTGGTAGTACAGTGCATAGGAGTCCACCTGCCAATGCAGGGGATGTGGGTTCAATCTCTGGTCAGAGAAGATTCCACGTGCCGCAGAGCAACTTAGCCCAACTCAGTGCCACGGCTACTGAGCCCAAGCTCTAGAGTCCATGAGCTGCAACTACTGAGCCTGCATGGCCTAGAGCCTGTGCTCCACGAGAGAAGCCACTGCAATTGAAAGCCCATGCAGCACATCTAGAGAGTTGCCCGTGCTCACTGCAACGGGTGAAAGACTGCACACAGCAATGAAGACCTGACACAAAGATAAACAAATAAAAAGAATCTTAGGTTTTATAAACAGTAATCAGTAAAGATGTGCTTTCATATAAGATATAAAAACAAAAATTTTAAGGATATATTCATATATTTAAAAGTGAAAATGTTAGTTGCTCTTTGTGACCCCATGGACTGTAGCCCGCCAGGTTCCTCTGTCCCTGGAATTCTCCGGCAAGAATACTGGAGTGGGTAGACATTCCCTTCTCCGGGGGATCTTCCCGACCCAAGGTCTCCTCCATTGCAGGTGGATTGTTTACCTTCTGAGCTGCCAGGGAAGCCCACATATATTTGACACATTGCCCTAATATGAATGCTCTTCCTGGGGCAAAGATGAGTCTTCATCGCAATGAGATGACTTTCTACAGTAATTAGAGCAACATTTCCTTACTTGTATCCTATAAGAGTGACAGCGAAGAATCAACCTCTCCTATAACCACAAAATTAAAGTCTTACCCTCCAGTCTGTGTCACCCCAATCCAAAACCAGTCAAGGATCATTATCTGTAGAGCAGAAATGGAAGGTGGTACAGGGGATCCTGGGGCAGTCAAAAGGCAGAGGGGGGTTTGGCTCCTGTGAGAAGATGGAGACTAAACATCCCCCACGACAGGAAAGGGACAAGAGCCAAGATTACTGCTTCAGTGAGGCAGATAGACTCTCTTTTCCCACCTCTGAAAGAAAGCTGGAAAAGCTGAGACTTACTACAATGAGAGAGTGAGGCAGTTAGGAGGGAGTAAACACAGCCTCTCTCCAAAACTTGGATAAGCAGCCCAGTGGCTCAACAGAGGCATCTGTGTTAGTCCAGTATGATCAACATGTACCTTAATTCAACAAGAGAAAACCCAGTTCTGGACCAGGGGTTGTGGAGAGCCAGCTCAAACCTGGAAGTAGAGAGGAGTGAACCCAGAGAGAAAGAGGAGAGCAAAAAAGCTTTTCACTGCAGATGAGACAATAACACAAAATAATGAAGTATTCAGTGAGATCTAATATTAAGAAAGAGATCCTATAGAGTCCACAATGAACAATCAACAGAGTGGTGATTAATAAAAATAACAATAAGCAAATAATAGGATAACCTGAAGTTAATGTTAAAATAATGTTCCAGAGGGTGGTATCAGCATCGTGGTGGCATAAGAAGCCCCTCATTTTTGTCCCCCTCTCTCCCAAACAACAACAAAGATGCAGTAGCCATCCATGGCCAGAAGTACCTTTATGGAGCTGTGAGATTCAGCATCATATAGGACCTGAGAGGAGCTGTACCCACATGTGTGGGATAATGTGCAGGTAGACCTTGGTCCTGGCTATGGACCTGCTGTGGGCCCTGAGTTGGCTCCAGCCCCTCTCAGTTTCAGCCCGTGAGCCCCCCGTAAACACCATCTTAGATAATCACCCACAGATAAGAGAGCCTTTGCAAAAGTCTAGGTTTCAAGAGCAGAGGTTCCAGCGCACTGTTGGGGGAAAACAGATGAGTTGGGATGCACCAAAGTGCATAAGATGAGCAGTTTTATTGGTGTACACATACAGACACACATGGACACACACACGCACACATCTGAAACTGCAAGAAAATAAATTTAATTTAGTTTTTTTACCACATATACAAAATTAGAAATAGTCTAAAAATGTAAAAGGCAAAGCTATTCAATCTCTTAGGATCAATATAAAAGAAAGTCTCACTAGGTAGTGAGGAGTTTCTTAACCAATATAGAGAAATTACTAAATATAAAGGAAACTATGAATAAACACAAGTACATTAAAATAAAGTATTTTGTTTATCACATTTCACTAAAGAAATTGAAAAGGTAGATCATAACTTGACATTTGTATAAATTTGAATTTTATAGTCACTTGGAAATGGCAATTCTGAATTTCCAAGGATTATTTTAAAACACTATACACTCTTAAGCAAGTTCAAGTCTTTTCCTCAAACTAGATTTATATCTTTACTTTTTTCATAATAAGGCTTTGTATTTGTCACCATTAAAAGTCTGAATTTTAAACAGAAAAAAAGAATATGTGGGATATATGTGTGTGTGTGTATGTGAAAGTGAAAGCGTTAATCGCTCAGTCATGTCTGACTCTTTGCTATCCCAAGAACTGCAGCCCACCAGGCTCCTCTGTCCATGGAAATCTCTAGGCAGGATTACCGCAGTGGTTTGCCATGCCCTCCTCCAGGTGATCTTTCTGGCTCAGGGACTGAACCCAAGTCTCCTGTGCTGCAGGCAGATTCTTTACCCCCGAGCCACCAGGGAAGCCCTGATATAAACTCTAGACTGATATAATTAGCAAGAATTGGTGAATTGAAAGTACTATTAGAGTACTGTAAGATGCAGACAGATAAAAATATTTTTCCATTGGACAATAATTAAGGAACATAGAGAATAAATTGATAGTCTCTAAAATACATCTAACAGAAAAATTTTAAGTATAGAATAAAGTGAATAGCAGAGTAGAAATATTTAAAAACATGATGGCTGAGAATTTTCCAGATTTGCTGAAAAATGCACCAAATCCAAGTAAACTATGTGAAAATGAATGTTCATCCAGACACATCCTAGGGAAATTTAAGGACATCAAAAAATAATGGCCTTTAAGTCACCAGAGGAAACAGATTACCCACAGAGGAATGGCAATTACATTGTCAGCAGACTTTTCATCCACAACTATTAATGCCAGAGAACAATGGAGTAATGTATCTTCACAGTGCTAGAGGAAAATAACTATAACCTATAATTTCATACTTGGCTAAATGTAAAGGAAAAATAAAGGTATTTTCAAATACCAATGATTAAATTAATATACTGCCTATAGATCCTTCCTTTGTAATTCATTTGGTAAAGAATCTGCCTGCAAAGCAAGAGACTTCAGTTTGATCCCTGAGTGGGAAAGATCACCTGGAGGAGAGCATTGAACCCCAGTTCAATTCCTGAGTCAGGAAGATCCACTGGAGAAGGGATAGGCTACCCACTCTGGTATTCTGGCCTGGAGGTTTCCATGGACAAAGGAGCCTGGCAGGCTACAGTCCATGGGGTCACAAAGAGTCAGACACAAATGAGATATTTTCACTTTCACTTTTTCATAGGCCCTTCTGGGCACTCACAGAAAGACTGTCAAAAGGCATAATTCAGGAAGAAAGAGATAATTTTTTAAATTGTTATTGGAGTATAGTTGCTTTGCAGGGTTGTGTTAGTTACTGCTATGAGCAAAGTGAATCAGTTACACACACACATATATCCACTCTCTTTCTTAGATTTCCTCCCCATTTAGGTCACCACAGATCACTGAAGTAGGTTTTCATTAGTCATTTATTTTACACATAGTAATGTATGTAAGTCAGTCCCAATCTCCCAATTTGTCCCATCTCTCCCATTCCCCTGCTTGGCAACCATAAGCTTGTTCTCTACATCTGTGACTCTATTTCTGCTTTGCTGATAAGTTCATCTGTACTATTTTTCTCAATTCCACATATAAGTGATATTATATGATATTCGTCTTTCTCTTTCTGACTTACTTCAGTCTGTATAACAGTCTCTAGGTCCATCCATGTCTCAGCAAATGGCACTCTTTTGTTCTTTTTCATGGCTGAGTAATACTGCATATTATCGCATTATCACATCTTCTTTATCCATGCCTCTGTTGATGGACATTTAGGCTGCTTCCATGTCCTAGCTATTGCCATAGTGCTGCAATGAACATCAGGGTGCACTCATCCTTTTGAATTATGATTTTCTTCAGCTATGTGCCCAGGAGTGGGATTGCTGGGCTCTATTTTTAGTTTTTTAAGGAACCTCTATACTGTTCTCCATAGTGGCTGTACCAATTTACATTCACACCAACAGTGTGGAATTTACAATCCCACCTTTTCTGCATTTATTATTTGTAGACTTTTTGATGATGGCCACTCTGATTGGTGTGAGGCAATATCTCATTGTAATTTTTATTTACATATCTCTAATGATTAGTGATGCTGAGCATCTTTTCATGTGTTTGTTGACCACCTGTATGTTTTTAGAGAGATGTCTATGTAGGTCATTCAACCATTTTTTGATTAGGTCATTGTTTTTCTTGATACTAAACTACATGAGTTGTTTGTATATTTTGGAGGTTATTCCCTTGTCAGTTCCTTCATTTGCAAATATTTTCTCCCATTCTGAGGGTTGTCTTTTCATTTTCTTTTTGTTTTCTTTTGCTAGTGCAAAAACTTTTAAGTTTAACGAGAGGTTCCATTTGTTCATTTTTGTTTTTATTTTTATTACTCTAGGTTGTGGATCAAAAAATGCCTTGCTCTGATTTATGTCAAAGAGTGTTCTGCCTACATTTCCCTTGAAGAGTTTTGTAGTGTCTGATGTTACATTTAGGTCTTTAATCCATTTTGAGTTTATTTTTGTGTATGGTGTTACAGAGTATTCTAGTTTCATTCTTTTACAAGTGGCTGTACAGTTTTCCCAGCACCATTTATTGAAGAGGTTGTCTTTTCTCCACTGTACATTTTTGCCTCCTTTCTCATAGATTAGGTGACCATAGGCATGTGGGTTTATCTCTGGAGAACGAATTTTTGACCTGAATCAGGCAGTCAGTAAATAAACATTTATCGAGCATCTATTATCCATCAAACACTGGGCCTGACACTGTAGATAAAAACTCCTACCCTAGAGTTTATTCATTGTTGTTCAGTCACTAAGTCATGTCTAACTCTTTGTGACCCCATTGACTGCAACACCCCAGACTTTCCTGTCCTTCACTGTCTCCTGGAGTTTGTTCAAACTCATGTCCATTGAGTTGGTGATGCCATCCAACCATTTTATCCTCTGTCTCACCCTTTTTCTCCTATCACCAATCTTTTTCAGCACTGAGGTCTTTTTCAGTAGTTTAGCTTTTCCTATCAGATGGCCAAAGTCTTGGAGTTTCAACTTCATCATCAGTCCTGCCGATGAATATTCAGGGTGGATTTCCTTTAGGATTGACTGGTTTGATCTCCTTGCAGTCCTAGGGACTCTCAAGAATCTTTTCCAGCATCACAATTCAAAAGCATCAATTCTTCAGTGCTCAGTCTCCTTCATGGTTCAACTCTCATATCTGTACGTGACTACTGGAAAAACCATAGCTTTGACTATATGAACTTTTATTGGCAAAGTGATGTTTCTGCTTTTAGTCTAGCCCTAAAGGACTACGTTGAAAAGTATTTCAAGCAGAAGAAATGGATGGTAGAAAGGTATATGGGCCTGAAATCACAGGGGTGTTGCAAGGATAAGTAATCAAGAGTTGAGGTCAAATGGCTCATGGTTGAAAGAGCTGAAACTGAAAAGATTGACTGAGTCCAGAATACTGTTAAAGGCAATGAGGATCCATTAAGAGCTTTTAAGAGTGATTAAGTCCTGGTAATTTCAATTTGGTATCAACATGGGTTGTTAAAAATGGGAATACAGAATGTGTAAACCCCCAAACCCTCCTTCCAGGGAGATTAAAAATGTCAGCCCTTTTCTGCATATCATCTGATACATCTGAATTTTTCCAGTTCTAGTTATTCACCATCTTTACATTTTGATGCTGTGGGTCAGAAATGGAGAGAGTGAAAACAGGGTAAATCTCAAACGAAACAGTGACAAACTAAAACAAAAGGGTAACTTCTGACCTTTAGTCTGTTTTGTTTTCTGAAGCAAGATGTGCACATGAATTTGTTTCCCTAGCTACATGCAGGAAAATAGAAGATGCAGTATTTGGTAATTTTATGGCTATTAGGATAATAAAGTGTCACAGAAAGTTATTGCATTTTAAGACAGTATTCTCTTTCATGCACAGACTCTGGGGAGCAGGAAAAGATGAGGAAGACACTATATGCAGAAATAGTTTGTGTGTTTATGGGTCATTTTAGAAAAGTTCTGTGTTACTAGGCAAAATGCTCGTCAGCAGTGGCTGTATTATTAATATACGCTATGCTCTCAGGAATTAGTCCACAACGTAGCCCCTCTGAAGGTAGATACTATGTGATGAGTCTGATACTGGAAGTTCTTCATCAAAAGCATATAAAACTGTCTGGCCAATTTGATTTTGTGCTTGAGCGAAAAACAGACAATGTAGCAAACATAGACAGGAGCTTTCAAAAGAGGTTATGAAGGACTAAAGAGTGTTTGTTACTGTAAATAGTCAGGGAATGGGAATGCTTCACTTTTGTCTAGGGAACCTAATGGGTTTTACATTCTGAAAACTGCAAATTCAGTCATGGTAGCTGAATGAGAAGAAATTTAAGGAAGTAGTTTTTATGAAGCTAAAAGTTGTCTTTGCGGGTAATCCAATCCAATCCTTGGAATCCAAGTACTTCCTAATTACAATCACAAAAAGGGGAATGAATATGCCAACCACTGTGACGGCCTTCTCCAGGATTCTATCTGAGAACAGAAAGTCTTTCCTTGCATTCTAAGGGGACTTGAGTAGATTACTCAACCCTCAACTTATCTTAGGCAATACTGTAGAGAAACCTTATCAGATGAAAGCCTGTCATTCAAAGAAAATGTCAACCATGCCTACTCTTTTTGTAATCTATCTCACCACCACTGGGTAAATCTTTCTAACACTACAACATGTTGACATTGCTAATATTCTCTACCATCCACTGGTTTATATCCTTAGAATATAACCCTGAGAATAACAAAACCCCTTAGAATAACAGATATGCCTCCTCTGATCTTTCCCCTACATGCACTTTTCCCCACGTCACTCGCTGAGCTCGTTTTACTGCACAGCGTGTTTGTGGTTTCTGTATTTATGTGAAAGTCGCTTCAGTCATGTCCAACTCTTTGCAACCCCACGAACTGTAGCCCACCAGGATCCTCTGTTCATGGAATTCTCCAAGGCAAGAATACTGGAGTGGGTTGCCATTCCCTTCTCCAGGGGATCTTCCCGACCCAGGGATCAAACCTGGGTCTCCTGCATTGCAGGCAGATTTTTTACCATCTGAGCTGCCAGGGAAGCCCTATATGGGAGCATCTGTGTTTGAGTCATACCATATCATTCATGCTTTTCAGGACATGCCATTCTTCCTAGTCACCTGTTTCAGATGATCCCTGAGCTAGCTTGATAAATAAAAGAGTGTGACCTGGGCTACTCAGTCCCTTCCTAATCCAGTCTCACAAGCAGACACATGCACGCCAATATTCACAGTAGCATTATTTACAATAGTCAAGACATAAAAGAAAACAAGTGTTCATCAACAGATGAATAGATTAAAAAGATGTGGTATGTGTGTGTACATATATATAAATATAAATATATGTATACATATATACATTTTTATGTATATAAGCATACACACATTTGCTTGTGTATATATAGAAACACAAGCTGGAATCAAGATTTCTGGGAGAAATATCAATCACTTCAGATATGCAGATAACACCACCCTTACGGCAAAAAGTGAAGAAGAATTAAAGAGCCTCTTGATTAAAGTGAAAGAGGAGAGTGAAAAAGTTGGCTTAAAACTCAACATTCAGAAAACTAAGATCATGGAATCTGGTCCCATCCCTTCACGGCAAATAGATGGAGAAACAATGGAAACAGTGACAGACTTTATTTTCTTGGGCTCTAAAATCATTGCAGATGGTGACTGCAGCCATGAAATTAAAAGATGCTTGCTCCTTGGAAGAAAAGCTATAAACAATCTAGACAGCATATTAAAAAGCAGAGGCATTACCTTGCCAACAAATGTCTGTCTAGTCAAAGCTATGGTTTTTCCAGTAGTCATGTGTGGATGTGAGAGTTGGACTATAAAAAAAGCTGAGCACCAAAGAACTGATGCTTTTGAACTATGGTGTTGGAGAAGACTCTTGAGAGTCCCTTGGACTGTAAGGAGATCCAACCAGTCAATCCTAAAGGAAATCAGTCCTGAATATTCAATGGAAAGACTGATGCTAAAGCTGAAACTCCAATACTTTGGCCACCTGATGCAAAGAACTGACTCATTGGAAAAGACTGATGCTGGGAAATATTGAAGACAGGAGGAGAAGGGGACAACAGAGGATGAGATGGTTGGATGGCATCACTGACTGATGGACATGAGTTTGAGTAAGCTCCGGGAGTTGGTGATGGACAGGGAAACCTGGTGTGCTGCAATCCATGGGGTTGCAAAGAGTCGGACACGGCTGAGCGACTAAACTAAACTGAACTGATATATACACACACACACATGTGTGAGCATGCTAAGTCACTTTAGTCGTGTCCAACTCTTTGTGACCCTAAGGACCATAGCCCACCAAGCTCTGCCATTCATGGAATTCTCCAGGCAAGAATACTGGAGTGGGTTGCTGTGCCCGCCTCTAGGGGATCCTCCCAACCCAGGGATTGAACCCATGTCTCTTATGGCTCATGCAGTGGCAGGTGGGTTTTTTGCCAATAGTGCACCCAGGAAGTCCATATATACATATACGCATATACACACACAGATATTTGCAGCAACATGGACTTAGAGATTATCATACTAAGTGAAGTAAGCCAGACTGAAAAAGACAAATGTATGTTATCACTTACATGTGGAATCTAAAAAGGTAAAAATGAACTTATTTATAAAACAGAAACAGACTCAGACATAAAAAAATAAACTTATGGTTACCAAAGGGAAAGAGTGAGGAGGGATAAATTAGGAGTATGGGATTAACAGATGCATACTATTATATATAAAAAAAGCAACAAAGATATATCATATAGCACAGGAATCTATATTCAATATCCTATAATAACCTATAATGGAAAAGAATCTTAAAAATATATATATTATGTTTTATATATATAATAATATATGTCAGTTTTATATATATATATATGTACATATATAACTGAATCACTTTGCTGTATGCATGAAACTAACACAATATTGTACATCAACTAAAATTCAATTTTTTTAAGTCATGAGAGAATATAAGAAAGAAAGCTGAGTCTCAGAGAGGTTAAATAACTCACCCAGAGTCACAGAGAGTTATCAATGGAACTGACTGGAATCCATGACTATCTGATTTAAGTAAAGCCATCAATCATGCAGAGAGTGCCCATTTATACTAAACTAAACTTACAGAAAGCTGACCACGTATTTCACTTCAGCAATGACAGGTCGTGTAAAAGTACTTAAGGTCAAGAGTACATACTTTTCTCTAAAGAAATGTGAACTATCCAGAGGCTAAGAAAGTTTCCTGGTTTTGATTATTTTTTGAGGGTGCTAGGCCTTTTTATCTTTTGAAGAAGAATATAAGGATGAAAAAGCATTCACAGGTTTTTTTCAGCCTAACTGAAATATTCTCTACATCAAATATGCTCAATGTAGTAGAAACTACAGATGTTATTGCTTTAATTTTATAACCCAATTATTCTTTTATTTCTAGTTGTCTTCAGGATAAATTAACTCTTATCAGCTATTCAAATAGGTAATTATCATAAAGCTAAATACCATACAACCTCATAATCCATGTCAATTTATAGACTAAACTGAAGTAAAATCACACTCTGGAGTTACAGGAAAGGAACTCCAGATTTTTATTATTTCTCAACATTTTATCCCAGAACACCCAAATGAAATTTAACAAGGAGATGATTTCTTTTTGTGAATAAAAGGATCTAGAATCAGTTAGCTTTTTTTATTGTAGCAAAATGAATGCTAAACTTGAGGCAAAAGAGAATAAGTTTGGATACAAGATCTATAATTTATCAGCTATGTGTCTTTGGTCAAATTATTTTATCCCTTTGAGTTTTCAGTTTCCTTTTCTCCAACAGAAAGATTAGGATATTTTATCCCTAAGATGCTCTCTGTCTATAAAATTCCATGTCCTTATGCTTCCAATAATGCTGTAACACTCTGATCAGAATGTCTCAGGACTTAAAGCTTTGTGGTAATAATAGATGATAAGGTCAAGTCATGTGACCTTCAAGAATAAAATTGTATTCATGTGCATCACCTCAGGGCAGAGCCATGATTAAGGAGAAGAAAGTGAGACACTCACATCAGAGCAAAATTTAAGGGTGCTCCTCAAAACTCAGTAATCAAGATGAACATTATTTTAATGCAATATTTTTTTAATCAAAATGAGTGCAAAAATCCACAATGAACAAATATCAAATATTTCAAAATAGGATCAATACTCAGAAAAAATTTGTATTAGTCAGAATAGGCTTGTTTACATTGCAGTTTTTTAAAAGCATAATTTTCATATCTCTGGTGGTTCAACTGGTAAAGAATCTGCCAGGATTGCAGAAGAGCTCGGGTTCAATCCCTGGGTCAGGAAGATCGCCTGGAGAAGAGAATGGCAACTCTCTCCAGTATTCTTGCCTGGAGATTTCCATGGAGAGAGGAGCCTAGTGGGCTACAGTCCATGTGGTCCCTGAGAGTCGGACACAACTGAATGACTAACATCTTTACCTTCACCTTCTGATATCTCAGAGGCTAATGGAAAAAAATGTTGAGTTATTGTTTCTATTACAAATTTGATGAAAGTCCACATAGGTCTTTTCTCCCCATAGTTACACAGGGAATCGTGGCAGGCAGACAGTCTCTATGACTGCTGCAACAGAAAAGAGAAAACCGGAGGGTCAATGTATGAGTCAGCATGCCTATGTGTTCAGTCACTCAGTTGTATCTTACTCTTTTCGACCTCATGGACTGTAGCCTGCCAGGCTCTTTGTTCATGGGGTTTTTCTGGCAAGAACACTGGAATGGGTTGTCATTTCCTCCTTCCAAGGATATTCTTGACTCAGGAATCGAACCTGAGTCTCCTGAGTCTCCTGCATTGGCAGATTCTTTACCACTGAGCCACCTGTGAAGCCCCCAGGATCCCTTTACACTCAAAAATTACTGAGGACCTCAAAGAGTTTTGCTTATGTGAGCTATATCTATCAATATTTACTGCATTAGAAATTAAATCTTGTAAATTTCAAAAAAAAAATTTATTAATTAATTTTAAAATGGTGATAGTGGTTTAGTCACTAAGCTGCATCCAACTTTTGTGACCCTCATGGTCTGTAGCCCACCAGACTCCTCTGACCATGGGATTTCTCAGGCAAGAATACTAGAGTGGTTGACATTTCCTTCTCCAATATGAGTCAGCTTAGGTTAAGTAATGCTGCAATAACAAGTGGTCCTGAAATTTCAATGGCTTCTAGCAACAAAGGTTGATTTCTAGCTCACATTACATGTCCATCATGAATCAGCTGCTGTACATTTTTTTCACTCCAAGTCCAAGGCTGAAGAAACAACACTCATCAAGGACATGCCACTCTCAAAGCAGAGGGAAGAGATAGAAGGCAAGGATTCAAAGTAACAGTAAAATTCCTGTGCACAACAGCACACCTCAATTCTACTTGTATTTCATGGCCAAGGAAAGTTATATAGTCTATCAGGTATCAGTGGAATGGAGAAGTACAATCCTTTCCCAGAGGAAGGAACAGCAAATATTGTAAATATAAAACTATGCTCCACAGTCCACCTTCTTTTCATGGATATTCACTTCCTTTCCTTCTATATATATACACACACACTCTGAAGAAGGTTGCCTGAAAGTCCCATTCAATCATGACATTATTCACAAAGCCCAAGATCTCTACATCTTAATCCCTAAACTGATGGACTAAAAGTTTTCTGCCCCACATATTACTGTGAGTAAGGCCAGAAGAACTTCATTAATTATCTATTTCTGCATTTACAGCAAAGACAAATAATAATGGTCCCTGTTTTACCTTAATTGAACCCCATACCCAAATAAGTATGATCATAATAAGCTTGTTTTTGCTTTATGCCTGAAAGATTTGTAGTGGTTGGTAATAGAACAATAAAAGATCAGATCATAAACTGATATTTGCAATGGGGTGTTGTCATTAACAACACCAGAACCAAAAAAAAAAGACTCACTAAGATACGTGACATTGTCTTTTGAACTAAGATGTAGATAAGAACTGGAAGAGTCTCAGGGAGTCTTTGTGAAGTTGACTCCTTGAAGGCAAGTAAATAACTTGTTATTAGAGACTGGAGTGAAAAGGATATATATTCTTTTTAATGGTGAAAAGTATGACAACATTGTTGCCTGGGGTAATGTGGAAAACAGATTTCCAGGAATAATGTTGAAATTGCCAGTTGATTTTCTTCAGCTATGTATAAAAAAAATGACAAACGGAAAGAGGTGAACTCGTTTAGCTTTCAATTTCAATAATAATTTAGAGGAAATATAAGTGAGCCAGGACTCATAGGTTCAACAAAACTGTTTCTCATTCCAAGTCTCAAGACAGCAAAATGGTCTCAATACAAGAAATGGTCTCAAGGTAAAGATCATCTCAAGGATGAGACCCAGATCCTTTCCTAATACTAAGAAAACAAGACAGGCATGTCTTGCAGACTCTCAACTAAGCAAAAAGGCTTCTAAACATCTTTAAAATGTTGTTTCACAGCACTGTGACTTTAAAATGAAGCCAAAGAGAGCCCATCACGAAGAGATTTGTGAGTGTTGTTTTTGTCTAATGGAGTAAAGCCTAGTACAATTTATAGGAAACTCACATAATATTTAAGATAATTAAATTTGTGGAAGTACTGGCAACTTACAAAAGGGACAAAATAGCATAAAATTATGAGCCTCCAACTTTCCAGAAGAAGGCTGAGAAGTCTACTCAATTGTGTACCTGATCAATTTCTTATGGAAAGGAATGGTCTTAGATGGTACAACCAAGAACCGTGGAAAATCATTCAGTTCAATTCAGTCACTCAGTCATGTCCGACTCTTTGCAACCCCATGGACTGCAGCACACCAGGCTTCCCTGTCCATCACCAACTTCCAAAGCTTACTCAAACTTTGAGTTTGAATCCATTGAGTCGGTGATGCCATCCAACCATCTCATCCTCTGTCGTTCTCTTCTCCTCCTGTCTTCAATCTTTCCCAGCATCAGGGTCTTTTCTAATGAGTCAGTTCTTCACATCAGGTGGCCAAAGTATTGCAGTTTCAGCTTCAACATCAGTCCTTCCAATGAATATTCAGGACTGACTTCCTTTAGAATTGACTGGTTGGATTTCCTTGCAGACCAAGGGACTCTCAAGAGTCTTCTCCAACACCACAGTTCAAAAGCATCAATTCTTTGGCGCTCAGCTTTCTTTATAGACCAACTCTCACATCCATACATGAGTACTGGAAAAACCATAGCTTTGACTAGATGGACTTTTGTTGGTAAAGTAATGTCTCCATGAAATTTTTAATATGCTGTCTGGGTTGGTCATAGCTTTTCTTCCAAGGAGCAAGTGTCTTTTAATTTCATGGCTGCAGTCACCATCTGCCATGATATTGGAGCCCAAGAAAAGAATGTCTCACTGTTTCCATTATTTCCCCATCTATTTGCCATGAAGTGATGAGACTGGATGCCAGGATCTTAGTTTTCTGAATGTTGAGTTTTTAGCCAACTTTTCTACTCTCCTTTTTCACTTTCATCAAGAGGCTCTTTAGTTCTTCTTCGTTTTCTGCCACAAGGGTGGAAAATCACTACTGGGAAGTAAAACTTGGGCCCAAATCAAGGTACTAACAACACCTTCCTGGATGTATTTCAGAATTGCTTTAGACAAACAACTGCTGTGTGTACCCCAATTTCACCCCTTTTGTGTCTTCTGTGTATTTCTATTGCATATTTAGGAGATAGATAGTATAGTATATACTATAGGTATATATTTAGGATAGTATATTTAGATAGGTAGTATATTTAGGAGATAGATAGCTTAGCTTTTTAACGTGTAGGTCTTCAGGTCAAGAGAAAACATACTCATGACCAAATTCAAAGAGCCTCATCTATACCAGGACATGATTTAAATGACAACAACTTGGAATTTGAGTCAATGCCAAAATGAGGTGGGACTTGGGAGGTGTTAGAAGAGAATAAGCGTGTTTTTCATGTGAGAGGAATGTTATTTGTGGCCAGAGAGAGAATTATGGCAGATGAAAGATAACCACAAATTCTTTGACACCTTCCCCAATCCATTTCCTCCTGTTTTGAATCTAAGCTTGTCTGGGAATTCTTTAATTAACAATATAGAAGTGACACTGTACTGTATGTAATAAATTTATTGTTTCAGCTTAGAAGCATCCCAGGAAGAATGTTGAAACTACTGGTTGATTTTATTTAGCTACACACAATAAAGTGCAAACAGAAAGAGATGATCCAAAAAAGGAACTCTTTAGTTTTCATTTTCAATAACAATTTGGAGGAAATATTGGGTTGGCCAAAAAGTTTGTTTGGATTTTTCTGTTACATTATATGCAAAAACCCAAGTGAAGTTATTGGCCAATCCAATACAAAGGGGCCAGGACCCATAAATTAAAAAACAAAACTATTTCTCATTCCTAGACTGTCAAGACAGCAAAAAGATCTCAATAAAAGAAATGGCCTCAGGGTAAAGATCATCTCAAGGATAAAACTGAGATCCTAGACAGAGCTTTGTTCAGAGCTTAAACTTTAAGAGGACTTACAGTTTCTGCCGTCTCTTAGAAATATGGTTGAGTTATGCTTCAGAAGAAAAAGATGTCAAAATCTCAGTGATTTGATCCTTACTCCTGTTTCAAGTTCCTTGTGAGTTAACTGCAGTTCTAATCCACATCATCTTCATTATCCGTCAGGGGATGAATAGAATGCTTCTATCTGGACAATTTTATGGCAGAGGGAAAAAATAAAATAGAGTAACCATATGTTGGCTCTTGCAGCTTCTCATTGGACATGACACGTCTCACATTTCTTCACAGCCTGTTGACAAAAACCAATCACATGGCCCAAACCTAACTGCAAGAAAGCTTGGAAATGCAAAGGAGTTCGCAAATATTTGGTAAATTTCTTTGTCGTGAAGGGAATATTATTAAACTCTTAGAAATCCCTCTTGCTCTGAGGGCTCCTTAAATGGTCAGCAGTGTTTTAGGTCTTAAGTCAGAAGATGCAATACAAGTCAACACCAAACCTCCTACTTTTCTGAAGCATGGGATCCTGGTGGGATTTTAATCTAATTCTGAGAAACTAAAAAATATGGCCAGAGTGGCACTCTGAAAACTGTAGCATAGTTCAAACTGCTTCAGCTAGCATCTTCCATGGAAATTTTGCAGAAAAAAAAAATTAAATGACTATGCTCAAATCAAAATCTTTCCTGGAAGTCCCCCAGGAGTGCTTTTGAAAAACTGCTCTGCCAACATCTGGGATTGAATTTTAGAATTCTCAGGTTGGAAGCAGGGAGACTAGTTAAGAGATTGTTGCAATAATGTAAGCCAAAAATAATGAGTTCTTGGCCAATGTAAGGAAGTTGGAGGTGGAACAAGGGGATACATTCCAAAGATATTATAGAGATAGAATGAAAGAATTTCAGGGACAAATGGTTGTGGGTGGAAAATCCAAAAAGTTAGAAACTAGGGTGGTTCAAATATTTGAAAAATAAAAAATAAAAGTCCCAGAATAAAATATGGGTGAAAGCTATTGCCTTTCATTTCATAAGCAGGAAATCCAGGAAAAGATTAAAAGTTGAGAAATTTGACTACAGAGGCTTTAAAAATGCCTTCACGCTTTCAGTATATATAAATACAAGATCAAAAATCAAAGGAAAAACATTACAAAGTGGGAAAAAATGTTGCAACTCAGATAACAGAGTTCTCATATGTAAAGATGCTTACAAATCAACATTAAAATATAAACTCCCAAATCAAAAATGGTCAAAAGGCAACTCACAAAATAAGAAATACCAATCACTGATAATCATGTGATGTCCACTTTCACTAGTGATCACATAGGTTCAAAGTTTAAAATGTAACATGAACTTTTCCACCAGATTACAAATACTGAAGCTATTTACAAAATCTAGTGCTGGTAGTAATTTTGGAGAAACAGTATCTTGCAATCACTTTTAAAGGAACTGCAAAGTAATATAATTTGAGAGAGGGAAGTATGACAATGTGTAAATAATTTTCAATGAAAATATCTTCAATCTGACTTTAAAGAGTTTATGATAAGAAGATAATTGCACAAATATTTTTTAAAAATTATATTCAATGATGTTCATTGTGGGAATGAGCATATTGGGAAAATTAATACTGATTAGAAAAAAAGGAACTTTTTAAATAAATTATGGTATGTTTATAAAAAATAAAATACAGCCCTTGTAGATTTATACTTATTGACCTGGAAAGTTGGCTAAATTATATTGCTTAATTTAAAAAAAAAAAAAGCTACAGAATTGTGATATCTGATCAAAAATATACAATTGTATGTTCACAATCAATCTAGCTTATTTGAAAAGGAGAGTTTTCCACAAGGGTGTTAGGGAATCCTACAGCCACTAGGAACAAAACTGCAACTAGAACCAGCAGCACACATTGTTATAACTCTCTCTCTCTCTCCATCCCTCTCCTCTCCTCCTCTGCATTGATTAAAAAAAAAAAGCACAATGTGAGAGCTGTGAATTAAGCTTTTGGGGGGACTTAAATGAGGACTATAGCCTGGGAAATAGCATTTTAGATAGCTCTAAGGAACTACTCTGAAGACGTGGGGGGAAATGTCAGTACCTATGTGAGTTTGGTGAGGTGGGTACATGGAAGCAAACATACATTTTTGCAGAAGGCTGCTGCTGGTCTCATAAAGGTTACTGCTAGCCACAAGGAGCAGATGTCACCATTAATGATTTTAGTGCTCATCTAGACATGATGAAATGTAAGAATTGAGCTCATAAAATCTTCTCCTGAAAATATCTATCTGAAGTCCTATTCTGCTGGTTTTTCCCAGAGTACAGAGTGCCTCATTCCTGAACACTCTGAATTCCTTTCAGGGTGTATTGCAGGTTGGAAGCTGCAGGGGCTCATGATTTAATCCGAATAGAGGTAGATGTTATTGTTGTGTGTGTATGCTCAAACATGTCTGACTCTTTGTGACCTCATGGTCTGTAGCCCACCAGTCTCCTCTGTAAAGGAATTTTCCAGGCAAGAATACTGGAGAGGGTTGCCATTTCCTGTTCCAGGGGATCTTCCTGACCCAGTGATCAAACCCAAATCTCCTGTGGCTCCTGCATCAGCAGGTGGATTCTTTACCACTCTGCCACCTGTGTCAATTTTTAGTTGGCATTTGTATACAAGGGGTTGTTTTTAAAGTCACAGTCCACCCTTCCGTTTCTGTTTTCCAGTTCATATAGCAGAAAACAGGTCACCAATATCTTATCCTAAATGAGCATTTCTTTGACTCAACGAAGTTGCCTATTTAGACCAGAAAATTATAGTCTCTCTAATATTCCTTGGTTTCCTTGCCTTTCCTTGGTGGCTCAGATGGTAAAGAATCCGCCTGCAATATGGAAGACCTGGGTCCAGAAGATCCCCTGGAGAAAGGAAAGGCTACCCACTCCAGTATCTGGCCTGGAGAATTCCATGAACTGTATAGCCCATGGAGTCGCAAAGAGTCGGACACAACTGAGCAACTTTCACTTTCACTCTTATGATCTTAGCTCCAAGTCCTCAGGGACCTCAGGGACTTTGATTGACTCAATTCAGGAAACTTCCAATGCTGGTTTAAGCAACTGTCAACTGGATAATAGTGTCATATTTTACAAAACTCTTCCTCTTGTGGTAACCAAGAGTGAGACTGAGGTGGTGCTGCCTCCTTCATACAACCTGGCTTGTATCCTAATAAGTAGGTTTGGGAGATAAAATAGACACCATCCATCTTTTCTTGGCCTCTCCCTAATATCCCCCAATCTAGCAAAATCAACTCCACTATTACTTTTTTAATGCTTACATTATATTTATAATATAGAAAAGAATGTGTGGATCACAAAAAACTGTGGAATATTCTTAATGAGATGGAAATACCAGACCATATTACCTGCCTCCTGAGAAACGTATGCAGGACAAGAAGCAACAGTTAGAACTGGACAGAGAACAACAGACTGGTTCAAAATTAGGAAAAGAGTACAACAAGGCTGCACATTGTCACTTTGTTTATTTAATTTATATGCAGAGTACATCATGTGAAATGCTGAGCTGGATGAATCACAAGCTGGAATCAAGACTGTCAGGAGGAAATGTCAACAGCCTGAGATATGCTGATGATACCACTTTACTGCCAGAAAGTGAGAGGAACTAAAGAGCCTCTTGATGAAGGTAAAAGAGGAGAGTGGAAAAGCTGGCTTAAAACTCAACATTTAAAAAACAAATATCATGGCATCCAGTCCTATCACTGCATGGCAAATAGACGGGGAAAATGTGGAAACAGTGTCAGATTTCATTTTCTAGGGCTCCAAAATCACTGCAGATGGTGACTGCAGCCATGAATTTAAAAGATGTTTGCTCCTAGGAAAAACAGCTATGACAAACCTAGAGAGTGTATTAAAAAGCACAGACATCACTTTGATGACAAAGGTCCCTTCAGTCAAAGCTATGGTTTTTCCAATAGTCATGTGTGGATGTGAGCATTGGATGATAAAGAAGGCTGAGCCTGAAGAATTAATGTTTTTGGACTGTGGTGTTGAAAAAGACTCTTGAGAGTCTCTTGGACTGCAAGGAGATCAAACCAGTCAATCCTAAAGGAAATCAATCCTGAATATTCATTAGAAAGACTGATGCTGAAGCTGAGGCTCAAATACTTTGGCCATCTGATGTGACGAACCGACCCACTGGAAAAGACCCTGATACTGGGGAAGATTGAAGACAAGAGGACAAGGGGACATCAGAAGAGGAAATGGTTGACTGACTCAATGGCCATAAGTTTGAGCAGGCTCCAGGAGATGGTGATGGACAGGGAAGCCTGGCGTGCTGCAGTCCATATGGTTGCAAAGAGTCAGACATGACTGAGTGACTGAATAACAACATTACATTCAGCAACCAGGAGTTCTTTGGTGACCTTGGAAAGTCTTAGTTCAGTGACTGGGGACGCGGTCAAAATATGGCAGCTGAGGAGTCACTGAGAAGAGAGAAAGGAGAGAGAACAAATTTGAGCAGTGGATAACTGTTGAATAGTATACAGAGTCAGGAACTGCCTCTGGGTGAAGGGTATGAAAAATATAGTAAGCCTAACATGGCCCTTGACAAATAGAATAAGCACTTGGAGTTTCAGTCTATAATTCAAACCTCGATTTATAGAAAAAAACAAAAATTGGGGGAATTAACTGAGGGAAAATTGGAGGATATTCATGAGGAGAGTAAATTTCAATTTAGGGGCAGTTGAACAGAGTTCAGGAGTAATTTTCTCCTTCATGGAGCAATGTACTTAGAAAAAGTCCAAGTCCCAAGGAAGCCAATGCCTGCCCCCCTCTACTGAGTTCCAGACTCACACAGGACAAGTCCATGCGGATGTCTACAGGTATTTTACCACTACCAAAATGAACTCATTGTCTTAATAAAGTACTCACCTTCTTACATTCTGAACTTGAACTAATAACATCACCATCCACTTAATTTCCAAAGTTAGAAATGTCACGGTAAGGTTTGATTTCTTCCACATCTTAGATGGTCACCAAATGTTCTTGACTTCAAATCCTAAACTGCTATCAAATTTTATCTTATGTCTTGCTCCCTGCCATCTCTGGATATTAGTTCTTGGTCTCATCCTTTCCTAGACTCTGTTTCACAATTGGTCTTTCTGTCTGCAGTGTCAACCTTTTCATTTCATTCTCCATATGTGTACACAGATTATTTCTTATAAAAACTTAAGATTACTTAAAATCCATTAATGTCTGTTCATCACCATTAATTTGAACTACTTTACAAACATCATCACCACTTTCTCCTACACATCTTATACTCTTAACTCCATGCAATTACCTTAGGAAAGTTACAGCTGGGTCCCTAGGGCAGGAGACAGATGGGCCCCAGGCTGAGCAGTTTCTTCCCTGTGACAGAAACTCCATAAAAGGAGGAGGATGGAAGAGTCTGAGCCTTGCTCAGATAAGAGATGAAAGACCACATACTTCTCATCCTCGAAGTTAAGGAGACCTCCCCAACTGTACACGTGCAGAAAGGCTCTTTGAGAGTCAAAAACAGAATGGGCATCACCTCATAGAAAGTGATGTCAACCTACCCATAAGCCTCTTCACTAGAATCCATCTCTTGCTAAGAGATGCAAACAAACACAGGGAGGAACCTGAGATACACCAAATACAGACTCAGAACCAGGCAAATCAAATGACTGACCAAAGAAAACCGGAAGAAATGTCCCATGAAATTCAAACGCCACGAGGGTGCAACTCAGCAGCTCCCTCCCTGAGCCCAGCTCTGTGTTTAGACACATGAACTATACTCCTTTTTCCTCCTAATAAACAGTTTACTTGTTTCACTGCCTTTTGTCTCTGTGAGAATTCTTTTCTCCAAAGCCAAGGGGTCAGGGCTGTGTCACTAATCACTGCTCTAGTGGTTAGGATTTGGTGCCCTCAACACCACGACCCGGCCTCAATCTCTGGCCGGAAACCAAAACTCTGCTTCAAGTCACTGCAAGCCAAGGCCACCCCAGATCACTAGCAGGTAAGAGTCTATCCACTTGGAATTCGTTCTCCTTCTCTTTACACGGAAAACTACTTATCATTAAATGGAGGGTGAGGATGTCATTTATTTTGTGACACTTTGAGCTTCTCAGGGGAGAACACGGTGTCTTTTTTTTATTTTTGCATCACTCATGCCTTGCATAGTACCTGGAAACCAGCCGGAGATAAAAAAAAAATTGAATGTTTTTGCTCCACTCTGAGCCCTTGAAGTGCAGTCAAAACAACCACTGAATAAGCTTCAGCCAGCTCATTTAAAAAGTCACGAACAGGAGATAATGTTTCTCTTAACTTCTAACCCCTTTCCTTTTAAAACCATTGATCATTAAGTTAGTTGTTACATAAACAAATTTTCCAGGCACTGCACCAGGGACTGGGAACACAATGGCAAACAGTACACACTCCTTGCTCCGGAGGAATTTAGAATCTAGTGTAATTCTTAGCTAGTGTAATTCTTAACTGTTTGCATTTACTTCCATTTCTTTGCCTCTGAACTCCTTGCTAAATAAAGCAATTTACTAATTAATGCCTCACCTCACATTCTGGACATTGATCTACAAGACGGCTTTTGGCTTCTCCACTTTCTCTGGCTTTGGACTATTCTACAATTTCTGAGAAATTTCCATTTTATTTATTCATGTTTTAATTGGAGGAAAATTTACTTTACAATGTTGTGTTGATTTCTGCCGTACAACAACACAATTCAGCCATAACTGTACATACGTCACCTCCCTCCCCTGCCCCCACCCCACCCCTCTGAGTCATCACAGAGTGCCAGCCTGGGCTTGCTGGATTATACGGCAACTTCTCACCAGCGATCTATTTTACACATGGTAGTGTATATATGTGGACGATCCTTTCTCCATCCGCCCCACTCTGTCTTCCCTGTACTGTGTCCACAAGTCTATTCTCTATACCTGCCTCTCCACTCCTTCTCTGCAAATAGGTTCACCAAGGCCATTTTTCTGGATTCCATATATATGTGTTAATATACTATATATATATTTTTATCTTTCTGACTTACTTAACTCTGTATAACAGGCTCTTAAGTTCATCCATCTCCCTAGAGCTGACTCAAATTCATTCTTTTTTATGGCTGAGTAATATTCCATTGTGTATATGTATCACATCTTCTTTATCCATTCATCTGTTCTAGGTTGCTTCTATGTCCTAGATACTGTAAATAGTAGAACTTTGCATTTTAACCCTGGGTAATTATGGGAACACACAATGCAGCTCTCATCCTTGATGGTGTAGAGGACGGGGGGGAAAGGAAAGGACACACACATTCTCCCCACCCATCTTAGGTTCTCTGGCTGGGATCCTATAAATTAGACTGGCAAAAGGCAGATCAACAAGAGAAAAAACAAAGAGAGATTTACTAACAGGGGAATTGTTGGGGGCACTCAGTGATGAACAGTGCAAAGCGGTGGTTGGAATTTGGGCTCTATACTATCTTAAGCTAAACAAAGGAGAAAGAGTTTGGAGCTCCTGAGAAGAGATGGGAAGGTGACCAGGGAAAGCATGGCAAACAAGTCTCATTTGATGAGATTTGTCATGCAAATTAAGTTGGTGCCATCTCCAGGGATGAGTTGTTGTAAGATCTCTTCTTACTAGAAGAATGAGAGCCCTCTCTACAAATGGAAATTTCCTTTGTAAATGGAAATTTCCTTTACAAAAGGAAAACTTGTGCCCAGTTTTTAGAGCTTTCCTTGCATCTGCTGGCTCTCAATGGCCTTTAGCTCAAAATAATCCATATGCCAAAGAGGCATATTTTGAGGTGGCATATTCTGGTACCCTTTACTAGTAACCCAATTTTACCAAACTTAGGCTTCCAGATGGCTCAGTGGTAAAGAATCCGCCTTCCAATGCAGGAGATGCAAGAGGTTCAGTCCCTGGTTGAGAAGATCTCCTGGAGGTGGAAACGGCAACTCACTCCAGTATTCTTGCCTGTAAAATCCCACAGACAGAGGAACCTGGCTACTGTCCATGGAACGCATGACCCCTGTGAAAAAAGATTTTCAAAAAATAGATAACTATAGAGCGCTTCAGTCCCAATCTCTCCTGTGAGTTGACTTAGTACTCTTGACCCACAGTAGCATTTGTATTGTTTTCTCCATTTATGTTGGGCCCAGTAAGAATGCAATCTGGGAGGTCTTACATCCAGACAATAAATTTTCAAACTGTCCTTTCCAGCTTTGCAAGTGCAAGGGAGATAGAAGACTGAGAAGAGAGGGATGAACAGCCAGAGTGAGCTGTCAGTTTCAAGAAGGTCATTGAGTTTGCTCAGGCTGCCAAGTTCCTGGGATTGTTCCCAAACTCCCACGGTGCTGCTTCAATTTGGCTCCAGACACTATGCCATAGACTAGGATCTCTGGCTCATTCTATGGAACCAAGCCAGATTCCTCTGGGGTTTCAGATGCTCTATGGGTGTTAACTGGGCACCTCAAGAAGTCACATTCTTGCTTTCAGCCTCCTCATTGATATTTTCTGTTCAGAAACAAAAGCTGGAAATGGTTTATTATACTCCTATCTATCTTGTTCTCTGAATTCCATCTTCTGAGTTCACTCAAGGCATCTTTAAAATCCTCAGAATGGCCAGACTGACAGGACCACAGCCTCTATTGCAGTCTCCCATGGTGTCTGATGCACCTCTAGAAGCATTACCATAGTAATAACAACAAAAAATAATAATGTTGCCACTGGTTAAGTTTCCAGCTGGATTTGGGTTGGATCATGCTGATTATGTTCCAACAGAGAGCTGATTTCAAGATTCATCCTGGCTTCATCCTGGATACTAAAAACTCTCTTAGCGTATTAGCTTGATGTTGAGTGAAATGTTCCTGTTTTTCAGTGAAATGAGGCAAATGCTGAGAGAAAAACCAGAAAGGCCAACAGAACTGAAGCAGGAGGTAGATGGGTCCCCAAGGTAAAGCAATTGGAGATTCATCCCCTGCAGGACAATTAAGAGAGGAGGCTGGGCTCTCTCCAGATAGAAGACAAGAGACCACACATTTTTCTATTTCTTGAAGTCAGGAGACCTCCCCTACTACATATGAACAGGAAGGCACCTCAGAGGTCAAAAGGGGAATGATGCTGACTGATGCCAAGCTACCCACAGACCTCTTCAGGGGAATCCATCTTGGCTAAGGGATCTGTGTGCACACAGGGGAGGATCCTGAGATGTACTATACATGGCCTATGAACCAGGCAAATCAAAATATTTGGTCAAAGGAAAACCAGGAAGAAATGCCCCATGTAAGTGATGCAAACTGCCATGAGGGTGCGACTCTCTCTGAGCCTACCCGTGTGTCTGTCCACACATACTGTACTCTTTTTCCTCCTAATATGTACTTTACTTGTTTCACAAGTTCCTGTCTTTGTGGGAATTCTTCTCAGCAGAGCTGAAGAGCCAGGGCCTTGTCACTGACCACTGGTCTAGTGGCTAGGATTTGGTGTTCCCACTGCTGCAGCTTGACCTCAATGTCTGGCCGGGAACCAAAGGCCTGCTTCAAGCCACCTGAGATCAGAACCATGGTTTTCATGTCCCAGAACCAAAACAGAGGAGAAAGGAAAAAAAGGTATGAAGAGATGCTTACATTCCTGCAGAGGCCAAGTTTATTTTATAAATCAAAAAAGGAACATGAATAACTAAAGGATCATGGAGAGACCATATGAATGTTTTAGTTTTAACTCCCACATCTGATTCTGAGGCAGGAGCTAGATGAGCCCCAGAACTAACAGCTGAAGTTCATCCCCTGTGGATGGAAACTCTGTAACAGCAGGATAACTGGAGAGGTTAAGCCCTGCCCAGATAGAAGATAAGACACCACACAGTTCTCATTCTCAAAGTCATGGAGACCTTTCTGACTATAAAAGCCCTTTGGAGGCCAAAGAGGGAGTGATGTCAAGCTAACCATAGGCCTCTTTCCTGGAATCCATCTTGGCCTAGAGATGGGCACACACCCACAGGAGGATTCTGAGATAAATCAAATATGGACTCAGAACCAGGCAAATCAAAATGACTGGCCAAAGGAAACCCAGAAGAAATGCCCCATATAAGTGATTTAAACTACCATGAAGGCAGGACTCTCTCTGCCCATGTGTCTATCCAGACCTACTGAATTCTTTCCCCCCTAATAAACACTTCTGTTATTTCACCACTTTCCCTTTTTATGGGAATTCACTCCTTCAAAGCCAAAGGGCCAGGACCTTGTCACTGACCACAGCTCTAGCGCCCTCATGGTTACTGCCCAACCTCAGTATCTGGCCAGGAACCAGAATGCTGCTTCCAGCTGATGCAGGCCAAGGCCACTGGAGATCAATTCCTCTTTCATACAGGGAAGCCAGTTAGTATTGACTTGAACAAGCTGGAAACTACAGAGCCACTGGAAATGTAAGGATAACTTCTTGTGTTATGTAATTGGAAGTACCAACTCAAGACCTAGAATAGAAACTCTCAACCTTGGCTACATGTTAGAATACCAATACCCAATCTTCTGCTAGACCAGTTACATCAAAATCTTTGTGGATGAAATCTAATCATTAATATTTGAAAGCTCCCCCAACAATTCCAGTTTGGAAAGTTAAAGTTAAGTGGAGAATCTAAAATGAGTAGCAGATATATTTAAAATGGATAACCAACCAGGACCTACTGTATAGCACAGGGAACTCTGCTCTGTGTTATGCAGCAGCCTGGATGGGAGGGAGTCTGGGGGAGAATGGATACACGCATATGTATGGCTGAGTCCCTTCACTTTCCACCTAAAACCATCACAACATTGTTCATCAATTATACACCAAAACTAAATTAAAAGTTTCAAAAAATTAAAGATTAAAAAAAAACACACACGAAGTGAGCAGCAGAAAACGGAAAGCAAAACTTAAGACAGTTAAAGATCCAAGAAAGAACAACAGAGGCTTAGCTGTGTGGGTGGGGGTCAGCTAGACTGTTTAATGGGACAGGATGAAATGAACACTGGTATTTGTAAGCCTCTGCTAAGATCCCTGTATTATTTTCTGGGTCTTACCTCACTGAGGGGACACAGAAAGATCCATTTATATTCATTCATTCCTTCTTTAAGCAACCATTTACTCTCACCTACATCACTTCCAGCATTGTGATGGATGGTGGAGCTACAACAATTAATGAAACCTAAACGTATCTTCCAGAAGTCAGTAACACAGCAGAGAAACAACTAATTATGGTCATCAGAGTAAATCTTCTAACAGACAAAGTTAGAAATAGCTATGGGAGCAGTGAGGAGGGAGTGATACAATTAAATCAGACTTACGGCTATGGAGAACCAGAAAAGACTTCAAGGAAAAGGTAATTTTTGAGCTGAGATTTCATATATGAGTAGAACTTTTCTGGATAGCAGTAGAAGGTAGAAGGAAGGAGGCAAGGAAACCAGAAAGAAAGAAATAATCACATATGTGAGGAGTTTGTTTCGACAACTATGTCAGAGTGATTATGACTCACTGTATGGGGTAAAGGGCAGTAAGAGATAAGATTGAAGAGGGAAGACAGAGCTACATTTTGGAGACCACTGACTTGAGGAGTTTGTATTTCGTAGGCAATGGTACCATTTACCAAAACATGGAACAGAGGAGAAAGAACAAGTTAGTAAATAAAACAATAGGCTCAGTTTTTTACATGAAATTGCCCATCCTACTTCCAACAACTGAAAGAAGACCCTCAGCTAACTTTATTTCTCTTAAGGGTATAGAAAAATAAGTCTCTGAGTTGCTTTAAGATGGAGACAGAAAGATCCTTGGGGAAGGATTCAGTTACTTTTCATGACAGCAATCTGAAACTATTAATAATGATTTTTACATACTAAATTATTTATATTTATTTAGGTTCAGTCATTGAGTTAATAAAAGCCAAGGATTGTAAACTCAAAGGACTTTTGGACAAACAAGTGATGCAGGTCAGGGGGTTACTGAAGTGAAAGAGAAAGTTTAAATTCTATCAAAAAAACTAAACTTACTTAGCTCCAAATGTTTTTTCCTGAGCTTTAATACAGGGTCTGCACTGCCAGATCCTTGTATATTTCAAAGTAAGTCAAATTTTTATGTACATGGATTCTTATGTAAACTCTCCCATTTTTACATGTTGACAAGTAATTCATTAAAAAAAAAACAAAAAAAAACAAACACTGTGTTAGCTGGCAGAATTCATCCATAATACCAGAACTCTTAACATTCTTGAAGCTAAAAGTTTACAATTTGAGATAACTTTGTAAGGAGTACCAAAAGTTTCTTTCAGTTACAAAAGTAGCTCTTGTCATTGGCCTTAAGTCTCATTCTTCCAAATCTCTCAGAATCTACACTGTGCCAGGAATTTAGGAACCAGACCCTGTTCGATTCATCCATGTCTTTTGTTATTTTGCTGATTTCAATCATAGCCCCATTCAATGTTCTTGTTTCTGAACAAATACTACAGATTAGTCTATGTTCATAGGACAGTAATTCTATAGATATGGAAAGTTTGTAGCTACTATATCAGGCCATCTAAGATGAGTATGATATCCTCACATTAGAAGACACCAGAGTCAGAGAGACAAAATGCGTGACTCAAAGATAGTAGAATGAGTTTCTGGCAAAGTGAATTTGAGAACTAGCTTTGCTGAGTCTCTCATGCCTGGGCTGAGGGCTCATTGTGTGTTTGATTAATCTGTTCTTGGTTGCAGCAGTTAACTATTTTGGCATAACACACAACTATAAAATATCAATGGAATTCCTTAATAGGGAATTATTTCTCACTCATGTGTCTGCAGGTCAGCTGGAGTTCAGTTGTCTTCAGCTGCACTCTAGTGCAGAATCTAGTTTTAGAATCTAGTTCTTGATTTCAGGTCTGACTCAACTCATCTGACGTAGCTCTGCTCCCACTTCTGGGGCACAGGCTACCTGGGAAGAATAGTGGCTACCTGAGGAGCAAGCAGAAACACATAACGCTCTTAAAGATGAGCCCAGGCTCACAATTCATATGCTATCATTTCCATCTGTAGTCCTCAAGCCAAAGCAAGTCATTTGGCAAAACACAACTTTAATGAGGCATCAAGTACACAGCCCCATAGGGATCTGGATGGGAGGAAGAAATGAATATACACTAAATATTAATCATATCTATCACAGTGTTCACTGAGGAAATATACTGTGCGTGGCACTGCATCAAGCACTTCATTTTATTAAAAGCAATCTTCACAAGAACTCTGCGTAGTATACGTAATCACCTCCATTTTACAGGTAAAGAAATTGAGTCTTGGAGAGATTGGATAAGCTGATGGATGGCGCACACACTTACTAGTAAGTCTGTTACTAGAACAGACTTTGAAAACAGATCACCTGTGCACTTTGTAACAGAGTCTTTTCTCTCTGCCACACTCTGGAAGTCATTACCCATCTTCAGAAGCTCAGCACATTTTTGAGTCTTTGAAATATGTCACTGGTATCAGTAGTTGATCTTTGTCTGCATGCTGGACAGTCACAGTCATGATCAAACCCCTGTATGGGCAAACCCCTGTGGTTACAAGACATAAAAGGAATAGAAGAGAAAGGCAGACAGGACTGTAGCAAGAAGACTGGCTTCTTACATGGCAGCAATCCCATCCATATGTTCCTAGATAGAAATTCAACAAAAAAAAAAGAAAGAGAGAGAGAAAATGTAACTCTGAGCCAAAATAATGTACAACCATTCGGTGACATGATAGCTGTTTCACATTACAGTTTAGCCTTTGAGTAGAATCATATAAAAGAGAACACTTATTCTCTTAAAACACAGTTCCAGAGACCATATAAATAAATGGAACTGATTCAACATGGAAGTTCAGATAGAACAGACAAAGGACCATGACATTAAGTTAAATGCTATTCTCTCTCCTTTGTATGAACACAGATTCCTAACCTGGCAAAGGCACTGACCATAAAGTGATGTGTGATGAATTCGGTCCTCAGTCAGAGATCATTGATTCCTCTAATGTTCTTCTGATAGTGAGATAGCCTAATCTTCCTATCAGCTTTTATTGTACCTTAAATCTTAATGCTGGGTTTCCAATTTGGTCCTCATTGAAAGTTGCTATTCTGATAATTTTCTGGTTTCCCTGACTATCTCTTGAGATGGAGGAACCTCCTTAATCTAACAAAATCTTTTTCCCCAGAATTAAACCCCCGGTCATGAATTTGTTTCATTCTCTCTGTTAAGGATGACTTCCAAAAAATTCATGAAGGACTTGCTGATAGGCTGTGGCTTTGCAGTCCACAAGCAAAGACTGACCAATCACTGTGCTTTCATAAAGAATCTGCATTGCTGCATCTTCAAATGTGCCAAGAGAAGTTGTATTTTTATATAAATGGATTTTTTTATGAACTCCCAGCTGGCACTTTCATCATTAAAGGAAACATATAAGTAGCTTCAGACTCTCAGCCCCCATCAGAGGTCAGGAGAGAAAGGGTCTAAAGATACCTAATGCCAGATATGTCAATATCAGCATCACTTTTAGGTATCTGTCCCTGAGTACCGCCTTCTACATGGCTAGTCAGGAGCACAGTAAAGAACCACAGTAAAGAACTAGAATGGTCTAGTCCAGGGAGTCAGAAAACTGCTATCTGTGGGCCAAATTTGGCTCACTGCCTGTTTTTATAGATAAAGTTTTATTGAAACACAGTCACGATCATTTATGTTTGGTCTATGCTGGTTTTGTACTGTAACAGCAGAGTTAAGGACTTACAACAGAGACCATATGGCCCACAAAGCCTAAAGTATCTACAATCTGGCCATTTGTAAAAAAAAATGCTTGCCAATTTTGGGATAGTCCTTTGGCTATCTCAGTTCAGTTCACTCACTCAGTCATGTCCGAATCAGTGACCCCATGGACTGCAGCACGGCCAAGCTTCCCTGTCCATCACCAACTCTTGGAGCTTGCTGAAACTCATATCCACTCATGAGTCAGTGATGCTATCCAACCATCTCATCCTCTGTTGTCCCCTTCTCCTCTTGCCTTCAATCTTTCCCAGCACCAGGGTCTTTTCTAATAAGTCAGTTCTTCTCATCAGGTGGCCAAAGTACTGGAGCTTCAGCTTCGGTACTTCCAATAAACATTCAGGGCCGATTTCCTTTAGGATGGACTGGTTGGATGTCCTTGCAGTCCAAGGGACTCTGAAGAGTCTTCTCCAACATCACAGTTCAAAAGCATCAATTCTTAGGCGCTCAGCTTCCTTTATGATCCAACTCTCACATTCATACATGACTATGGGAAAAACCACAGCTTTGACTATACACACCTTTGTAGGCAAAATAACGTCTTTGTTTTTTGATACACTGTCTAGGTTTGTCATTGCTTTTCTTCCAAGGAGCAAGCGTCTTTTAATTTCATGGCTGCAGTCACCATCTGCAGTGATTTTGGAGATTAAGAAAATAAAGTCTGTCACTGTTTCCACTGTTTCCCCATCTATTTGCCATGAAGTGATGGGACCGGACGCAATCACTTGGGTATCTAAACAGAGAATTGTTCAGGTTCCTGAGCTGAGAATTATCTTCTGCACAGCTCACTGTCTATCAGTTTTTAGGGAAATATTCTATCTTGTAATTTGGGTGGTGAGATCATGTGTTCAAAGCTTAGATAATATATCAGTTTTAAGATATGTCCTAAGATATATCCATATATCTTATATTTTACATATGCTTACATATATAAATGCATATTCTTGGGCAACCTTTCCATTCAGAGGCTGGATCTGTAGCCCTTTCTCTTGAGTCTAGGCAGACTGGTAACTCACATGTAACAAGCAATGTGGCAGAAGAAATGCGGCGTGACTGCTGACGCATGCTCCTGCTCAGTGGTGTCCAATTCTTTGCAAGACTTTGTACTGTAGCTTGCCAGATTCTGTCCACGGAATTTTTCAGGCATATTTTTCAGGCAAAATACTACAGTGGGTTGCCATTTCCTTCTCCAGGAGATCTTCCCAACTCAGGGATCGAACTCACGTCTCCCATGTCTCCTGCATTGGCAGGCAGGTTCTTAACCACTAGCACCCCGGGAAGCCCCACAGCACCATGCTGATATCTGACTACAATTGATAAAGATCTCCAGCTGTGCCTTGCCTGAATTCTTGACCCATAATCATGAGAAAACTTAAATGGCTATGTCATTTTTTATTGTGGTTTAAACAAAAAACAATAAATTTACCATCTTAACCACTTTTAAGTGTACAGATCATATTGTTGTACAACAGAGCTCTAGAATGTTTTCATCGTGTAAAACTGAAATACTTATTAAACATGAATTTCCCCTCCTCAAGTCCATAGCAATCACCTTTCTGCTTTCTGTCTCTATGATTTTGAGGATTTCAGATAATTTGTATGGGAAGAATCATATAGTTTTTGTTCTTCTGTGACTGGGTTATTTCACTTTGCATAATGTCCTTACGGCTCATTCATATTGTAGCATGTGAGACAATTTCCCTTTTTAAAGGCTGTGTGATATACCATTGTACAGATATTCTGTATTTTCTTTATCCATTCATCTGTCTGTGAACATCTGAGCTGCTTCCACTTC
The DNA here is from genome assembly GCF_019320065.1 of Cervus canadensis. Lineage (NCBI taxonomy): Eukaryota > Metazoa > Chordata > Mammalia > Artiodactyla > Cervidae > Cervus > Cervus canadensis. Next base: position 17,049,219 of record NC_057417.1, on the reverse strand, counting down.
CTGACTATTGTCAATAACTCTGCGATGAACATGGGTCTGCTAATATCTGTTCAAAAGTCTGCTTTGAATTCTTTTGGATATATACCCAGAAGTGAGATTGCCAGATTATCTGATAAGTCAATTTTTAATTTTTTAAGGACACTCCATACTGTTTCTCAAATTACCATTTTATCTTTCCATCAACAGTATACAAGGTTCACTTTTTTCCATATCCACGCCAATACTTGTTAATGCTTATCTTTTTGATGATAGCCATTCTAACAGGTGTATGATGATGTCTCATTGTGGTTTGGGTTGGCATTTTCTTATGAGCAGTAACACTGGGCAACATTTAATGTATGTGTTGGCCATTTGCATACATTTTTGGAGAACTGTCTGTTCAAATTCTTTGCTCAGTTTTAAATTAGCTTTTGTTTTGCTTTGTTTTGTTACTGTTGTTGTTGAGTTATAAAAGGTCATAAACCCTTTCAGATTGACAATAAACTTTCCAAGAATCTTTAGAAGATGTCTGGGAAATTGTCTCCATTAAACAGTAAGATTTCTGAGAAACCGAGGGATGTCTTCCCACAGCAACCTCATAGGAAGCTCAAGGTAGAAAAAGACTTATTTTAAACAGATTTGTCATGTGCCTTTTGGTAGTGGAACAGATATAAAGGAATTTCTTCACATTTCTAAAGGAATTGTACTAGATGTAACTGAAAAGTCAGTGAGAGCACATTTAAAAAGGACATTAGCCCCTCAATCTTTTATAGGAAAGAATCAGGTTAAGTGGTTCCCTCAATTGAAAACATGAACCAGTACTCACAGAAAAGGAAGAAAGATCCTGAGAAAGAAGAACAAGTGTAGAAGCATCACACTTCTTAATTTCAAACTATATTACAAAACTATAAAGTAATCAAAACACTATGATACTGGCATAAAGACACATAAAATCAATTGTAACACAATGTAATAGTATCAAGAACCCAGAAATAAACTCATGCATATATGGTCAACTAACATTTGATAAGGAAACTAAGAATATTCAATGGGGAAAAGACAGTCTCTTCAATAAATGGTTTTGGAAAAACTGGATGTTCACATGTAAAAGAATGAAACTGGGCCTTTATCATAAATCACTCACAAAGTTAACTCAAAACGGATTAAAAGCTTAAATGTCAGACCTGAAACCACAGAACTCTCAGAAAAAAAACAGAAGAGGAAAAATCCTTGACATTGATCTTAGTAATGATTTTATGGATATGACACGAAGTATACTAGCAACCAAAGGAGAAGCAAACAAGTGCTACTAAATCAAACTAGAAAGCTCTGAGCAGCAAAAGAAACAATCAACAAAAGAGAAAGACAGTCTATGAATGGGAGAAAATACTTGCAAAGCATCTATTTCACAAGAGTTAATACCCAAAGTAAGCAAGGAACTCACACAACTCAAAAGCAAAAGAAAGCAAAAAACCAATCAAATAATCCAATTAAAAATGGGTAAAGCACCTGAGATTTTTCCAAAGTTACTCAAATAGCCAAACAGGTACACTAAATGTACTCAACATCAGTAATTATCGGGGAAATGATAATCAAACCCACAATAATATCAACTCATACCTATTAGAATAACTATTATCAAAAAAATAAGAGATAAGTGCTGGGAAGTGTGTGGCCCAAGTGAACCACTGTACATAGCTGATGGGAATATAGATTATGAAGCTAGTATGGAAAAACAGTATGGAGGGTTCAAAAAAAACTGAAAATAGGACTACCACATGATCCTGCAGTTTCACTTCTGGGTATATATCTGAAGGAAATGAAATCACTATTATGAAGAGATATCTGTACCCCATGTTCATTCCAGCATTATTTATAATAGTTAAGACATGGAAACAACCCAAGTGTCCATTGATAAATTAATGGATAAAGAAAATGTGAATACACACACACATTTACTCAGCCATAAAAAGAAGGAAATACTGCTATTTGTGACAACATGGATGAAACTTAAGTGTATTATAGCAAGTGAAATAAGTTTGACAGAGAAGGACAGATACTGTACGATCTCATTTATTTTGTTGTTGTTGTTCATTGTTTGGTCACTAAGTTGTGTCTGACTCTTGTGACTCCATGGACCATAGGCCACCAACAACTCTGTCCATGGGATTTCCCAGGCAAGAATACAAGATTGGGTTGCCATTTCCTTCTCCAGAGGATCTTCCCAAACCAGGGATTAAACCCACGTCTCCTGCATTGCAGGCAGATTCTTTACCATTGAGCCACAGGGGAAGCCTCAGTGTCACTTATAAGTGGAATCTAAAAAAAATTTTTTTAAATACGCAGAAGTAGAGAGCAGATTGGTGGTTGGCAAAGATAGGAGTCGGGGTGGGGAATGGGTGAAGGTAGGAGTCAAAGCGGACAAACTTCCAGTTTTAAGATGAGTAACTTCTGGGGATATGATGTATAGCATAGTTAACAACACTGTACTGCACATTTGAAAGAAAGTGAAAGTGAAAGTCATTCAGTCCTGTCTGACTCTTTGTGACCCCATGGACTATATACAGTCTATGGAATTCTCCAGGCCAGAATACTGGAGTGGATAGCCTTGCCCTTCTCCAGGGGATCTTCCCAACCCAGGGATCAAACCCAGGTCTCAGCACTGCAGGCAAATTCTTTACCAGCTGAGCCACCAGGGAAGCACTGAACATTTGGAAGTTGCTAAAAGAGTGGATCTTAAAAGCTCTCATTGCACACACAAAAATTGTTGCTATGTGAGGTGATGGATGTGTTAACCTTATCGAATAATCATTTTGCAATATATTGTATATCAAATCATTACTTTATATACCTTAAACTTATATTATATGTGAATTATAGCTCAATAAAGCTGAGAAAAGAAAAACAAGGAAGACTGACTCAAAGTGTAGAAACAGAAGCTCAGAATATGAATACCAGAGCCATGCAGAACAACTCCCAATGTACAAGCCATTCGTTTCTCCAGGGGATCTTCCTGACCCAGGGATCAAACCCAGGTCTCCCACGTAGCAGGCAGATTCTTCACTGTCTGCGTCACCAGGGAAGCCACCCCCAAAGTACAAGACTGAGTGCAAGGAACTGACATTTGCCTGGCTAGAATTCAGAATTGTTATGGAGTGGTGGCTGATATGTATCTGTCCCCCACACATAGTTTTTTTAACTGAATTGCCTATTGCGGTAATTTTATCCTTAGATTACCATTATATACTAGAAGTGCAAAAGGGCAGATGATTTGTCTCTCTAAGTCTTTAAATTTAGAGGACACACCCTTGACCTGGATCTACTGTACATAATAAAATCCTGAAATCTGAACCTGATACCAACTCAGGCTGAATTATGATCTAATAGATAGCATCAGCTTTCAGTCATGAGTGACTAAACTTTGGAAAAAATAAAGCATTGTGAAGAAGAGGAAGTATATTTGAAAAGGGGCCAAATAGAAATTATAGGAGAGTAGCTTCCCTGGTGGCTCAGACATATTAAAGTCTCAATGATAAGCAAAAATGGAGATTAAGGAGATATGCTTGACACCTTCGTAATTTAGCAAACTTAAAAGCAAGCTTTTTTTGACCACAGTGACATCACCTATTGTTTAAAATAGCATCAGGGAACTTTTCTTGCTTCCTGAGGGCCAACCAAAAGCTGACCTCACCACTCCATCTCACTGGTACCACATACTGAGACTGACCAATGAACAAGTGACCCAGATGCCACCTTTGTGTTCACTTTTAAACACGGCTCAAAGAAATTGTTAAATTCTCTACACTGTGAGTTAGAGAACACTACTTGGGTCACCAGCTGAGCAGCACAGTCTGCCACACTCAGTCACCCTCTGATCCCAGACTGAGCAGCAGAGGCACAGGTAGGCTGATGTAGAAAAGAAACTACCAGTTTGCCAAGTTCATCCTAAACCAGAGCCTAGCTTAAGATGTTTGCAACGATTCCTTTTTAATAAAAAAAAAATTATTTATTTTAATTGGAAGATAATTACTTTACAATACTGTGGTGGCCTCTGCCATACATCAACATGAATTAGCCACAGGCATACATGTGACCCTCCCACCTCCTCCCCCACCCCATCCTTCCAGGCTGTCAAAGAGCACCAACTTTGGGTTCCCTGCATCATACATCAAACTCCCACTGGCTATCTATTTTACATACAGTAATGCCTGGAAAATCCCATGGACGGAGGAGCCTGCTGGCTGCGGTCCATGGGGTCGCTAAGAGTCGGACACGACTGAGCGACTTCACTTTCACTTTTCACTTTCATGCATTGGAGAAGGAAATGGCAACCCACTCCAGTGTTCTTGCCTGGAGAATCCCAGGGACGGGGGAGCCTGGTGGGCTGCCATCTATGGGGTCACACAGAGTTGGACACGACTGAAGCAACTTAGCAGCAGCAGCAGCAATGTATGTGTTTCAACGCTACTCTCTCAAATCATCCCACCCTCTCCTTCTCCCACTGTGTCCAAAAGTCTGTTCTTTATGTCTGTGTCTCCTTTACTGCCCTGCCTGTAGGATCATTGGTACTATCTTTCTAGATTCCATATATATGTGTTAATGTATGATACTTGTCCTTCTCTTTCTGACTTACTTCATTCTGTAAAATAGGCTCTAGGTTCATCCACTTCATTAGAACTGACTCAAATGCATTCCTTTTCATAGCTGAGTAATATTCCATTGTGTATATGTACCACAACTTCTTTATCCACTCATCTGCCATCTTTATCCATTCATCCAGGTTGCTTCCATGTCCTAGCTATTGTAAATAGTGCTGCAAGGAACACTGAGGTACAAGTGTCTTTTTCAATTCTTGTTTCCTCGGGGTAATGCCCAGTAGTGGGTTTGCTGGGTTGTATGATAAGTTCTATTCCTAGTTTTTTAAGGAATCTCCATACATTTATAATAAGAATACTTTTAGCCCAAAGTAGCATCTGCTGTTATTTACTACCTGTGGCAGAAGATAAACGTCTTGGTTTTGCTTTATCAAACCCACAAGAGAAAAATCAAGCCCTTGTGACTGAGGAAAGGGAAAAGGGAGGAAACTGAGATCTGGACCTAAATAGAAACCAAGTAACAAGCAGAATTAGTTGTAAATGGTATTTTACCCATGTAGCTTTTAGAAGTTATTTCAAGATTGAAGATAGGGGACTTCCCTGGTAGTTCAGAGATTAAGACTTCATGCTTCCACAGCAGGAGGCATGGGTTCAATCCCTGGTCAGGGAACTAAGATCCTGTGTGCCATGTGGTTCAGCCAAAAAGAACAAAACAAAACAAAACTGAAATCAATGTGACTTTAAAAAAAAAGATTGGAGGCAATTAAAGGAGTGGGGTTAAAGGCATCTTCACCTCTGAGCCTGTGTTGGGTTCCATCTTGCCAACTTTACTCACCATCTTGTATAAAATAGCTGGGACATTGTGGGGAAGAAATTAGCAAGGAGGAAATAGGAAGGAGAAGGACACTGGGACATTTAAGGACACTCTAAGCAATAAGAATGAAGTAGGGATCCTGTTAGGGAATCTATTGGTTTCAGCAGTATTTTTTGCCAAACCCATTGCTGGTCATGATCTTGCTTCCCCAGGACAATTACGAGAAAGAGCATCTGGCTTGCTTCTACGAGCACAAGTACACCCCTGAAAATCCAGGGGGACTTGAAACTGGAAAAACCAATTACTAATGGTGATCACTATGAACCATGCATGTCTACGTAGGAGTGACAGTTCTCTGAAACTGAAACACCTTGTCAGTTGCACACCAGAGATACAGGACACCATGAGCCCCACAAGCAGTGTTGTTGAATATCAAATTCTGCATTTCAGGCACCATCCTCTCGGGGAACCAACCAACACAGAAAATATCAGTGCAGACACATGCACAGTTTTCTTCAGTAGAGAAGCTTTCTACCAGTACTGCAGGGTTAAGTAATATTGCCACAGCAAAAGTGGCAGGGCAGGGGAGACAGAAACAGAGGCAGGGCACAGAGAAACTTTTACCCAAGGTATTAAAAGACCCAAGGAATTAATGGGGAAAAGAAAGATGGAAATGAAAGAATCAGCACAAGAAAAAGGAGAAAAACTAAATAAGTAGGAAAACAGAGAGCATGAAAGAAAGGATGAAATAAAACTACTTTCACCAGTCTCATAGTTTTCAGAGTACAAATCTTTTCCCTCATTAGGTAGACTTATTCCTAGGTATTTTATTCTTTTTGATGCAATGGTAAATTGGATTCATTCTTTAATTTCTCTTTCTGATCTTTTGATGTTAACATGTAGAAATGCAACAAGTTTCTGTGCATTAATTTTGTATCCTGCAACATTACTGAATTAATTGATGATTATCAGTAGCTTCCTGGTAGTGTCTTTAGGGTTTTCTATGTGCAGCAAGTCCCCTACATAAGAACCTTCAAGTTATGAACTTTCAATGATGTGAACATATGTTTGCATGTCCAATCATGTAAGCTAGTTCATGAGCATCTTCGACAAGTGGTGTGCTGTTATGTACTTTACTGTACAGCACTCTGTGGAGTATGGTAGTATAGTCTCTTTATTTCAAGGGCAGCATGTCTGGGAGCAGTGGTGATGTAGCTGGTACTACTGTACTTTTGTAAATCTATTATAGTACAGTACTATGGAATAGATTGTATTCGTTGGGTATCTACGCTAACTTTGTTTGACTTATAAACCAATTGGACTTATGAATGTGCTCTCAGAATGGAATTCTTTCACATATAGGGGATTTACTTCATAGTGTCAAGTCACCTGTAAAGAGTGACAGTCTCATTTCTTCCTTTTCAATTTGATTTATTTTTCTTCTTTGATTATTGTGGCTAAGACTTCCAAAACTATATTGAATAAAAGTGGCAAGAGTGGACATCCTTGTCTTGTTCCTAATCTTAGCGGAAATGCTTTAAGTTTTTCACCATTGAGTATGATGTTAGCTGTAGGTCTGTCACATATGGCCTTTATTATGTTGGGGTATGTACCCTCTGTACCCACTTTCTGGACAGTTGTGTTGAATTTTGCCAAAAGCTTTTTCTGCATCTTATTGACATGATAGTATGGTTTTTATAATTCAATTTTTTGATGTGGTATATCACACTGGTTGATTTGTAGATGTTGAAAACTTCTTGTATCCCTGGGATAAATCTTGCTTGATCATGGTCTAGAAGATATAATCTAGAAGATGCTGTTAGAAGAAATTAAATATGACACCAACAGATGGAAAGATATACCATGTTTTTGGATTAAAGGAATCAATATTTTCATAGTGATTATACTGCTGAAGGTAATTACAGAGTCAAAGAAATCTCCATCAAATTACCGATAGCATTTTTCAGAGAACCAAAAAAAAATTTTTTTTCAATTTGCATGGAGACAGAAAAGACCACCAAATATCCAAAGCAATCTTGAGAAAGAAAAACAAAGCTGGAGGAATCAGGCTTCCTGACTTCAGACTATACTACAAAACTACAGTCATCAAAACAATATGGTACTGGCACCAAAAACAGAAATACAGATCAATGGAACAAGATAGAAATCCCAGTAATAAACCCATGAACCTATGGTCAATTAATCTGTGACAAAAGAGGCAAGACTACATAATAGAGAAAAGACATCTCTTCAATAAATGGTGCTGGGAAACTAGACAGCTACATACTAAAAAGAATGAAATAATGCCATTTGCAGCAACATGGATGGACCTGGAGATGATCATACTAAGTGAAGTCAGTCAGAAAAGAAAGACAAATATATGATATTGCTTATATGTGGAATATTTTTTAAAATTATACAAATGAACTTATTTATAAAATAGAAACAGACAGACTTAGAGAACAAACTCTGGTTACCAGGGGGGAAGAGTGGGGGTCAGGGATACATTGGGAGTTTGGGACTGAATGTATTTAGATACATTTCTGTATCTAAAATAAATGACTGACAAGAACCTGCTTTCCAGCACAGGGAACTCTGCTCATTATTCTGTCATAATCTAAATGGGAAAAGAATTTGAAAAAGTATAATTGTATAATTCAGTTACACCTGAAACTAACACAACACTCAATTACACTCCAAAATAAAATGAAAACTAAAAAAAAAAAAAGACTTTTAAAGCCCAGATAAGATAGAAAGAAATTTACATATCAATGTAGAATAGATCTAGAAATATATAATGAAGGGTTCCCTGGTCTGTATCAATTGATTCATGTGTCATTAGGAACCTCATATGCAAAAATTTATACCGGAAAAAATAATTAAGGTGACATAAGAAACCCATATTTGTTTGATTCTTTATTTTGTACGTAAACATTTCATTGTTTCAGAACTGTTTATTGAAAAACATTAGTCATTCTCTATTGAGTTGTATTTAACCTTCATTGAAAAAAAATCAATTGATTAGGAAACTTATTTTCCAAAACTGTAGTCCTTATCATGTTGTATTATAATTACTAGTTTATATCTCTGATCCTGCCTTGAATTCAGGACAAGGAAAACTGCCTAGATCACTACTATAATTCTCACAACATCTTTTTTTTTTTTAATGTGGACCATTTTTAAAGTTTTTATTGAATCTGTTACAGTACTGCTTCTGTTTTATGTTTTGGTTTTTTGGGCTCTGAGGCATGAGATTGAACTTGAAACCCATGCATTGGAAGGTGAAGTTTTAACCACTGGATCACCAGGGAAGTCCCCCTCATAGCATTCTTGAAGTAGATATTTAATAAATATGAATGCTAAAAGGGCAGGGGTGGGGGAGGGCAGCCAAAAAAGCTGAAGGCTCAAAAGCTCAAAGTCTTTCTCTACTATTTAAATTTGCTGCCTTCCTCTCTCCCTCTGAATTTCACAGCCTGGAAAGCGTCCAGGCGTCCATAATTTCTCCCTCTTCTTTGCCCTAATTCTCCATCACTTTCTTTGCTGACATTGCCTCCAAATGTTTCTTGTGTTCATCACTTTCTTCCCATCTTTGGTATCTCTGCCCTAAATCTTTATATGACAGTTTCATAATGCCACCTTCCTCTTTAGCTGCCAGTGTGATAAGAGCCAAAACAGGAGATAAATTATATCACATCCTGTGTCATACTCTGTGATGGCTCCTTGTCACCTACAGGGCAAAGTTCAAGGACAGGAATGGCCCAATACTGGACACTGTCAGGGCTCAGCCCAACTCCCCTTGACTCTCTTCTGCTTTCTAAGTACCTATCCCTCCTACCAGCTCCTAAAGGCTTTGCTCCTCAAGACCACAGCTTAGACTCTCCCTGGAGGATTGTCCCTGCATGAATGGAACCTCTGTGCCCACAGGTTGAGAGAGTCAGAAGTGTCAGGGCAGTTTACCAACTGACTGAAACAAGAGTAGGGAAACCCAACTTCCTTGCTTCAAGTAAAGGCCAACTTTGAGGTGTAACTTACACTCCAGAGCTCCTCTGCAGGATGGAGTTACGTCTAGGCCTTTGCCTGATGTCACATACCTACTTGGTATACTTGTGTGTTAACAACACCTCCCCCTAAATTAATGGTTTAAAACAACAAATATTTATCTCATGCAGTATCTGAGGGTCAGGAATCGGATCAGCTTACCTGGCTGCAGCCAAACTGTCAGCTGGTGCTGCAGTTGTCTGATGGGGGTGGAGAGCACGCTTCTAGGATCACTCACATGGCTGTTGGCAGCAGGTCTCAGTTCCTTGCCAGATGGGCCTCTCTGTAGGGCTGTTTACTAGACATGGCAGCTCTCTTCTCACAAATCGAATGATCCACAGAAGGAGGGAGCTGGTAAGTAAATGAGAGAGCACCCAAAACAGAAACCTAATCTCAGAAGGGCTGTGCCATCACTTCTGTTAGAAGCTACTGGTTACCCAGATCAGTCTTGGTACAATGCGGGAGGGGATAGCAAAAAAGGATACCAGGTAGTGGAGAATTGCTGGGGTCATCTTGGACACTGGATACCACAGATGGCTTCTCCCTCTTCTCTACCCTGCTCCTCCCATTATCTTATCAGATTTTCTTATCATTACTTCTTAATGAATCACTTGCACCTAAATCCTGTCTTCAAGTACTGCTTCTGTGGAACCCAATCTAAGACTTTTTGCAAAGTCATCCATGATATCATCCTTGTCTCCTTCTCCAACTTCACCTCTTGCCAACCAATGTGGTGTCCTTAATGCAACAGCAATAATAAGATGATTCTTGAAATCCACCTGTACATGGCATGCAATCTTTCTATGCCCTTCCTCAGATCTTAGTCATCTTTTTAGCTCTATCATTTGCTACAATTAGATATTTGTCAAATGAAAGAATGATTGAGTGTATCTTAAAATACTCTTTATCCTTAAATTGCTGTTGCTGATTAAATGGAGGAAAGGATATAGCTTTGTTGTGTAACCTCAGGCAAAGTGAAGAACCTTTGGAAGTGCCTTCCAAAATTGAAATCAGAAAACCCATTCATTAATTTATTCAATCAACAAATATTGTTGAAAGTTTACTGTGTGCCTGGCTCTTTCCTGAGCACTGGAGATATAGTAGTAAAACAAAGTGACTAAAAGTTACTTTTAGGAGTTTACATTCTAGTGTAGAAAATAGTAACAGCTAAAAAGAATTGAGTTACCAAACCCAGGCACTGTATCTATGTATCTCACTTCTTTAATTCTTACACACTTATAGAATCTTTCTTTAATTCTAACACAACAGGTAGTTCTTGTTATTATTTTCATTTTGCAGATAAAAATAACATGCAGAGAGTGAATGGTACATCTGGAGTTCAATCCCAGGTAGAGTCACTATAGAAAAAATTGTGTTATGACACATTAAAAACTATAAGTCAGATTTTTTTCAGGGGACTACTGCAAAGGGGGCTTGTAGAGGGAGAGAGATGAGGCTCAAATCTGAATACAACAAGGACAAGTAGAGTTATAGCTAAGTATCAGGGCAAAAGTCAGTGGATGAAAAATTATTACAAAGACATATCAGGGCTAGGGAGATTCTGGCTAAACTGACTTGATAGGATTTTTGCTGCAGGCAAGAGTGATAAGATATGAAGAGTGGAGGATGAGGAATTTGATCAGGTATCAAGGGTGGGGGATTTTTCACTAAATTGACACAACAGACTTCTGGCTACAGCTGGGTAAATGCACCCAGGACAGAGCCCAAGGGCAAGGTCCAGTGAGAAAGAATACTCAGAATAGCTTGACATGAGTTAGGTCAAAGGGAGAGTCCTTCAGAAGCATTCCAGAATCTCTATCTTTGTCTCCTGTAATCGGTGAGTGGAAATGAAACCAAGCAGGACCTTATTGGGTTCCTGGACACAGGAGCTTTTCTGTTCCACCTCCCTGAACTTCCCAGAGTTCCAAAGGGCAGGTCCAAACAGTTGCTAATCAGAGGAGGGAGGGGATGCAGAGATAAGGGTGGAGCAGCCAAGTAACAACAGTGCAGCCTCCTGGGCAGGGTCCTGGTTTGCCTTAAGGGATACATGTAACAATATCCTTTAGCTCTTTATAGTAGAGCAGGCTCCCTCCCCACAAATGGAAGAAGTCAGCATTCTTCATTCCAGAGAAGACGCCTGAGGCCAGATTAAAGGAATCAGAGAAGCTCACCAAGAGATTACCTGAGACCAGATTAAAGGAGTGGAGGCCCTGCACATACCCTAAACCCCACCTTTAAACTATGGCTATGAAACTCCTCATCAAACTCTCCTGGGTTGGGACACACAGTTCTGAAGGCACAAGCCCACTGTGTCCCCCTTTGCCTGGCAAAGCAATAAAGCTACTCTTTTCTACTTCACCCAAAACTCTGTCTCCAAGATTTGATTTGGCACCAGCGCACAGAGACCAAGCCTTCATGATCAGAAGAGCATGAAAAATATCTTGACATGGCAATACTAACTGCAAACCTGTCTGCCTATCTGTCTTCCCAATGTGTCTCTTTCTAAATTCTTTTTTTTTTAATGTAAGGATAATTCGGCTTCACTTTTTTTTTTCCATTTATTTTTATTAGTTGGAGGCTAATTACTTTACAATATTGTAGTGGTTTTTGTCATATATTGACATGAATCAGCCATGGATTTACATGTATTCCCCATCCCGATCCCCCCTCCCACCGCCCTCTCCACCCGTTCCCTCTGGGTCTTCCCAGTGTACCAGCCCCAAGCACTTGTCTCATGCATCCAACCTGGGCTGGTGATCTGTTTCACCCTTAATAATATACATGTTTCGATGCTGTTCTCTCGAAATATCCCACCCTCGCCTTCTCCCACAGAGTTCAAAAATGGGCCAAAGAACTAAACAGACATTTCTCCAAAGAAGACATAAAGATGGCTAACAAACACATGAAAAGATGCTCAACATCACTCATTATCAGAGAAATGCAAATCAAAACCACAATGAGGTACCATTACACGCCAGTCAGGATGGCTGCTATCCAAAAGTCTATAAGCAATAAATGCTGGAGAGGGTGTGGAGAAAAGAGAACCCTCTTACACTGTTGGTGGGAATGCAAACTAGTACAGCCGCTATGGAGAACAGTGTGGAGATTCCTTAAAACACTGGAAATAGAACTGCCATATGACCCAGCAATCCCACTTCTGGACATACACACCGAGGAAACCAGATCTCAAAGAGACACGTGCACCCCAATGTTCATCGCAGCACTGTTTATAAAAGCCAGGACATGGAAGCAAGCTAGATGTCCATCAGCAGACGAATGGATAAGGAAGCTGTGGTACATATACACCATGGAATATTATTACTCAGCCATTAAGAAGAATTTATTTGAATCAGTTCTAATGAGATGGATGAAACTGGAGCCCATTATACAGAGTGAAGTAAGCCAGAAAGATAAAGACCAATACAGTATACTAATGCATATATATGGAATTTAGAAAGATGGTAACGATAACCCTATATGCAAAACAGAAAAAGAGACACAGATGTACAGAAGAGACTTTCTAAATTCTGAAAGGGGAAAATAATGAAACTGTATTGAGATCTAGTTTACCTAAAATAAAACTGCCACTTGGAGCAGGAATGACCTAAGAGGCAATGCAGTGGAGAGGTCAAAGTGGGAGTCAGGAGTCAGGCTGAGCTGGAATCTGTACCGTAGGTACAGGAAGATGTGTCGTAGGACATGATCCATGTCCTCATCTCCATGATAAGACAGCTGAGAAATGTGGTTCTAAGATTCTTTCCTCTATTCCCTTGACAGCAACCTTAATGGTCTAGTTCTTAAGATCCCACCACCTTTATAGCATGTAACCTTGCATTATTTTTATCAGCCTGCATACCCTATCTCCCCTGCTTAACAATAATCCCTGTGTATAATGAATGCTCCCTTACACATCATGATACACCGTATACAGCATTCCATCTTGGTCATGTTTTCCCATAAAGAATGGGTCTCTATATCCAGGAGATTCCCTTGCAAAGGCTCCTTCAAATTCTTAGAAGGAATGAATAAAATAGTCAAGATTCAGATGCAGGCCTGCCCCATTCCAAAGCTGGCACTCTCCACGCACTCCCAATGACTCAGAAAAGAGCAATTCTTAAATAGAATTCAGCTTGGTCAGCATATCATTCCTGATAGCCTACTTCAAATATTTATCCCTCAGAGACAAACACACACTGACACAGTCACTCACAACTTCAACGTTTACTTTTCAAAACACCCCAGATGGTATATTTCACATTGAAATCTATCCTCCTTGGGAGCAAGGCAGGTCCTGACCTGGATTCTCAGCTTGAAAACACCATGGGCATATACTTCAGAGGATTTACAATAACAAGATTCCACCAATATTGATACTTTAATTTCTTTAGATTCATGGCAATTCATTGTATTGTTCCTGGCATAACTTTACGTTTTAAATTGCTAAATAATTTTGAAAAAAACAGGGAGGCATTTTTTCCCTCCATGGAAACTGGTTTCACTGAAGCTTCAACTTCAATGTAGCTTCAACTTCCTGGGAGACCTTGGTTCCCACAAGTCACTCAGAAAGGATAAATGAGAATTTACAGAAGCAACCACTTAAAGTGTGGGCAGAGATAAGGGAAATAAACGAGGGCGATATGACAGTTTAAGACCAGTATTAGTGGAGTTCAGGTCTTCTGAGCACAAGCCACCTATTCTCATTGCTTGGCCCTTGCAATAGCCTCTCTTTGCTTTAAAGAAAAAAAGACTACTATTAGCAAGAAGCCATTAGCACCTTGAGTGAGAAAGAGTAAGAAGAGAGAGCATGTAAGGAGACCTAGTGAGAGCCGAGGAGAGATCTCCAGAGAAGAGCCCAATCTCTAACCATCTGCAGGCTGAGCAGAGTGAGGAGGGGTAGATATCTCTCTCACCCCAGCTTCCTGTTTCTAGCTGGTGCTTCCCATTGGACTTACACAATCAGGAGTTGCACATAAGGGAAAGTGGGTGATGCAAGTCCCAGGGCACAGAGCAGGGAGAAGACTGAAGAGAAAGCTGGAAGAGCAAAGTGAAACTCTAGTTCAAAAGTCAACGTCTTTTGCCTGGGTCCCTGCTCTTCAGAAGTCAGATGTCAGAAAAGGGACAGAAGAGGCTGAATGCAGAGTGTGACCTGTCTGCTATTCTGGGTATGAGCAAGCATCCATTTGGCTAAAATAGGAAATCTTCCTCTTCAGTAACCAATGGTTGGTGGGTACATTAGCTTTGCTTTCCATAAAGGGGAAAAGTCAATCAACAATGTATAGAAGAGAAAGAAGTGAATCAAATGCTATAATTAGGAAGCATAGCATAACTGAAACAGCCATGCATTTAACATCTGAAAATTCAAATATGTTGCAAGGGTGGCCAAAGGGGAAAAAGAAACTTTAATAATGCAGGATGTTCTGCCCACCATGCACTCCATAAGCTTATGTATGGAAGTGAGAGTAAAATAGATGACATTAATCCACTGTTCACCCATCAACCTCAGTTGCCCTGAGCCCTCTCATGGTGCAAGCATTTGTGCCTCTATATTCTAGTGCATGTAGATACAGTCACATAGCCTTTATTACATATTTAAGATGACTGTGTATGTTAATATTTATGCATATGTGCAGGTTTGTACACAGAAATTCACGTGGACTATTCTTTAAAAGCAATTTGAGAAATTTTCAAGTGTCTTTGGAGCTGCAATCAGCACTTCTGCAAAACTGTAAAACCCAATGAAAAGATTTTTAAGAATGAACTGTCTATTTTGTTTTCTGTTCACTGACTTTAAAATCTCACTCCTGCATAAACTATGACTCTACTGTTATCCCTTAACCACCAGATAGGAATTAGGAGAGGAGCTCAGGGAAGATCTATTGTGGAAATAGGTACAGAGAGAGTGAAAGGAGATTTTTATTATAGAACATGGAATTAAAGCTTTCCGAAAAATCTAGTAACTTAGTAACTTTTGTTTCTGTATATAAAATAATTTAAATGCTTAAGAATACCCTTGCTGCTACTGCTGCTAAGTCGCTTCAGTCGTGTCCGACTCTGTGCGACCCCATAGACGGCAGCCCACCAGGCTCCCCCATCCATGGGATTTTCCAGGCAAGAGTACTGGAGTGGGGTGCCATTGCCTTCTCCGAAGAATGCCCTTAGAAGGTCACAAAAAGTAACCCTTAATTATACAAACGGGGCCTCCTGGTGGCTCGGTGGTAAAGAATCTGCCGAATCTGCCTGCCTATGCAAGAGCCAAAGGAGACACGGGTTCGATCCCTGGGTTGGGAAGATCCCCCAGAAAAGGGCAAGGCAACCCACTCCAGTATTCTTGCCTGGAGAATCCCATGGACTGAGGAGCCTGGCAGGCTACAGTCTACGAGGTCACAAAGAATTGGACATGACTGAAGCGACTGAGCATGCAGTTATACAAAGAAATAAAAATGTAAGTATTTATTTGTCATTCAATCATAAAAGCCATTTTTTATGGATAGGACCTTTTTAAAAAAAGTCTTTATTGAATTTGTTAAAAAACTGCTTCTGTGTTTTCATGTTTTGGTTTTTTGGTCACAAGGCATGTGGGATCTTTGTTCCCCAACCAGGGATCAAACTGTACCCTGTACAGTTCGATCAACCTGCACTCTCTGCTGCTGCTGCTAAGTCGCTTCAGTCGTTTCCGACCCTGTGCGACCCCACAGACCGCAATCCACCAGGCTCCTCCGTCCCTGGGATTCTCCAGGCAAGAATACTGGAGTGGGTTGCCATTTCCTTCTCCAATGCATGCATGCATGCTAAGTCACTTCAGTCGTGTCCGACTCTGTGCGACCCTGTGGACAGCAGCCCATCAGGCTCCTCTGTCATTGGAAGGCAAAATCTTACCACAGGATCACCAGGGAAGTTCCAAGGACAAGACTTTTAATACTGGATGGATTTGAGCTCCCCTAGGACATACTTGGGGTTTTCTGGTGAACTTTGATCTCAGAATCAGCATAGATTATGTGGTGCTATAGTAACAGATATGCCCTCAAACTTCAGGGGCTTAAACAAATAAGGGCTTATTTGTCTTCTTCCAGCTTTACTGAGGTATAATTGACAAAATGTGTGCATATTTAAGGGGTAACATGATGATCTAATATACGTATACATTGTGAAATGATTACTACAATCAAGCTAACACATCTATCACCTTATATAATTACCTTGTTTTTGGTTTTTTGATGAGAACACTTAAGGTTAACTCTCTTAGCAAAATATTACACAATACGGTATTGTTAACTATAGTCACCGTGCTATATGTTACATCCTCAGAAGTTATTTATCTTATTAATATAACTGAAAGTTTGTACCCTTTGACCAATATCTCCTTATTTTCCCCACCCCACAGCCCCTGGCAACCACCATTCTACTCTCTGGTTCTATGAATTCAGTTTCTAGATTTCACATATAAGTGAGTTCATATGGTATTTATCTTTCTGTGTCTGCCTTATTCCACAGACCATGATGTCTAGTTCATCCATATTGTTGCAAATGGCAGTATTTCCTTCTTATCTTTGACTGGGTAATATTTCATTGTATACGTATATCACCTTTTCTTTATCCATTCATCCATCAGTGGACACTTAGGGCTTATTTCTCACTTACTCATCTGGGGGCTCTGCTCTCTGTCATCTTGTCGTCTCTCTAGGACTCAGAATGATGGAGCCCCCCACAATATCAAACATTGTGGGAGAGTCTCACAGTAGCAATCAGATGTTTGTGCTGAGTGACACATGACTCTAAAAATCATATCTCACTGACCAGAAATGTTCACATGGCTCCACTCAATGGGGTTAAGAATAGCAAGTATCAGGCATCCAGAAGGTGGAGATTTTTTTTTTTAATTTAAAGTCTCTCAGTCATGTCCGACTCTTTGTGATCCCATGGACTATACAGTCCGTGGAATTCTCCAGGCCAGAGTACTGGAGCGGGTAGACTTTCCCTTCTCCAGGGATCTTTCTAACCCAGGGATTGAACCCAGGTCTCTCCCACTGCAGGTGGATTCTTTACCAGCTGAGCCACAAGGGAAGCCCTTGTGGAGAGTCAGAAGTATTTGCTGTTTAGAATTACCAGCTACTATATTGATATAATGCCCTTTCCCATTTCCTGAGAGCAGCAGGAGGGACCTGGGAATCTGAACAGAGTGGAAAGCTGGGATCATCAGATTTCATGGTCAACAAATTCAGAGAGTTAAGCAGTTATATCACTGAACCTGTGCCCACATCATCAGGACAGTACCACTTAGAAGACTGACAATGTGCGTGTTGATGTCACTTGTCATGGTTTTGATAACTTAACCTTAGAAATACAGTCAACATTTTAGAATCATGAAACCCCATAGAAATGTATGTGACATACATACACATATCTATAAACTTCTATGGTTTTCCCAATAGTCATGTATAGGGAGGGAGTTGGGCAATAAAGAAGGCTGAGCATCAAAGAAATGATGCTTACCGAAGAACTGAATTCTGGAGAAAACTCTTGAGAGTCCCTTGGACTGCAAGGAAATCGAACCAGTCAGTCCTGAAGGAAATTAACTCTGAATATTCACTGGAAGGACTGATGGTGATTCTGAAGCTCTGATACTTCGGCCACCTTATAAGAGCCAACTCACTGGAAAAGACCTTGATGCTGGGAAAGATGGAAGGCAAAAGGAGAAGGGGGTAGCAGAGGATGAGATGGTCGGATGGCATCACCAACTCAATGGACATGAGTTTGAGCAAACTCCAGGAGATAGTGAAGGACAGAGAAGCCTGGCATGCTGCAGCCCATGGGGTTGCAAAGAGTTGGACACGACTTAGCGACTGAGAAATAACCACAACATAAACTTCATACATGTACTAATTTGTGATTAATATGTACATTACTGAACACAGAAATATAGACCTTTAAAGGATGAAAAAAATAAATATATGGTCTAGTATTTCCCACCCAATATATTATCCCACACTCTCCTTGGAATATTTGCACTCCACTTTGGAGACTCTCTCCCTTACAGAACCGAGAGGTTTAAGCCACATTCTCAAGGAGGGGAGACTAACAAGGAAGGAGTATGTGGCTCCACAAAATTATCTGTAACCTCAGCTATAACCCTAAAATTATAACTGTTAATATCTTTGGTACATTTCCTCTCTCTCTCTCTGCACCACTACCCACACATGGAAGTATTTTAAAAAAGAAATTATAATGGACAAACTGCTTTGCAATCTCCTTTCCCTACAGAACACATTGTGAACAATATATTGCATATTCTTCTACATAATTTTTATAACTTTTATCATTTATTTCAGCAACAATACATATTCATTGTGAAATATTATTAAATGTGTATAAGCAAAGAGAGAAGTAAAAACCACCCATTTTCCATTACCCAGATGTAACCACTTTTGGAGCCTGGCAAGCTACAGTCCATGGGGTCACAAAGGTCAGACACAACTGAGCGACTAACACTTTTTTAACCACTGTCGATACTTTGCTGTTTTGGGCTTTTTTGCCCAGTTTCTTTTCAGTACATTCATCCAGTTCCAGTTCAGTCGCTCAGTCGTGTCCGACTCTTTGCTACCCCATGAACTGCAGCACGCCAGACCTCCTTGTCTATCACCAACTCCTGGAGTCCACCCAAACCCATGTCCATTGAGTCAGTGATGCCATCCAATCATCTCATCCTCTGTCGTCCCCTTCTCCTCCTGCCCTCAATCTTTCCCAGCATCAGGGTCTTTTCCAATGAGTCAGCTCTTTGCATCAGGTGGCCAAAGTATTGGAGTTTCAGCTTCAGCATCAGTCCTTCCAGTGAACACCCAGGACTGATCTCCTTTAGGATGGACTGGTTGGATCTCCTTGCAGTCCAAGGGACTCTCAAGAGTCTTCTCCAACACCACAGTTCAAAAGCATCAATTCTTCGGTGCTCAGCTTTCTTCACAGTCCAACTCTCACATCCATACATGACCACTGGAAAAACCATAGCCTTGACTAGACGGACCTTTGTTGGCAAAGTAATGTCTCTGCTTTTTAATATGCTGTCTAGGCTCGTCATAACTTTCCTTCCAAGGAGTAAGCGTCTTTTAATTTCATGGCTGCAATCACCATCTGCAGTCATTTTGGAGCCCAGAAAAATAAAGTCAGCCACTGTTTCCACTGTTTCCCCATCTATTTGCCATGAAGTGATGGGACCAGATGCCATGATCTTAGTTTTCTGAGTGTTGAGCTTTAAGCCAACTTTTTCACTCTCCTCTTTCACTTTCATCAAGAGGCTCTTTAGTTCTTCACTTTCTGCCATAAGGGGGGTGTCATCTGCATATCTGAGGTTATTGATATCTCTCCCGGCAATCTTGATTCCAGCTTGTGCTTCCTCCAGTCCAGCATTTCTCATGATGTACTCTGCATATAAGTTAAATAAGCAGGGTGACAATATACAGCCTTGACATACTCCTTTTCCTATTTGGAACCAGTCTGTTGTTCCATGTCCAGTTCTAACTGTTGCTTCCTGACCTGCATACAGTTTTCTCAAGAGGGATCACATTATGTGTACCTTTCTGTACACTGTTTTATCATTTTGTATGTATTGTATACGTGTCCCAGGTGCCAGAGTGGTAAAGAATCTATCTGCTAATGCAGGAGGCGTGGATTTGATCCCTAGGTCAGGAAGATCCCCTGGAGTAAGAAATGCCAACCCACTCCAGTATTCTTCCCTGGAAAATCCAATAGACAGAGGAGCCTAGTGAGCTATAGTCCATGAGGTCACAAGGAGCTGGACATGACTGAACAACTAAGCATGCACACACATGTATTGTTTATACACTTCCATATAATGACGTGCTTTCCTACAACAGCACTGGAAGGGCTCTACATGACAATGTTTCGAAGACTGCTGTTCTCTGAAGGTTGTTCTAAAAGATTCTAATAGGTACATTGAGAAGAAAATGTTAGGAAAATACTGCCTATTTGAATTGTTATAATGCACATTTGCTATTAAAGTCTCTGAAAAGCCTACAACTAAAGAAAATATTTAACTTTGTTTAACATGATGTCTCTAAAATTTATTCAAGCATGACTCACTTTTTTGAGACGCTTCAAATAACATCCTTCAGAGCAGTGCCAATTACTCTGTAATTATATTCCAGTCCTGCCTTCTTAAACATACAAGTTGTCACAATTATTAACCACAAATACCTGCACTGTAATGAATACTCTTGTTACTATATATTCATGCCCTTCATATATTTTAATATAAGTTTAATAAAGCAGAATTGTCAACTTTAAGCTATGCAGATTTTGGAAGTTTCTCTCCTGACAAATCACTTTCCAGAAATGTTGAACTTATTTATACTCCGATTTCCATACAAC
Source organism: Cervus canadensis (assembly GCF_019320065.1). Classification (NCBI taxonomy): domain Eukaryota; kingdom Metazoa; phylum Chordata; class Mammalia; order Artiodactyla; family Cervidae; genus Cervus; species Cervus canadensis. Next base: position 17,028,414 of record NC_057417.1, on the reverse strand, counting down.
CATGTCAGCACTGGAAATTATTACTAAAAAAGTGAATAAATACATGCATAACTGGTCTTCCTATTTTCACAGCAATTAATGTTTATTATAGAAAAATTTTTAATTAATATAAGAAAATAGAGAAAGGTAAATTACCTATAATCCACAACTCAAAGCTAATCACTGTCAACATGGGTGTTTTTTTTTAAAACAAGCCTATAATTATGCAAATTCTATATCATACTACTTTACAGTTAATATTATGTCTATAAAATGTTATTTCATTGCTTAAATTTGCAGTTATTTTAATACCAGCAAAGCAGAGCAGTTTTTCATATGTTTATTATCTCTTGGTTTCTTTTAGATAATTGTTTATTCACATCTTATGTTCATATTTCTGTTGAGATCTTTATGCTTTTCTTATTGTTTAAGGGTGCTATTTATATTTAGAAACTTCACTATTTTTCAGGTATGTTGTAAATATTTTCCCCAGACTAGTGTTCAGTTTTCAATTTTACACATGAAGCTTTTTCTTCAGAAATTTCTGGTTATTCATAGTTTTTTTCTTTAAACATTGGTCATGTAAAGACGAGAAAAACCTCCCATTCTTTAATACTGTATCATTTTCAGAATATCTAAATAGACCAGTCACTAGTACAGAGACTGAAGCAGTAATCAAAAATTCCCCCCAAAGAAATGTTCAAAACTAGATAGCTTCACAGGTGATTTCTACCAAATACTCAAAGAAGATGTAACACTTAACTTTTCCAAACTATTCAAAAAATTTGAAGAGAAAGGAACACCTTCTAGTTCATTTTATAAGGCCAAAGTCACCCTGATGCCAAAACCAGATAAAGACGACAACAACAAAAATTACAGGTCAATATGTCTGATGAACATAGATGAAAAATCCTCAACAAAGTATTAGCAAACTGAGTTGAGCAATACATCAAAAGAATACACTATTCACCATGATCAAGTTATTTCAAAGATGCAAAAATGATTCAATATCTGGAAATCAATCAATGAAACATACCACATTAACAGAGGAAGAAACATGTGATAATTTCAGTAGATGCAGAAAAAAACGTTTGACAAAAATCCAGCACTCATTTATGATAAAAAAAAAAAAAAACCTCTCAATAAAATGGGTATAGAGGGACATACCTCAACATAACAAGGCTGTATATCACAAACCCACAGCTAACATCACATTCCATGGTGAAAACCTGAAAGCTATCTTCCTAAGATCAGGAACAAGACAGGTATGCTCACTCTCACTACTCCTATTTCACATAATATTGGAAGTCCTAGCCAGAGCAATTAAGCAAGAAAAAGAAATAAAAGATATCCAAATAGGAAACAGAGAAGTAAAACTGTCATTAATTGCAGATGACTTGATTTCATATGTAGAAAACTCTAAAGACTCCACCCAAAAAAAAAACAGCCTATTACAAATAATAAATGACTATAATAAAGTTTCAGAGTTCAAAATCAATGTATAAAACTCTGCTGTATTTCTATGCAGTAACAGTGAGCTAGCAGAAAGAGAAACTAAGAAAACAATCTGTTTAAAATCACACACACATACACAAAAATATCTTGGAATAAATTTAACCAAGGAGATGAAACACCTTTACCCTGAAAACTCTAAGAAATTGTTGAAAGAAATTGAAGAAGACACACAAAAAATGGAAAGATATTCTGTGCTCATGGATTGTAAAAATCAACATTATCAAAATGTTTTATTAACTAAAGCAAATTTTACAGATTCAGTGCAATCCCCATCAAAATCCCAAGGACACTTTTCACAGAAATATAACAAAAATTTCTAAAATTTATCTGGAGCCACAAAAGACCCTGAATAGCAAAAGCAATTCTGAGAGAAAAGAACAAAGTTGGGGGTATCATACTCCCTGACTTCAAACTATACTATAAAGTCATAATAATAAAAATATGATGATATTGGCAGAAAAACAAATCAATAGATCAATGGAACAGAATTGAGAGCCGGGAAATAAATCCACACATATATGGACTATTAATTTACTACAAAGGAACAAAGAATACGTAATGGAGAAAAAACAGTCTCTTTGACAAAAGGTGCTGGGAAACCTGGACAGCCACATTCAAAAAAAAAGAGAGAGAGCCTGGATCACTATCTCACACCATACACAGCAATTAATTCAGAGTGTTTTAAAGACTTGAATGTAAGACCTGAAACCATAAAACATCTACAAGAAAGCACAGGCAGTATGCTCTTTGACCTCAGTGTTAGCAATAGCTTTCTATGCACATACCCTCAGGCAAGGGAAACAAAAGTAAAAATAAACACGTGGAATTACACTAAAAAGCTTCTTCACGGAAAAGGAAACCATCAATAAAACAAAACTACAACCTACTGAATACGAAAAGATATTTGCAAAGTGGCGCTAGCGGTAAAGAATCTGCCTGCCAATAAATGCAGGTTTGATCCCTGGGTTAGGAAGATACCCTTGAGGAGGAAATAGAAACCCACTCCAGTATTCTTGCCTAGAAAATCCCGTGGACGAAACAGCAAACAACCTGATTAAAATTGGGCAGAGAAGCTTAATAGATATTTTCCAAAGAAGACATACAGGTGGCCAACAGGCACATGAAAATGTGTTTAACATCACTAATTATACAGCAAGATATAACCTCACACTGTCAGAATGGCCATTACCAAAAAGACAAGAAATATTAAGTGTTGGCAAGGGTGTGGAAAAAAGGGGACCTTCATACATTGTTGGTGGGAATGTACATTGGTACAGCCACTGTGAAACAGAGATTCCTCAAAAAGTTAAGAACAGTAATACCATATGACTCAGCTATCCTACTTCTACATATTTATCCAAAGAATAAAAAAAATACTAATCTCAAAAGATATCTACACTCCCGTGTTCATCAGGCATTATTTACAATAACTAAGATATGGAAAAAACTCAATATTTGAATAGATAATGATGTTATATACAGCTGGGACATGGAAGCAACCTGAAGGTCTACTGAAAGATGAATGGATAAAAAAGATGTGGTATATATATACAATGGAATATTACTTAGCCATAAAAAGGAAAGAAATTGGGTCATTTGTAGTGATGTGAATGAACCCTGAATTTGTCATCCATAGTGAAGTAAGTCAGAAAGAGAAAAACAAATATCATATGTTAACACATATATATGGAATCTAGAAAAGTGGTACAGAGGAACCTATCTGCAGGACAGGAATAGAGATGCAGACATAGAGAATGGACATGTGGACAAAGTGGGGAAGGGGCAGGTGGGACAAAATGGGAGAGGAGCACTGACATATATACAGTGCCATGTGTAAAACAGACAGCTGGTGGGAAGTTGCTCCGTAGCACAGACAGCTCAGCTCGGGGCTCTGTGATGACCTAGTGGGGTGGGATGGAGGGGAGGGTGGAAGGCTCAAGAAGGAGGGGATATATGTGTGCATAAAGGTGACTCACTTCATTGCATAGAACAAACTATCACAACATTGTAAAGCTTTGATCATACTCTAAAAAAACAAAAAAGAAGTTTTACATATATGTGTGTGTATACATATATGTATATATACTGTATGTATATACAATGAAATACCACTTAGACATAAGAAACATGAAATCTTGCCACTTATGACAACATGAATGGACCTTGAGCGTGTTACACTAAATGAAATAAATCAGACAGAGAAAGGCAAATACTTCATGACTTCACTCATATGTGAAATATAAAAAACTAATAAAAATCAAAATGAACAAACCAAACATATAAAGATACATAGAACAGAGTTATGGTTATCAGATGGGAAGAGGTTGTGGGGAGGGAGAAATAGATAAAGGGGGCCAATAGCGTGGTGATGTACAGAAAACAGATTTTTAGTGGTGAGCCGGGTTACAGAAGTACTGACAGAAATACAATGATGTACACTTAAAATTTACATAATGTTATAAATCAGTGTAACAGAAAAATAAAAAAAGTAAACAAGTATTACCAACTAAAAAAATGATTGTATTATTTTCTTCCACTATTAATGGTTTTACATCTTCGATCCAGCAGGAGAAACAAAAAGCAGATGCCAAACCCAGGAAGACGGGATTTATGCATCCTTTAATTTACATTCAAACCTTGCCCACATGATTTAAGTTATGGTGCTATGCACAAATATCTCTCAAATTCCACCCTAGTTCTTTAACTTTTGTGGTCCCCAGAATATTAAAAGTATACCATGTCTTTCTCCTTATCACCTCTGCAAATCTAAATATCCTGTTGACTGAGGCATGTTCTTTTTGCCAGCAATTTCTGTCCATTAACTCTACTGAGTGAGGGCGTACACACACACATACACACACACACACACACACACACACACAATATGTTCAAGTACATATACCCTTTTAAAGAATCTCTCATCATATATCTTTTCATCTTCCTGTTATTCAGTCTAATACATTTCTTATTCTGTATAAACAAATTTGCGGTGATCAACACTACCCATCACATGGCATCTGATATAATGAACACAGTGCTTGGATGAAGTCTCAGGAGGGGAAATGGTGAGATCAGCTTTACACATTAATTAATTTGACTACATAAAAATTACAAACTTCTGCTAATAAAAAAATATAATTAAAATAAATATTTAATATCACTAATAATCAAAGAAGTTTGCACTAAAATAATAATGAGAAACATTTTTCATCTATAAAATTAGTAGAGATTAAAGAATGATAACACCCAATGTTTGCAAGGGCAGAAGCAAAGATGAGGTTGCCACAGTGGTTGGGAATATAAAAGCTTATACTACATTTCTGGGGGCCGAGTGGGCAGTACCTATTAAGAGTTTTTAAAGATCATTTGTCTCAGTACTTCTATTTCTAAAAAACTGACCTCAAGAAATAATCACAAGTATGCAAAGCGATTTTTGCAGAGTTTTCACTGCTGAATCATTTGTGATATCAAGGGGAAAAAAAACAGACTATAACCTTAGTGCACAATTTGGAGTTGGTTAAATACATTTTATGCATCTATACTGTGGGTACTACGTAGCTATTAAAAATCATGTTGCAAAAGAAAAATTAATGACATGGAAAAATGCTTGCAATATACTGTTTGGTTAGCAATGGTGGTATGAGAGCTGTGCAAGTGAGGAGCTGACACCAGGAAAGACACAAGTTGGTAGATGCCTTTAATGAGCTTAACTGGGCCAGTTCAGAGACAGGCTGGAGGGAAAAATGTGATATAAGGAAACAGTTTGGGAGTCTGGAGCCCTATGTGTGAGTCAGCTACAGTCAGGGCACATATAAAGTGATAGATAGGGACAGAGAAAAGCAAGGGAAACCTTAGTGATTATTTCTTAAATTCTCTATCACATATGAAAATTCTTATGATCAGGGAATTTTTTATTTTTTACATATAAACCATTTCAACTTTATTTTTTTTATTTTTATTTTTTTTACTTTACAATATTGTATGGTTTTGCCATACATTGACATGACTCTGCCATGGGTGTACATGTGTTCCCCATCCTGAACCCCCCCTTCCACCTCCTTCCCCATCCCATCCCTCTGGGTCATCCCAGTGCATCAGCTCCGAGCACCCTGTATCATGCGTCGAACCTGGACTGGTGATTCATTTCACATATGATAATTTACATATGTCAATGGCATTCTCCCATATCACCCTGCCCTCGCCCTCTCTCACAGAGTCCAAAAGACTGTTCTATACATCTGTATCTCTTTTGCTGTCTCGCATACAGGGTTATCATTACCATCTTTCTAAATTCCATATATATGCGTTAGTATACTGTATTGGTGTTTTTCTTTCTGGCTTACTTCACTCTGTTTAATAAGCTCCAGTTTCATCCACCTCATTAGAACTGATTCAAATTAATTCTTTTTAATGGCTGAGTAATATTCTATTGTGTATATGTACCACAGCTTTCTTACTCATTCGTCTGCTGATGGACATCTAGGTTGCTTCTATGTCCTGGCTATTATAAGCAATGCTGCGATGAACATTGGGGTGCACATGTCTCTTTCAATTCTGGTTTCCTCGGTGTGTATGCCCAGAAGTGGGATTGCTGGGTCATATGGCAGTTCTCTTTCCAGTGTTTTAAGGAATCTCCACACTGTTCTCCATAGCGGCTGTACTAGTTTGCATTCCCACCAACAGTGTAAGAGGGTTCTCTTTTCTCCACACCCTCTCCAGCATTTATTGCTTGTAGACTTTTGGATAGCAGCCATTTTGACTGGCATGAAATGGTACCTCATTGTGGTTTTGATTTGCATTTCTCTGATAATGAGTGATGTTGAGCATCTTTTCATGTGTTTGTTAGCCATCTTTATGTCTTCTTTGGAGAAATGTCTGTTTAGTTCTTTGGTCCATTTTTTGATTGGGTCGTTTATTTTTCTGGAATTGAGCTGCAGGAGTAGCTTGTATATTTTTGAGATTAATTCTTTGTCCGTTGCTTTGTTTGCTATTATTTTCTCCCATTCTGAAGGCTGTCTCTTCACCTTGCTTATGGTTTCCAGGAATTTTTTAATAAGACTGTATTTAAAAAAAAAAATGAATTCTTTAATTTTTGGCTGTGTCCTGCTTCTTGTTCTCTAGTTGTGGTGAGTGGGGGTTACTCTCTAGTTGCAGGACAGGAACTTCTCATAGCAATGGCTTCTCTTGTTGTGCAGCAGGGCATGTGGACTCAGTAATTGCAGCTCCAGGGTTCTAGAGCACAGGCTCAGTAGTTGTGGCACAGAGGCTTAGATCTTTCTGGGTCAGGGATCAAACCCGTGTCTCCCGCATTAGCAGGCAGAGTCTTTATCACTGAGCCACCAGGGCAGCCCTGGTCAGGATGTGGATGAACTTTATTACCAGCATTCTCCAACCTTGAGTCAAGCCTCTTGAAGATTCTGAGAAGGAGGTATTTGTTGTCCTATATATAGAAACTATAATACACTGATGAAAGAAATGAAAGATGACACAAATAAGTGGAGAAATATACCATGTTCGTGGATTGGAAGAATCAATAGAGTGAAAATGAGTATACTATCCAAAGCAATCTATAGATTCAATGCAATCCCTATCACGTTACCAAAGGTATTTTTCACAGAAGTGGAACAAATAACTTCACAATTTGTCTGGAACCACAAAAAACCCCGAATAACCAAAGCAATCTTGAGAGAGAAGAACGGAGCTGGAGGAATCAACCTTCCTGACTTCAGACTACATACAAAGCTACAGTCATCAAGACAGTATGGTACTGGCACAAAGACAAAAATATAGATCAACGGGACAAAATAGAATTCCCAGAGATAAGTCCATGCACCTATGGACACCTTATCTTTGACAAAGGAGGCAAAAATATACAACAGAGAAAAGACAATCTCTTTAACAAGTAGTGCTGGGAAAACTGATCAATCACCTGTAAAAGAATGAAACTAGAACACTTTCTAATACCATACACAAAATAAACTCAAAATGGATTAAAGACTAAATGTAAGATCAGAAACTATAAAACTCTTACAGGAAAACATAGGCAGGACACTCTCTGACATAAATCACAGCAAGATCCTTTATGACCCACCTCTCAGAGTAATAGAAATAAAAACAAAAATAAACAAATGGAACCTAATTGAACTTAAAAGCTTTTGCACAACAAAGGAAACTATAAGCAAAGTGAAAAGGCAACCTTCAGAATGGGAGAAAATAATAGCAAATGAAACAGCTGACAAAGAACTAGTCTCCAAAATATACAAGCAGCTCATGCAGGTTAATACCAGAAAAATAAGTATCAATCAAAAAGTGGGCCAAAGAAGTAAACAGACATTTCTCCAAAGACAGACAGATGGCTAACAAGCACATGAAAAGATGCTCAACATCACTCATTTTATCAGAAAAATGCAAATCAAAACCACAATGAGGTACCATCTTATGCTGGTCAGAATGGCTGCCATCAAAAAGTCTAAAACAATAAATGCTGGAGACAGTGTGAAGAAAAGGGAACCCTCTTACACTGTTGTGGGCACAGCCACTATGGAGAACAGTGTAGAGATTCCTTAAAAAACTGGAAATAGATCTGCCATACGACCCAGCAATCCCACTGCTGGGCATCCATACTGAGGAAACCAGAACTGAAAGAGACACGTGTACCCCAACATTCATTGCAGCACTGTTTACAATAGCTAGGACATGGAAGCAACCTAGATGTCCACCGGCAGACAAATGGATAAGGAAGTTGTGGCACATATACACAATGGAATATTCCTCAGCTATAAAAAAGAACACATTTAAGTCAGTTTTAATGAGGTGGATGAAACTGGAGCCTATTAAACAGAGTGAAGTAAGTCAGAAAGAGAAACACCAATACAGTCTATTAATGCATATATACGGAATTTAGAAAGATGGTAACGATGACCCTATATGCAAGACAGCAAAAGAGACACAGCTGTAAAGAAAAGAGTTTTGGACTATGTGGGAGAAGGGGAGGGTGGTATGATTTGAGAGACTAGCACTGTAACATGTATATTACCATATGTAAAACAGATGACCTGTGAAAGTTCGATGCATGAAGCAGGGTACCCAAAGCGAGTGCTCTGGGACAACCCAGAGGGATGGGTTGGGGAGGGAGGTGGGAGGGGGGTTCAGGATGGGGGGATACCTATACACCTGTGGTTAATTCATGTCAATGTATGGCAAAAACCACCACAATACTATACAGTAATTAGCCTCCAATTAAAATAATTAATTTTTAAAAAGAAAAAAGAAAATAACATCCTGTTTCACTAGCTACAGGGAGTTCAATTGTTTGCAATCAAGCACATTGGCTAATAGACTCTACTATAGTTGCAGTGCCCATCATATGCTCAGTGTTTTAAATACGTTTATCTCATTTAGTCCTTCTCTACCATCCCAGTGTTACCAGAACAGTATGAGGGGTCCGACTGCTCACTGCTCAAAAAGAAACAGGCCAGGTTGGTGGAAAGGAAAGTTGACTTTATTTAAGATGTTGACTCCTGGGGGAGAGAGGTTGGTGGACGTCTGACTAAAGGCCAACTCCCCTCCTCTACTGCTGGCAACCAGTGGGGTAAGAGCTTTTATGACAGAAGTGAAGGGGGACTACATGCAGAAAAACAGCAGAGACAGCCCTGGTAGTCATTTTCAAACTGGTCGTCAGCATCGTTTTGGTCATTTTTGGTACAGTTAGCCTTCAGTTCCAGGGTTGGTTTGTGTCCATGTCTTTGAGGCCAGCTCTCGGAACGGTGGCAGCTTATGGCATGGGTACAATCTGGTCATCATGCAGTTAACCTCTTCCACCTGGGGGAGTTTCAGTATCCATAAGACAGCTCACAGGATATAGCTCAGAATATTATCTATTGCCCTTAGAAGGAATTAAAGGTCCTTGACTATGCTTAATGACTACATTATTATTATTTGGTCTCCTTTGACTGTTTGCCTCTGTTTTTGTACATTCTCATTTCCCTGATTAAACTTATTCTTTGACTAAAGTTTTCTACAGGCAAGAGGCAGGCAGAGGACACGGGGGAGGGAACATAGGATCTGGCTCTGCTTCACCAGCTCTTCAATAAGTGAGTGACAAAGCAGAAAATGTATCCCCAGATCTGTAAGAATGCCAAACTCATTCTCTAACCAAGAGCAAGCTTCTAGTCTTCTGTAACCCTCTGTGTTCTAGCTACAGAATGAACACTTTGGAATAGAAACATCTCTGAATTTCCTTCCATGTTAAGTAAGTAGATAGCTCTGTGTCCTGGAGGATCTTGCCCAACGCTATAGGAAATTCAAGAAATCTCCATTGGGTGTCTGACCTTGTGGCCATGTTTCTATCATTCTAAAAAGAAGCTGGTGAAATGAGATTAATCTAGAACCTGCCAGTGACCTGGGGACTGGACCACAAGGCCCATCAGTATTGCCCAGCACTGGACAGGCTCTGGAGTTACTCTTGATAGCCCTGAACTCACATTCCCAGGAGGCCATTTCCCACCCTGCCTACCCTCAGCCACCTGAAGCATTGCCTTCATAAGCACTTTTTTCAGGTGGGCTTCCAAGGGCTTTGATGGAGAAGCTAAAGCAGTGGATTCCCGTGAATCAAGTATAGGAATAGCGCTGGGGAAACAAGCTGCTCTCCCAGCCCTGTTGGGCTTTCCTGGTAGTTCAGCTGGTAAAGAACCCGCGTGCAAAGCGGGAGACCTCGTTTCGATTCCTGGGTCAGGAAGATGCCCTGGAGAAAGGATAGGCTACCCACTCCAGTATTCTTGAGCTTCCCTGATGTCTCAGACAGTGAAGAATACACCTGCAATGTGGGAGACCTGGGTTCGATCCCTGGGTTGGGAAGATCCCCTGGAGGAGGGTATGGCAACCCGCTCCAGTATTCTTGCCTGGAGAATCCCATGGACAGAGGAGCCTGGTGGGCTATAGTCCATGGAGGCGCAGAGTCCAACACGACTGACTAACTAAGCACAACACAGTCCTGTTACCAACTGGATGACCCCTGCATAAACCACAGGACTGTTCTCAGCCTGTTTCCTCCCCTGAGAAATTTAGGACTGTGATTCAGACAAAATGCCATAATGCTAGTGGAAGCTCTTTGAAAAATGAGAAAAGCATTGTACAAATGTGAGGGGCTATTATTAATTCACAGAGGAATTGAAGAATCTAAAACTGTCTTGCATTTGAATAGCGTTTCTTATTTTGCAACGTGCTTTTCTCATTTTGTCTTCACAGCCACCATGTGAGAAAGTAGGGCAGTTATTATTATCTCCATTTTATAGATGAGGAAACAGAAGGAAAAGTGGCGATGCCAGCCCTGGAAGCCAGGCATCCTGATTTCCAACCCCAGATTCGTTCTTCTATATTTGCAAGTAATTTTCTCCTATCCATCGTGCAGACGTTAGAGCACACCTGTCAGCAATGGGATTGGGAAATTGTCAGCAAGATCTAAACCAACAGAAGGATGATTAGCCTACATTGTTCATTTTGGACTAACGTGAGCTTTCTACGAAAAAAGAATGTAGAGTTCTGGTTTTTCTCCATTGCAATGGAGGACAGGTTAAAAACCAGAAACAGACACACACTAGAAGCTGGAAGAGATTTGGCATACCACTTTTAAAATGTGTACCCCACACCTGTCATCTTTCTGCCAGCCTAAAACTCAAGGGTCAGCATCAGCAGTGTGGTCTGTGTGGTCTGTGCCAGCCTCAGGCCATCCCTGGAGCCGTCCCACAAAAAATTCACGTCTAACTGGGAAGCACGGGTTGAAGACTCACAGCCAAGTCTGAGTTTTATCATCTCTATTTTAACAATTGTGAAGAGGGCATTTTAAGTGCTTTGACTTTTAAAAACTTTTTAGAAATTATTTATTTATTTATGGCTGTGCTTGGTCTTCGTTGCCGTGTGGGCTTTCTCTAGTTGCGGCGAGCGGAAGCTACTCTCCAGTTGTGGTGTTTGGGCTTCTCATTGCAGTGGCTTCTCTTGTTGCAGAGCATGGGGTCTAGGGCACACAGGCTTCAGGGGTTTCAGCATGTGGACTCAATAGTAGTGGTGTACAGGCTTACTTTCTCTGCGGCATGTGGGATGTTCCCAGACCAGGGATTGACCCTTGTCTCCTACATTGGCAGGCAGATTCTTTACCTCTGAGCCACTAGGGAAGTTCATGCTTTCATAGAACACTTCTGCACCTACTGGGGTTTCCAAATAAGCCTGTAAGTTAGATTTTTTACCACTCTTAGAAATAACTTAGATGCAAAGAACATGCATGCTAAGGAGGTTTTATCACTTGAGTCACAAGCAAACCCAACTGTCCTCTTATGTGACTGTGTTTATTGTCCAACATACTCCTTTGAGTATCGGCCATGTGATTGGCCTAACCTCACAAATGTATGTTACAGTTCTAGACCTGAAGAAGCTCCAAGCTCATGTGATCCACTCCAAGAAGAGCATGCCCTAGGAAATGGCTAATCCAAAAAGAAAGAGGAAACAAATATCAGATATTAATACATATATGTGGAATCTAGAAAAATGGTATGAAGTGAAGTGAAAGTCACTCAGTCATATCTGACTCTTTGCGACCCCATGGACTACATGGTCCATGGAATTCTCCATGCCAGAATACTAGAATACTGGAGTGGGTAGCCGTTCCCTTCTCTGGGGGATCTTCCCAACCCAGGGATTGAACCCAGGTCTCTTACATTGCAGGCAGATTCTTTATCAGCATTTGCAAAGCAGGAATAGAGACACAGACTTAGAGAACAAATGTGTGGATACCAAGGGGGAAAGGGGTTGGGTGGGAGGAATTAGGAGATTGGGACTGACATGTATACACTATTGATACTATACATAAAATACACAACTGATGGCAACATGTTGTACAGCACAGAGAACTCTACTTAACGCAGGACAGTGACGTAAATGGGAGGGAATTCCAGAAGAGAGGGCTATACGTATATGTATGTCCGATTCACTTTGCTGTGCTATAGAAGCAAACACAACACTGTAAAGCAACTATACTGCAATAAAAATTAATTTAAAAAAATAAAAGAAGAATGAAGAGACACATGGAGGGGCTCTGAATCCAGCCTAAATGCTGATGTTCAAAGCATGGAGTCTAACCTAGCAAAACTTAAAAAAAAAAAAAGTCATGGATGAATAAGCATGAAATAAATGCTGGGTGTTCTCAGCCTCTACACTATGGAATAGTTTGTTATGCACAATATTGCTGCAAATAGCTGACTGACACAGTTGCCTTTAAATTTTAGGGTCCATGTAGATTTTAAAAAAGGATTCTTGATTTTTCGTGGGTGGAGGTAAGAACTTCTCAATATATAAAGCCAGAAATGTTCCATTTCTTTATCTTTCTTAAAGCAAACTAATTACAGCTGTAAGTTTGAGGTATTGAAGTGATGATATGACCAATATCATTCAGTATTAAACTCCCTCCCCACTATATAGCCTCATATAAAAAATACCAGGCATATATATCACCAGCCAAATGGAGAAGGGGCCAAGGAGGTCCCCAGTTTTGCCCTTACTCCTTCACTACTCTGAAATTCCACCAGTATTATCACTGTTGCAGGCAAGTTCAGAAGTTAGTGGTGAAATGGAAAATTTCACTTTTTACTGATTGACATCATTCCTTACTTGACTGTGTCAGGCTAAGTGAAAAGTCCTTAGGTGCTGTCAAATCTGATGGTAAAAAGAGTTGGATGATAATATACTTTAGAGAGTTTACAATGAGTCTCAATGATCTCAGGAATGCAAAGATAACTATATTTCTCCATTCATTCAGGACTTCTTTGATGCCTCTCAAAGATATTTATATTTGTTTGGGTCCTGCACATTTCTTATTAAGTGTATTATTAAAGCTATTTCCAGAGGTTCTTCATTGACAAGGGTAAATGCCAAGTTCCTTTGAGTGCCTAGAAATGGTCTTTATTTTCTGAACCCTACCTCCTTGGAAGAAAAGTTATGATCAACCTAGACAGCATATTAAAAAGCAGAGACATTACTTTGCCAACAAAGGTCTGTCTAGTCAAAGCTATGGTTTTTTCCAGTAGTCAGGTGTGGATGTGAGAGTTGGACTATAAAGAAAGCTGAGTCCTGAAGAATTGATGTTTTTGAACTGTGGTGTTGGAGAAGACTCTTGAGAGTCCCTTGGACTGCAAGGAGATCCAACCAGTCCATCCTAAAGGAAATCAATCCTGAATATTCATCGAAAGGACTGATGCTGAAACTGAAACTCCAATCTTTTGGCCACCCGATTCGAAGTGACTCACTGGAAAAGACCCTGATGCTGGGGAAGATTGAAGGTGGGAGGAGAAGGGATTGACAGAGGATGAGATGGTTGGATGGCATCACCGACTCGATGGACATGAGTTTGCGCAAGCTTCGGGAGTTGGTGATGGACAAGGAAGCCTGGCATGCTACACAGTCCATGGGGTCGCAAAGAGTTGGACACGACTGAGCAACTGAACTGAACTGAACTGAACCTATCTTGGCAGCCTCGTTTCTCACTCTTCCTGGTGGCCGTGTGATGTTTCATTCATGGTGAATGACGTGAATCTACTATTATATTTCCTTGCTTTATGCTTTTATAGCTACCTCCCTCTTTGCATTGGATATTCCTCTGGCATCATCTGCTTATGCTCGAAAGTCTACTTCTAATAGCGTCTCATCTTTAGTAGGGCCAGGAGTCAGATGAGGCAAGTGAGGTACCCAGGATGCAAAATTTAGAGGCACTCAAGATCAGGTAAGTGACTCCTTGTATTTCATGCCCCAAGGACCTCATGCACTCTATGCTGCTCCTGACCCTGCTCTTTGATGCCTTCCCTGTTATACTCCACACCTTCACCAAGAATAGATTCTTCATGCAAACTCCATACCTTTTCATGCTACAGTATTTTCCACAGTGGGCTGTATTTTCTCAGGAAAGAGACCATGCCGTCTCACCTCTGTGGCACCAGCACCATGCCTGCTTTGGTATATTTGATGGATAAAAGTAAAATGATAGCCATTATGTTGTTGTTCAGTCACTCAGTCATGTCCGACTCTTTGCGACCCCGTAAACTGCAACACACCAGACTTCCCTGTCCTTCCCTGTCTCCCAGAATTTGCTAAAACTCATGTCCATTGAATCAGTGATGCCATCCAACCCCCTCATCCTCTGTCATCCCCTTCCCTTCCTGACTTCAATCTTTCCCAGCATCAAGGTCTTTTCCAAAGAATGGGCTCTTAGGATCAGGTGGCCAAAGTATTGGAGCTTCAGCTTCAGCATCAGTTTATCCAATGAATATTCAGGGTTGATTTCCTTTAGGATTGACTGGTTTGATCTCTTTGCTGTCCAAGGGACTCTCAAGAGTCTTCTCCACCACCACAGTTTGAAAGCATCAATTCTTTGGTGCTCAGCCTTCTTTATGGTCCAACTCTCACATCCGACCTGACTACTGGAGAAACCATAGCTTTGACTGTACAGACCTTTGTTGGCAAAGTGTTTTCTCTGCTTTTTATACATGAGCATTTATTTTGTATCCAAAAAGATTCTAAGTGCTTTAGTTGAGTTGCAGCTAAACCCCTCACAAAGGCCTAAATAGATAGTATTATCCCAACTTAACAGCTGAACAGACTAAAAGAAGTGAAGCACATGGCTGGTTCATGTCAATGTATGGCAAAAACCACTACAGTATTGTAAAGTAATTAGCCTCCAACTAATAAAAATAAATGAAAAAAAAAAAGTGAAGTACATTGCAATATCACACAATCTAAAGTGGTAACAGCTGGAATTTGAACCCAGGTCCTTCTGATGCCAGACTTTGTGTACATAATAGAAAAAAAAAAGATTCATCACTAACTTAAACTGAATAAGAATCAAGAAGGAGAAGAGCATTTTTTGGTTACATTAATCAAGATCTAGGACCATCACTGCAAAGGGCAGTGAGGCTTGTGAGAGGAGATGACTCTGACATATTGTCCTCCTGGTGACTGAAGTCATAAAATGCTGACTTTTTCTCCAGTCTCAAAAGGCACCAACATTGGAGGGAGAGATGATCCTAAATTCTGGTCCCAATCTAGAAATGTAAAAGCAAAACTAATGACTACTGTTTTGGATGGCACCGACCAAGGACAGTTATTGCCCAGAGGAATTTGTACCCTATTGATAATCCAGCCAGAAAATTCTGCCTCACTGGCAGTGGGTCCCTTGCCAGTCAGGAAGTTAAAGAGATATTGTGTCTCCTCCATCAACCCAAATCCATCAGCCCTGAGAGATGAGCCATGCAGTTGGTATGTCATTGCTTCATGTTCTGCAGTGTTACTTCCTACACCAGACAACTACCTTGTACTTCTAGGTTCTCTGCTACTCACAGTGTGTAACTGAAAAACAGGTAGCTATATCCTAGGCAGAAAAATATTCTTCACCACTATACCAGTGGGAAATTGACCAAACTAGGGATTCCAGACTTAAACACATGTAACAAATGAATGGCCAGCTGGGGACTAGGGCAAACTATAATCCACGTGTTGTATTGATCATGCCCTTTTATTTTCTGTATTTCTGATGCCTTGACATCTTGGGAAATCCGATTAGAAGTGGTTTGCCTGTGTGCTCAGTCGTTCAGTCGTGTCTGACTCCTCGTGACCCCATGGACTGTCACCTGCTAGGCTTCTCTGTCCACAGAATTTTCCAGGCAAGAATACTGGAGCTGGCTGCCATTTCCCTGGGCTAGTCAATTCCTAAAGATAGTAAAGGATTTGCCCAACAGCATGCCTTTCATATGCAAACCAACCAATCAGAGCTCACACCTCCAAACCATCTCCTTCAAAAGGCTCTTACATTCTGAACCACCAGTGCCCTGCACTAATCACCCCAGGACCAGATGCTAGACACCGAGGACAGTCCCAGAGCCCCTTGAAAGTATTCACACCGGCTATTCCTACACCTGCTTATCTTGCTTTGCCTTGCCTTGTCTTTGCCTGCAGATACCATGATAAGGTTCTGACTCATGTGTTCTTCCCACTTCCTCTGTCTGCTGATCAACCCTGGGGCTTCCCTGCATGCCCCCCCGACCCAGTGGCATGGCATGGAACACCCCCTCCTCTGTGTGCAGAAAGCTATCTTTCAATGACCATTCTCTCCTCATCAATTGGCCTCACTGTATATGAATAATAATACATCAAACATCCATTTTAAAACACATGCCCCTGTACAGGGGAGAAATCTCTACTCATTTCCAGCTAATTGTTGTCAAACAAGAATCTGCCCAATATTATAGACATTCTGAGTTTTTCAGAAAAGCCAGAAACCTGATTTTATTTACTTCTTAAAGTTTTGTTTATAAGTAATTCAGACATAAAATGCTGTGTGGTTCATGCATATATTCAAACAATAGAAAACAAAGGAAAACAAAGTTTTTTTGTTTTTCAGGAAAACAAAGACAGAGGAAATATAATAGCCAGACACAGGAGCTGCAGATTGTAATCTATGGTTTTCCATGTATTGGCACTGTGCAGACTAGAGTGAACACATAGTTTTAGCTCTGAGACATAATCTCTTTGATCATTGCAAAAGTAAACATTTTTCAAGGTTTTCTAACCTGACTCCCTGTAAGAAATACATTTCCAAATTACAACACACACACACATGTCTATCTATCCACCTGAAATAAAAATGTTACTCTTCCTATGTGTTAAGCACTTTGACATTTTCTATTCTATTCCATTTACTTTTATTTATGATGCTGGTTGCTACCCACTACTGTATTGATTTCACAATTTTTCAGTGGATCTTAAACTGCAGCTTGAAAAAAACCCCTATACATTTAGAAATCAGCAGTACCAGTCCACCATATTACAGATGAGGAAACCGAGATTAACAGAGTAATGGAATTTGTCCAATATTACACAAAATGAATGGCAGAGTCAAGCATAGAATAAATTACCATCTTGCAAATATGTTTATATTCCTAAATAAATAGTACAAACATGTATCAGTGTAGGTGTGGATATCAATCAGTATTCAACTGAAAAAGTGCCATTAGAATACACACACACACAATCTAATCGTACACAGCTGAAGTCATTAAACAATTTCTGGAAGACTATTCTGTTTATGTTTAATGCTAGAGCTTGAAGTCCACAAAGGCTACCACAGGCTAGATCTCATGAGGTCTCTGAGCTCACTTCATCACGGACACACATATAACTCAGGAATGAAGGAAGATCCAGGAGAAGTCTTATCTCAAACCAAGGACTGGAGTCAACAGATCAACAACCTATGAGCTGCAAAATGGCTGCTGCTGCTCATCAGCCCTGCACATCTCCAGGAAAGTCTCTCTGTGGCCCACCCTCTCATTAGCAACTTAGAAAAGTATATTCATGGCTCACTTTTAAAAACTGAATATCCATTTTTTCAGTTATTAAAATCAGGAATGCATGGTATCTGCAGATAAGAAAAATAGCATACTTTGTTTTTATTACTCTCCCTTCTTTCTCCCAGTTAGTTATTATCTGAAAATTTAAGCTTGAGTTTTTATTTTCAAAATGATACTGTTTTGTCAAGGGAATCTTAAAGGTTCATTCACATTTGCATGCTGTTAGTTGACAACAATTATATGTCTTAACTCTATGTTCAATTGATTCCATCACTTTCTGCCAATCCTTTTAGCCTCAAATTTCCTTCTCTAAGATTTACTTCCTTTAATTCATCAGTACATTAGATGGGTAAATTTTTTGTGGAATTTATTTATTGGCTTGATTTTAGTAAAATACTTCCCTCACCTTGCATATCTAGAAATTATCCTTCTATTGCATTCAAATTTGAGTATGAATTTTACAATTTTTCCTCCTCAGAACTGTGTATGTGGTGTGTTCTCCAGGTTACATTGCTAAGTGGAAAACCAAGTTGTTAAAATGTATGTATACAGTACTACCACTTACATAAGAAAAAAGGAGATATCAATGCACACACATGTAAACACGTAGACACACTCTCTAATTAATACATCGTTTATGTAATTAACATGGGTTGAATATATATATATATGTTACAATATGTTAAATTGTGTTAATTCACATATGTGTTAATGTAGCACTATTGACTGCATGTTAAATTATGCTAAATTAACATAATATATTAGTGATATACAAGTGTTATAATAACATGCAACATATGTTGGTTATATAATAATTATACATATATTATGATACATATATTCTATGACTTGTGTTAAATATGTTAAATTAACACATAAGCATTAAGAATAGAATAAACCTGAACACTTAACATGGTTAAATTAGGAAAAGCTATGGAGAACAGTATGGAGGTTCCTTAAAAATCAAAAACTAAAACTACCATATTGGTAGCAGTATGATAGCAGATTGGTAGCAATCCCACTACTGAGCATATACTCTGGGAAAACCATAATTCAAAAACGACATATGTATCCCACGTTCATTGTGGCACTACTTACAATAGCCAGGACATGGAAGCAACCATCCATGTAAATGTCCACCAACAGATAAGTGGATAAAGAAGATGTGGTACATATATACAAGGGAATATTACTCAGTCATAAAATAGGAATGAAGTTGGGTCATTTGTAATGATGTAGGTGAATATAGAGTCATACAGAGTAAAGTAAGTCAGAAAGAGATAAACAAGTGTCATATATTAATGCATATATATGGAATTTAGAAAAATGGTACTGATGAACCTATTTGCAGGGCAAGAATAGAGATGCAGGCATAGAGAATGGACTTGTGGACACAGTGGGTGAAGGAAAGGGTGGGATAAATTGAGAGAATAACAGTGACATATATACACTACCGTGTGTAAAATAGACAGCTAGTGGGAAGTAGCTGTATTAGCATAGGGAGCTCAGCCTGGTGAGCTAGATGACCCAGATGGATGGGATGGGAGGGAGGTGGAGGGAGATTCAAGATGGGGGATATATGTATGCATATATATATACACACACACACATATATATGAACAATAATTTTAAAAAGAGAGTACTATAAACCTATAAACTTTTATCATAAGAGTTTCAGAAAGCTTGTGCTTTGTTCACCCAAAATGAAAAATGCTTGCATTTTATGAAATATGAGTTAGCCATTATTTCTGGAACTTTCCAGTGGATATATGCATTTTTAAAGATAAAATATATCATGAGTTTATGAAAAATCCTTTTTTATTAGTTATTGCTCTTTTATTTTATATTATTTGTTCATACATCTTATACAATTTCCCTTTTAATCAGCCTCATTTGGTGAAAGTTCTAAATGGCCCTGGATTTTATCACCAAACATGGTGACTATGTTTTTCTTGAGTTCTACATCTTTCCATTTGAAAGCTTCTAAAATATGACTGTCTAATCTTATGCCAGAAGGCTGATAGAAGTAGCTCATCTCTTCTCAGTTACTAGGGTTTCTTCTTCTTCTCCTTAATGCTTAAAGGAATTTTTTCTCCATCCTCATGTCCAGTGTCACTGGAATGTATGTTGGTTATTTGATATCAATGCTTCTTAGTTGACGTTGTGGCCTTCTAATTTTCAAATGTAGATTATCCTTTATTCAGGGAAGTTTTTTCCTATAATATTATAGTTTTGTTGTTGTTGTTGTTACATTTGCTCTGTTCTCTTTAATCAGGGCTGCCAATTACACATACATTGCAATGTTTTTGTCTTCCAAAGCTTTCAAACTCTTTGTTCTTTTTACTCCATTGTATTCACTTATCAAACTTGTTTATGTTCCTAACTGTATTTTTCTTGGTGATGCTTCCCACCATTGTTTCCCTGGTGGCTCAGATGGTAATCAGCCTGCAGTGTGGGAAACCTAGGTTTGATTTCTGGGTTGGGAAGATCCCTTGGAGGAGGGCATGGCAACCCACTCCAGTATTCTTACCTGGAGAATCCCATGGACAGAAGAGCCTGGCGGGCTACAGTCCATGGGGTCGCAAAGAGTCAGACATGACTAAGCACAGTACCCAGCACCATGTATTTTATTTACTTTATGATTTTATTTTTCTCCTACACTTTTTCTTAAGTTCTTCTAAGTTACTTTTTCCCTTCTCTTGTCTTATGTCTTCTCTGAGCCTTTGTATCTGTTACTTGATTTTTTTTTAATTTTTTTTTTTTTTACTTCATAGAGAAGTGTTTATATAAACTTCCCCTAAATTGCTACATCATTTTTCTAGGCTTTATTTCACATTTGCCTTGTATTTTATTTTCTAAATTTTCTTTATCTTTTAATGAGAATCACATTTTTCTAGAGAAGCTTTGAGATAAAGAATGGTTTGGAGGACAGGCTGGAAGGGTGAGCTATGGTACCTGGTCACTCAGAATTAGGTATTCTGTCTTAGAACATTTTCTTACCAATTGTGTTATTTAGCCTTCTCTCCCCTCTATCAAATTTCTCCCCTCCTTTAGGTGGTATCTCTGCC
Source organism: Cervus canadensis (assembly GCF_019320065.1). Lineage (NCBI taxonomy): Eukaryota > Metazoa > Chordata > Mammalia > Artiodactyla > Cervidae > Cervus > Cervus canadensis. The sequence goes on along the minus strand of NC_057417.1, from coordinate 17,007,470 downwards.
TGTGTCTGTTGGGAGAAACTGTCCTGTTTAGCTTGTAGTGATGCACAAGCTTGAGTACCTTGTATGATGTATCTTCCAGGTTTTCATCTTATGATTTAATGTTTATTTTACTTCTCTTTCCACCTCTCCTCTTCTCTTGTACATATTATATGTCTTCATAATTAAATCACCCCCCACCAGTGTGTGACATTTGAATGGCCTCGTCTTTGCAGACAACAATATTTGGCACATATATTTGGATAACTCTGCATGATGACTGAAACCTCTAGAGGTATATCTTCTCTAGATGTACAGTTTTTATTTTGGCCCAGTTTAACTATATTCTTCATATGTTGTAATTCGGAGCTGCAAATCTTTCCCAGTTTTATTGAATACAGAATTTTATTTATTCTTTTTTTCATTTTTTGTTTTCTGCTGGTTTTACCAAAGAGAGTGGATAAAAATGCTTTAAATTCATAAGAGATTTTGGAGAGTCTAGATTTGTATTTTAGAAAGATCACTTTGGCTCAAGCAAGAAACACTGCAGAAGATGAGGAAGCAGGAAGGATGTAGGGAACAGGAGTTTGCTCAAGACTGGAAACAGGATAACCACTGAGAAAACTAATGAATCCATGCAAAAGAAAAATGACGAGGTCTGAGAAAGGTCATGAGTTGAGAAAAAAGAAGTAGGCAGGAAAAAGATGTAGAGCTTGGGGGTCATCAGCTTATTGATGATAATTTAAGTGATAAAATTAGGTGGAAGCCTGGAGAAGTTTCGTAGAAAAGTGAGCTAAGACAGAACTCCTTGGAATAAACTCTCTGAAGTAAAAAATGATGGAGGATCCTACAAAAGAAAATGAGAAGCAAATGGAAAATAAAAAGAGGACTATTGAAAAGGCAAAAAGTGCCTCCAATCAAGCTGAGAGTTTGATAAGATAAGGTCTTAAAAGTTGACATTGGACTTAGTCACATGAAAATCATTAATAACCATGGGGAGAGCAGTGGCTGAGATGAAAGTGGAAACTCAGGAGGTTGAGGTGTGAATGGACGGTTTCAAGGTAGGGATGGTAAATACAGAAAACTCTCAGAGAAGTTTGATGGTAAACAGGAAGATACAGAATATAGGGTCAGCTTGAAGGAAACTTCTTATATAGTAATACATTAGCACTAGAGCTTTAGGGCACCCCTATACCCACAATAGTTCACATTTATACAGAAGTTCAGCTCAAAGAGGTTTTTGCATAGATAATCTCATTTCACATTCACCTCACTGAATCACCTCAATTTTATTGATGAGGTAACTAAGGCTGAGAGAAATAACAATGAACTGCCTTCCCAAAAGGCACAAGAAGAAGCAACTGAATCATTGCTTTACTTCACTCAATATGACAATATCTAGATCCACCCATGTTGCTGAAAATGGCATTATTTCATTCTTTTTTATGGCTGAGTCATACAGAGAAAGACAAGTATCATATGGTATTGCTTACGTGTGGAATCTAAAAAGAAATGGTAAAAATGAACTTATTTACAAAACAGAAACAGAGGCACAGATGTAGAAAACAAACCAGAGGGGAAGCTGGGGTTGGGGGGATAAATTGGGAGATTGGGATTGACAGGTACACACTACTGCCTATAAAATCAGGCTTCCTTGGTGGCTCAACTAGTAAAGAATCTGACTGCAATGCAGGAGAGCCTGGTTCAATTCCTGGATTGAGAAGCTTTCCTGGAGAAAGGGATAGGCTATCCACTCCAGTATTCTTGGGCTTCCCTGATGACTCAGATGGTAAAGAATCCACCTGCAATGCGGGATACCTGGGTTTGATCCCTGGGTTGGGAAGATCCCCTGGAGGAGGGCATGGCAACCCACTTCAGTATTCTTGCCTAGAAAATTCCATGGACAGAGGAGCGTGGCGGGCTACAGTCCATGGGGTCACAAAGAGTTGGACATGACTAAACGACTAAGCACAGCACCTATAAAAGAGATAACTAATAAGGACAGCACAGGGAACCCTTCTCAATACTCTATACTCAATACTCCTACATGGGAAAAGAATCTTAAAAGAGTGGATATGTGTGTGTGTATAACTGATTATATATATAACCGATTCACTCTGTACAGCAGAAACTAACACAACATTGTAAATCAACTATACTCCAATAAAAAAAATATTTTTTAAAAAAAGCATCACTTTACTACATCTTAGGCACAATCCCACATCTCAAGTCCGGGATCAACCTAAGTTTCAGCATCCTTGCAAGGAGCAAAACAGAGCCAACATGTTACCTGAGCCCAAACTCACCATGCAAATTGTTTGACTGAAATCCTTACTTTCATTTACAATGGAATAAAATTGGCTTCACATTAACTTCTCCAGAACATTTTCTCTGCCCAGGTACTTCCATGCAAGGCTGATACTAGTTAATTACCTGAATTAAATATTTTACAACCTAAAAGGCTTCTCTGTATGACACGATTTATAAATATTCATTCTTCAGGAAGGAGGATGCGAGAGAATGTTGGTTTCCAGTGGCTGCCTTTGTAGCAAACTATGGACTAGTAACCCTCTGAGGCAGCTTCCGTGCCTGAGTAAAATGTTTTTGGATCCTCAAATCCCTTACAGAAAAACAATTTCTTCAACACAAAACCATTTTTTGCTGAGCCACTAAATAACTTCTGCCTGCCTGTATCAGGGACAGCCTTAAGGTGATATGATAGATGCCAAGCAAATAATCGATCAATACACTGGTTTCGGTCTCCGTCTATCAGTTGGGCATTGTGTGGACTAATTAGATGATAAAATGTGATGAATGTGTATTAAACTCAGCCTCTCCCTGGAAGCTCCCAGGGGTCCTTCCCCATTTTCTAGCTGACCTTTTAGAGCTCAACTTTATTGTATGTGAATGCAATTAAATCAATTTGTCAGATATTTGCATTAGTCTGGCTTGTTCAGAATTCAATTATTCAGTGTCACTTTACTGCCCTTCAGAGGCTTGAGCACTGGCTCATTTTCAAGTGGTGGATAAAGTCAGAAATGGCTAGTCTTATCAGGATTCAAGCCAGTGAATGCCTTCCATCGGCGATAGTTCTGAGATCCAGCTTTGCAGATCCTTTCTCCTCCCAGGTCTCAAGAGAGATAATGACTGGGCTCTCAACATAGTTGAGCTTTAATTTTGACTCTGCTGCTTACTGGAAAGATGACTTGAGTAAGTTATTTAATCTGTGCTAGCCTCAGTTTCCTCATGTGCCAAATGGAATCACTTTACTTTAGGTTTCCTCCAAAGCAAACCCCAAGAGTCATACTGGCATGCAAAAGGAGAAGGGGATGGCAGAGGATGAGATGGTTAGATAGCATCACTGACTCAATGGACATGAATCTGAGCAAACTCCAGAAGATAGTGGAGGACAGAGGAACCTGGAGAGCTGCAGTCCATGGGGTTGTGAAGCGTCGGGCGTGACTTAGCAACTGAACAATGAACAAGTTTGAGAGGTGACAGCAGAAAATGCAGGTAAGGCAATAGGGCAATGAGACAGGGATGGGGAGAAGCAAACATGAGGTACATTAGTGAGCAGGTTACTGCTGTGGGCAGCTGGCGCTCAGTCCTTCTGGGGACCTCTGGCAGATGAAGCTGAACTTGAACTAGAGTTGTCCCTCCCAAGAGCCAAAGAGTTCCACCAACTGCTGTGCATTACTGACTGAGAGCTGCTCCAGGGTGTTGACCCTCTGGCACTTCAGTGAGGCTCCCCCAAGTAACACTGGCCAAGCATCTTCCTGAGATGAGTCAAAGCCCTCAAGCAGAGAGTCATGGATGCGTTCAGTCAGAAGCCATGTGGACACAGGAATACGGTGGCTCAACAATGGTACCCACTATAGGGATATGTCCTAAAGTGGTAGTGCATGCCAAGGCCTTAGTTCTACGACTGGAACAAAGTAAAGCCCTTGATGTAATAGATCATTTCTGGAAATATGAAAATGTAGGATAACAGCTTTCCCCAACACAGGTATTGGACTGTGATCTTAAGTGTGTGGCAAGGAGAAAGCCACTACATTATATGCTTTCCTTGGAGAAGTAGATGGTAAAATCATAGAAGACTTTCTGAAGGAGGTGACATTTGTACTGGATTTTTAAGGATGGATAGGAATTGATGGAGTTCAGGGCAGGCTGCTTTGACACATGGATTATTTTGAACAGACGACAATCAAGACCCAATAGACTCAGGAAGAGATTTTTTTTTTTTTTAATTAATATTTTTTTTTCTTTTTTTTATTATTATTATTTTTTTTTCCAGTGGGTTTTGTCATACATTGATATGAATCAGCCATGGATTTACATGTATTCCCAATCCCGATCCCCCCTCCCACCTCCCTGTCCACCCGATTCCTCTGGGTCTTCCCAGTGCACCAGGCCGGAGCACTTGTCTCATGCATCCCACCTGGGCTGGTGATCTGTTTCACCATAGATAGTATACATGCTGTTCTTTTGAAATATCCCACCCTCACATTCTCCCACAAAGTTCAAAAGTCTGTTCTGTATTTCTGTGACTCTTTTTCTGTTTTGCATATAGGGTTATCGTTATCACCTTTCTAAATTCCATATATATGTGTTAGTATGCTGTAATGTTCTTTATCTTTCTGGCTTACTTCACTCTGTATAATGGGCTCCAGCTTCATCCATCTCATTAGGACTGGTTCAAATGAATTCTTTTTAATGGCTGAGTAATATTCCATGGTGTATATGTACCACAGCTTCCTTATCCATTCATCTGCTGATGGGCATCTAGGTTGCTTCCATGTCCTGGCTATTATAAACAGTGCTGCGATGAACATTGGGGTGCACGTGTCTCTTTCAGATCTGGTTTCCTCAGTGTGTATGCCCAGAAGTGGGATTGCTGGGTCATATGGCAGTTCTATTTCCAGTTTTTTAAGAAATCTCCACACTGTTTTCCATAGCGGCTGTACTAGTTTGCATTCCCACCAACAGTGTAAGAGGGTTCCCTTTTCTCCACACCCTCTCCAGCATTTATTGCTTGTAGACTTTTGGATAGCAGCCATCCTGACTGGCGTGTAATGGTACCTCATTGTGGTTTTGATTTGCATTTCTCTATAATGAGTGATGTTGAGCATCTTTTCATGTGTTTGTTAGCCATCTGTATTTTTCACAGAACTAGACCAAAGAATTTCACAATTTGTATGGAAATACAAAAAACCTCGAATAGCCAAAATAATCTTGAGAAAGAAGAATGGAACTGGAGGAATCAACCTGCCTGACTTCAGACTCTACTACAAAGCCACAGTCATCAAGACAGTATGGTACTGGCACAAAGACAGAAATATAGATCAATGGAACAGAATAGAAAGCCCAGAGATAAATCCACGAACCTATGGACACCTTATCTTTGACAAAGGAGGCAAGGATATACAATGGAAAAAAGATAACCTCTTTAACAAGTGGTGCTGGGATAACTGGTCAACCACTTGTAAAAGAATGAAACTAGAACACTTTCTAACACCATACACAAAAATAAACTCAAAATGGATTAAAGATCTAAATGTAAGACCAGAAACTATAAAACTCCTAGAGGAGAACATAGGCAAAACACTCTCCGACATAAACCACAGCAAGATCCTCTATGACCCACCTCCCAGAATATTGGAAATAAAAGCAAAACTAAACAAATGGGACCTAATGAAACTTAAAAGCTTTTGCACTACAAAGGAAACTATAAGTAAGGTGAAAAGACAGCCCTCAGATTGGGAGAAAATAATAGCAAATGAAGAAACAGACAAAGGATTAATCTCAAAAATATACAAGCAACTCCTGCAGCTCCATTCCAGAAAAATAAATGACCCAATCAAAAAATGGGCCAAAGAACTAAACAGACATTTCTCCAAGGAAGAGATTTTTTAACCTCTCCCTGACTGCCTAAAAATTTTTATGCCAAGAAGACTTATCTGCATGGCCTGGCAAACATTTGTTTCCCAAACATCTATCCTTCTCATCTTCCTATGTTTTGTCTTCTTTCCCTTTGGGAGCCCAGACCCCTATCCCCTTCTCCTTAGCTCATGATGGCATATAAACCTTAATTACCTGATTGCTAGGGAGCCTCTCATGTCTTTATGAGGCTCTTGTATGTACAAAATTAAATTTGTTTTTCTGCTGTTCGTCTGTTCTATGTCAATTTAATTATTAGACCAGTCAAAGAACCTAGAAGGGAAGAAGGGAAATTTTTTTCTCCCCAACAGCATTTACCAGGCACACATGGGGAATAAAGACCTTCTAAGCAGAAGGAATGGCAAATCCAATGACCCAGAGATGTGATAAAGTATATGTTTGGTGACCTGCTTATAGTTCAAAACGGCTAAAGTGTAGGAAGAGGGGGAGTTTTCTGTCTTGATGCCAGAATTCAAGTCATGAGACAAAGTTTACATTATTCAAGGGCATTATATATAGTATCCTATAAGCAACAGAGAGTCATTGGACGTGTTCCATAAAACTTGTAATAGAGAACTCACCTGCCAATGCAGGAGACGTGGGTTTGATCCCTGGATCAGGAAGTTCCCCTGGAGAAGGAAATGGCAACCCACTTCAGTAATCTTGCCTGAGAAATCCCAAGGACAGAGAAGCCTAGTGGGCTACAGTCCATGGGGTCACAAAAGGGTTGGACATGACTTAGCAACGAAACAACAACACCACAATGAGCAGCAGAGAGTCATTGGATCTGTTCCATAAAACTCAGAATAGACTCTTGGGTGACACACAAAGAAATCCATTTATAATAGAAATAAATAGGTTAATAAGTGTGGGTTCAAAAGATCTTCTGCACAGGAATGAGAGAAAATGTAATATTTTATGTGAAAGGTACTTCAGGGTTTTCTTTGAACCCGCATGTTACGTGACTTCAAAGGAGGAAAAAGAAAAAACAAGCTAATTCAAACTTAGATTGCATTCATAGAAATAATGTAGGATCCAGATTAAGGGTGTGATAGAATCCTACCTGTTTTGCACCTTCTGAGAAGCTCAGAAAGTAGCTGTCCAATTTTAAATGACACATCTTTCTAAAGAGACACTGGTTACCCTGCAGCATGCCCAGCGAAGAGTGAGCAGAATGTTAGAGTCTAAAAATCATATAGGACGTGGAATGGTTGAAAGAACAGAGCAAGCAAGCACAGAAGGGAGACACATAGAACATTCACAAACTGGCTTCTGTTGTGAGGAAGAGATTACATCTACTCCGTGTGGTTCCAGAGCCTAAACATTCAAACCCCAGTTGAAATGTGTTTCAAGCCGGTGGAAATAATCAAAGCCATCCATTGCTGGGATGACCAGCCCTGGGAGGGAGAATGTTCTCGCTCCTGGGGAGTGGTCAGTGGTAAATGAGATGAATATGTGTCTAAAAACTCTCTTCAGCTCTGACTCTGTGGCAGGGATTCCTCTCCAGGTGTCCCCTGCTGGAGGCTCTCCACAGATGGGTGCATTTTTCAGGGCACACCACAAAGACATCATCCTCAGTGGTTAAAAAAACAAAAGACATTCTGAACGAATGGACTTTTTTGTTGTTGTTTTTGCATGTTCAGTATAGAAGTTCTTGTTCCTTTGGAGGTCATGGCCTTTGAATATGCACACAACCTTTGAATTGTGCTTACTAAATTATAGCAGGGGACTTCGGCACCCGAGGAATTTTGACTTTCTAGGCTTATAAGCAGTAATTTTCAGCTGTACTCCAGACTTTATTTTGCTAACCATAATTGAGCAACTGTAAAATACTGCTATATTAATGTTTTAAAGCACTGGGACCGTCTCATTCTAACTTGTAATTAATTTTGCTTGCCAATTATCTGTTTGAAATAAATTTGTGTCTGAACAGCTATAAAAAACAAAACAAAAAGACAGCATCTCTGTGTGGCCAGCTGCAAAGTTGGATTAAGGAGAACAAGAAAAAATGAGAAGTTTCTTTTTGCTGTACAAAGGAAAGAATAGACATTGAGTACTAGCTATGTTCCACAAGCATATAATGTTAGTAATAGCAATAGTAGTAGCAATTGTTGTTGTTTAGTCAATAAGTCATGTCTGATTCTTTTGCGACCCCATGGGCTGTGCCCTGCCAGGCCCCTCTGTCCATGGGATGTCTCGGGCAAGAATACTGGAGTGGGTTGCCATTTCCTTCTCCAGAGGATCTTCCAGGCCTAGAGATCAAACCCACATCTCCTGCTTGGCAGGTGGGTTCTTTACCACTAAGCCACAAGGGAAATCCCAGTAGTAGCATTAGCAGTGGCCAAAATTTTTCTTATATAAATCTATTTAATTCTCATAAAAGATCTATATGCATCTAAGTTAAAAAAAAAAAAAAAAGAAAGAAAAAGATCTCTGAGCTTAATCACTTTACTAGATGAATTCTCTTGCTATGAACAGTATTCTGTGAACCTTGATGGGGTCCAGTGAAGACTCCTTTTGGAGAAAGAAAAGGAGTACTTCCCATTTAGCTTGTGCTTAGTCGCTCAGTCGTGTCTGACTCTTTGCGACCCCGTGGACTGTAGCCCGCCAGGCTCCTCTGTCCGTGGGGATTTCCCAGACAAGAATACTGGAGTGGATCGCCATGCCCTCCTCCAGGGGATCTTCCCGACCCAGGGATTGAACCCAGGTGGATTCTTCACCTTGTGAGTCGCCAGGGAAGCCCACTCACTTCCCATTTAGGGTTTGGTCTAAAAGCAAGCCTTTCCTTTAGACAACAGAAGGCACTTTCTATGAAACATCATACAACATCCCTCTGGAAACAATAATTCAGGGGATTATAATTGAATCCCCCCTGTAAAAACATATGTAGGCTTTTAAGCATCACTTAAGGTACACCTGTTAGATCTTCCTGCTCCCTTAGCTCAGACCCTCTAAGTAATCATTCTCCTGAATCGTGGTACCAGATCACTAAGTTCCTTTGACTTCCTGCTTTGCCCATTTGGCTCATCTTCTGAATTAACCACCCCACCAAAAATGGAAGCGTCTAGTGCCAGTCCCGATTCCTCTCTCCCACTGGATCATCTACCTGCAGTTCTGATGAAGCCAAAGATGCTGCACCTTTCTGCTGAGGGTGAGGAGACTTCCCAACACATTCTTTTTACGAAGTTGATCTGCATTTTCATGCACTGACCTCAGCAGTTCTGGGGTAAGCTCCTTTGTGTCACTTCCACCCATGCAGGTCCACCTGTTGCCCCAGCATGCTCACTGGTTTCTGTTGATTTGTTATACCACAATTGGAGATGAGCCAAAGAGCAAATGTGTCTTAATCAAGGTTCCTTCTGTTATCTCAAACCAAAAAAGGGAAATGAAAATAATGCAGAAGCATGGCTTGGAACTGAAGGCTAGAGAGTACAGTCGAACCTCCCAAAAAGCGGCTGTCTCTCTCTCTTTCCCTCACCCTCATCCTCCCCATATGCCCCTTGTTTCCCACCTTACTCCTTCTCTCCCTTCCTCACACCCTTCCTGAGGCCAGATGGCCTTTCATCTCTGCTTCCATGTGTCCACTTTATTCCCCCTCGCACACTATCTTTGGCTGACTTAGAGAGCAAATGGCCAAATGTAGCTGCCCTACAGCTCCCAGATTTGCATATTCTTGTTTCAAAATGACCAGCAAAGAGTAAATTACAATTCTAAATCCAATTCTGAGTTCCTGGGAGGAAGAATGGGCTTTCCAGGTGGAGCTAGTGGTAAAGAACCTGCCTGCAAATGCAGGAGACATAATATACATGGGTCCGATCCCTGGGTCCAGAAGATCCCCTGGAGGAGGGCATGGCATCCCACTCCAGTATTCTTGCCTGGAGAATACCATGGACAGGGAAGCCTGGTGGGCTACAGTCCATGGGGTTGCAAAGAGTCAGACAACTTAGCGTGCACTTAGATGCGACTTAGCACACACGCAAGCTCCATTTAAGATCAGGTGTCCATCTGATCAATGTGGCATAGGGCAGGAGTACATTGCTCAAAAATAGCTCCCCAATTCCGTCTCTGTGAGGTGGGTGCAATGGTTCTTCAGGAAGAGGAAATACTAGATGGGATGGGTTTTGTACCTCTGGCTTTATACCTCAATCACAAATCATCTTGGAAAGCTGCCTTCCATTTTGGCTAATACTCTGAGATCTTAATTTATTGGCAAGCCATATTTTAATCTCTTCTACCAGGCATTTTGCTGATTCATGGAGGAAAACGGACCCTGTAAATTAAGTTTCTAATAGCAAATGATTTCCTAGAAGTAGATTTTCATGCTGGTAGGATGGGTGGAGAAGGAGAGGAGTTAGGAGAGTTCATGGAAGAAAGCTCAAGAAAGGTAATATTGTATCTCAGAGATTAGGTTGGTTGGTTTACTTTAAACATTATGGAATCTAGTAAGTTAGTCTCCACCAAAAAAAGAGTGAGTCATCAATAACCAAAAAAAAAAAAGGAGTGAGTCAGTCAAGAGACCAGATACGTGTACAAGCCTTAAAAGAGGTAAGATAGAAAAAGATAATTTTCAATGAGATGTCAAATTACAACTTCTCAAGTATGCTAGAGTCTTTAGAAATACCGAAGGAGCCTAACATAAAAATTTTGAGTATACCTCTTTCTTCAGGCAGGTGAATTTTGAATTTATTTTCAATTTTTTTTTCACAGGGGCCATAAAGTGAAATCTTTGTTATATGTGTTTGGGAAATGCCTGGGTGTAAGCCTGCTTACTGCTGGAGAGGTGAGATAGTGAAGAAGTTAAGGACAGAATCAGACAAATCTAGGTTCTAATCCCATGACTTAGTAGTACTAACTTCTTGGAACCTCAATTGTTATCAAGGTAATAATGTAGAGATCAAGACTGTGAATACATATCTGGTGTATAGCTAGTGCTTACTGAATGATGCCTTTAAAAATTTTTTTTTAATTTAAGTTTACTTATTTTTAACTGGAGAATCATAGATTTACAATACTGTATTATTGTTGTTCAGTTGCTAAGTCATGCCTGATTCTCTGTGACCCCATGAACTGCAGCATGTCAGGCTCGTCTGTCCTTCACTATCTCTCTGAGTTTGATCGAACTCATATCCGTTGAGTCAATGATGCTATCTAACCATCATCCTCTGCCACCCCCTTCTCCTCTTGCCCTCAGTCTTTCCCAGCATCAGGGTCTTTTCCAATGAGTCAGTTCTTCACATTAGGTGGTCAGAGTATTGGAACTTCAGTTTCAACATCAGTCCTTCCAATGAACATTCAGGGTTGATTTCCTTTAAGATTGACTGGCTTGATCTCCTTGGTGTCCAAGGAACTCTCAAAAGAGTCTTCTCCAGCACCACAGTTTGAAAGCATCAGCTCTTCAGTGCTCAGCCTTCTTTTTGGTCCAACTCTCCATGACGCTCCTAGACACTAGCATACCTCTCCTTTAGGCTGCTTTCCACCTTCACCCCCAAGTACATTCTGCCTCCCTCCCCTGGGTCTGAAATGATACTGTCTTGCTTTCTGCCATATATCAAAATAACCAAAGATATACCTATGTCCCCTCCCTCTTGAACCCCCTTCCACCCCATCCCACCCCTCTCCCACCCCTCTAGGTTGTCACAGAGCACCAGATTTGAGCTCCCTGTATCATACAAAAAATTTCCACTGGTTATGTAATTTTACATATGATAATGTGTATGTTTCAATGCTATTCTCTCAATTCATCCCATCCTCTCCTTCCCCCACTGTGTCCACAAGTCTGTTCTCTATGCCTGTGTCTCCACTGCTGCCCTGCAGATGGGTTCATCAGTACCATCTTTCTAGATTTCATATATATGTGTTAATATATTATGATGGCATCACCGACTCAATGGGCATGAGCTTGAGCAAACTCAGGGGGATAGTGAAGGACAAAGAAGCCTGGCATGCTGCAGTTCTTGGGGTCACAAAGAGTTGGACATGATTTAGTGACTGAATAACAATACAATATTTTTCTCTTTTTAACTTACTCTGTATAATAGGCTCTAGGTTCATCCACCTTATTAGAACTGAGTCACATGCATTTCTTTTTTATGGCTGAGTGCTAGTCCATTGTACATATGTACCACAACTTCTTTATCTATGAATGATGCCTTTTAATTCTATTGTTGTAGTTATAATTATTTATTGTCTGGAGGAAACCACTGTGCTGTACAGAATGACAAAATGTAGCCAATATTATTGTGCTAGCTTGGATCTGTGATTTCTCCAGGGCTTTCCTAATCCCTTTCTCCCCTTCCTTGTATTTAAATCTCAAAACCTAAGACCTAGAGCCTAATCTCTCATCATTGCCCAAGTGACTATTTACAAGACAAATTCACCATATTGGCCTCAAGATTCATCCTTCAATGACTCTCCAAACTCCTTAGCATGGAACACAACTTACTTCAAGATCTACCTATTTCTCTAGCCTCACTTCCTCACTTCTTCACAGTTTATATTCTTGCGATAATACAGTATTTAATGATACCTTGATCACATTATGTTCCTTCATTATTTTATACCTTCACACATGTAATTCACTATACTTAAATGATGAGGGGCAACTGACAGGGGACTAACTAAGCAAATACCAAAATATCACACAGTGCTAATAATTAAGACAACTTGATATTGGTTAAAAAAAAATTAGTAAAATTCAACAGTGTTTCAAACAGATCCATATTTATATGGAAATTCAGTTTGAGTTAAAGGTGATACTTTATACTTGATTCATGGTATTGGGACAATGTCATTTCTTCTTTAGAAAGAAATTTAAATTCTCATCATACACACACACTACATATAAATATAGATCCCAGATAGAAAAAATACAGCATGAAAAGTAAAGCTATTGAAATACTACTTGAAAATGCAGGAAACTATGTTTGTAATCTCAGAATCCAGAATGACTTTTTAGGCAAAGCCATTAAAGAAAGATTTACTGTTTTGACTACATAAAATTAAAAACTTTTTAAAATCAAAGGAGAGCATAAATTAAATTTTTAAAAAGACAAATTTCCTCCTCCAGAGGATCTTCCCAACCCAGGGATCAAACCTGCATCTCCTGCAGCTTCTGCATTGGCAGGCTCATTCTTTACCAGTGAGCCACTTGCGAAGCCCAATATTTAACACAGTCATGGGGATTTCAAATATGAGTTGGCTCCTGTCTCTTAGCAACACTTGACATCCTTGGATGTCTGACAGCCACAACCGTAAGTCCAGGCTGGATTCTTGTCCAATTCTGCAAATAAGTCCTCATACGTAAAGTGTTCTGCACAGTATCTGCTGCACAGTTAGAACTCACCCAGTAACAGTAATATGCATATTATTATAGTTTTGGTACATTAAGTAGCCATTAAAATAGAAATAAGTTCATCCACGAGAACTGAAATGAAAAGACTTTTTGAGACTCTTTTTTTAACATCAAAGTGAAAAAAAAAACTGCATAGACCTCAACTTCTGGCCAAAATGGAATACCAGGGACCACATTTATTCTCCTACCAAAAACAACCAAAAATGTACATAATATATGAAACAACAGTTTGTAAGACACTGACCACCTAGCAGTGAAGAACAGTGACCCTAAGAGAATGGAAACAAAAGAGGTAAGAATCTGTGGGCTGCCCCTAAAGCAGAAGTACTAATGTTCTATTATTTTTCTGAGTTACCAATATTCTAATATTAGTTACTAATACTGAGTCACTCATGTTCTAATCATATTGTATTATTTTCTAGGTTACTAATATTCTAATATTTTTGCCCAATACTCTTAGGTCATTAACTACATGATACATAAAACCAGTAATAATGATTGTGTGTGTGTATGTGTGTGTGTGTGTGTGTGTGTGTGTGTGTGTGTGTTAGTTGCTCAGTCATGTCTGACTCTTTGTGACCCCATGGACTACAGCCCGCCAGGCTCCTCTGTCCAAGGGATTCTCCAGGCAAGAATACTGGAGTGGGCTGCCATCTCCTTCTCCAGGGGATTTTCCCAACCCAGAGACAGAACCCACATCTTTTGTGTCTCCTCCATTGGTAGGCAGATTCTTTACCACTGCACCACCTGGGAAGCCCTAATAATGATTATGCTGACTCAAAAAAAAAAAAAAAACAAAACAGCACAGCCTAACACTTGAGAATTATTTGTTGGACAAAACTTTGTACTTAACTCCAGGAAACAGCATCTCAGATGGCTCTGAGAAACTGCTTCCAAAGAGGTAAGGGAGGAGCCAGGATATGCAGAAGCTTTTGCAACAAAGACCAGGTAGTAGGAACATCAAAATATTACTATTAATTAAGGAAAACCACGCATCTCAAGTTAAGGAATATAGTGCTTTTCTATGTATGGAAAGATCCAAGAGTTTGAGCTCATAGAAATCATTCCTTTGATATGCATCTTAGCTCTCTGGGGCTAGAATCCTGTGTTTTCTCATCCTGACTCTTCTCAGGATGCATTGTTGGGGGTAGCTGCAGCAGCAGATGGTTTGATGGTGGGCATCCTGTTTCTATTCGGAGTTCCCTCGGGGCTCACTACTGGGCCGCTGTAATGTGATGGCTTGATGATGGCAACATCCTTTGTTTACTGATATGTCAGGCAATCTTTTTCATTCACAATTATAAAGAAAAACACAATGATTATAACTAAATACCTCATGAAGACTGACTAGGCATTATCTCATTTAATTCAGAGAACCCATGTGGTATGTACTATGAGTACAGATTAGGAAAATGAAACTCTGAGAAGTTAAGTTACAACTGGCCCAGTGCTATACAGCTAGGAAGATACAGAGCCAGGATTTGAATCAACTGCCTCTACACAGAAGTTGGTTTGTGGAGACAGCATAAAGAAAGAGAGACAGGTTCTGTAAGTCAGGCATGCAAGCTGGAGCAGGTCTACAAGGGTCCTTTGAGGCCTGTGCTCCAAACTGTAGTAGGCATGGGCTTCCCTGGTGGCTCAGCTGGTAAAGAATCTGCCGGCAATGTGGGAGACCTGGGTTCGATCCCTGGGTTGGGAAAATCCCGTGGAGAAGGGAACAGCTACCCATTCTAGTATTCTGGCCTGGAGAATTCCATGGACTGTATAGTCCATGGGGTCACAAAGAGTCAGACTAGAGCAACTTTCACATGGATCTAAAGATCAAGGAGAACAGCCCTGGAAACAAGAGTGAGTTGATACTGAGCCAATGGTCTTATGAGATAAAATTTTATTCAACATTTCATGGGCAACACTGACCTCAGAGTATGAGCAAAAATAAACCAACAAGAAGCAACTGAAATTATTGATCCGATTAGAAGATAGGAGGAAGGGGACAGTAAGAAGCTAGGATGGTAGCACTTGCAGTGAGAAGAGGGTGGTGAGGTGGGATGGCATTTTGATAAAAGCCCAGTATCCTGACAATTAGCCCCATAGTTAATGTAAGATAGCCCTGCGGAGGACACGGAGCTGATCTATAGGTGGAATTGTGAATCCTTGTTTGGAAATGGAATGCAACCATAGAGAGAAACAAGGTCATCAAGAAAGGTCATAAGAACATAAAGATGTCATTTTCCCCATCCCTATGTGTTGTTGTTTAGTTGTTAAGTCGTTTCCAATTCTTCTGTGACCCAATGGACTATTGCCTACGAGGCGAGGCTCCTCTGTCCATGGGATTTCCCAGTCAAGAATACTAGAATGGGTTGCCATTTCCTTCTCCAGGGGATCTCCCCTACCCAGGGATCGAACCCATGTCACCTGTATTACAGGCATGTTCTTTACCACTGAGCCACCAGGGAAGCCCCTTCCCTATGTGTACTTGAGTTCTATCCATAGATCCCTTGAAGGTCCATAGGCCTCAGGTCACAAACTCTTGCTTTAGTTGCATAACATCCCAGAATACCTCCAAGTCATTGGTTTCAAGACCACACCGCTGAAATAAGCCTATTCCTGGAGCTCCATGAGGGTAAAGTAAGGGTAAAGATCTCATTCATCCTTGGATCACTGGTATCAGATAGTTCTCAGGTATACAGTAGGGGCATAACAAAGGGTACCAGATATACATGCACTGTTCAAGATGCTAATGGGATATGAACAGGATACCTCAACTGGGTTTTATGAGTACTAGGGTTAGGATATCAGCAACTGGAAGCCACCAGAGAAATGTCAAAATCTGCCTCATGGGACAACAGAAAAGGCTAGAGGTGGAGTTGGGGGAGATCCAAAGCCTCAATGAATCCAAAAAACACAGTCCTAGGGGATGGAAGACAGAGTCACTCAGGATATTCCTCCACTGATCACTCCTTGAGAAAACTCAGGGGTCCTTCCTCATTTGTAAGCCTTCATGTGACTTAAACACAAGCTTCTCGAACACAAGTGATGTCTGGGAAAGCGGGATGTCTTTCCCATTAAAAAGTCTCCATTGACTCTACTGCTTTGCAAATGAGATCATCTATAGACACAAACATAGAGAACAACAAATGTATGGATACCAAGGGGGAAAGAGGGGTCAGGTGGAAGGAAATGAGAGATCAGAATTGATATATATATATACTACTGATACTATGGGTAAATAGATAACTAAAATCAATAACAATAAATAGATAATGAGGAACTACTGTATAGCACAGGGAACTCTACTCAATGTGTGACCTAAATGGGAAGGAAATCCCCAAAAGAGGGTATATATGTATACATATGGGGCTTGCCAGGTGGTGCTAGTGGTAAAGAATCTTCGAGCTGATGCAGGAGACATAAGAGACGCGGTTTGATCCCTGGGTCAGGAAGATCCCTGGGTCAGGTCTCTTGCTTGGAGAATCCCGTGGACAGAGGAGCCTGCTGGGCTACAGTCCACAGGGTCGCAAAGAGTCGAACATGACTGAAGTGACTTAACACACATGCCCGCACCCATGTATGGATACATATAGTTGATTCACTTTGCTGCACAGTAGAAGCTAATACAACATTAGAAAGCAACTATACTCCAATAAAAATTAATCTTAAAAAATAGTCCCCATTGGCATCCACTAAAAGATTAAACTCTGATGTAATCCTTCGCAGGAGTGACTTGCATTTCCAGTCCTGCAGGCAGGAGGTCAAGTGTCCTCCCTCCCCCAGTGCACTACACCTCAAGGTCTTGAAAGTGCCTTGTTTGTTCTGAGATGAGATCCCCCCACCCCCACACCCAGGCTCTGGAAGCCACAGCTCCTTAACCTTATGCAGATTACGCCGATAAGGAAAAGAGGCTTCACACTAAGTGTGTTGCTTCCCCTTCCCAGGGAGAAAGTACATTCTTTCCGCACTTCGGTGGCCCTGGACCCAGAAGGCATACTTCTTCACAGTGCCCTCGAACTGTGTGGGGAGCACTGAAGTGGTAATTACCTTAGAAAGTGGTTTTTCTATGTCTTTGGCTGCAGAAAAATAACATGCTGCCTCTCTTTCCATGCGTCTCACGGAATTATGTAAATAGACCCAAAGCAAACCAGTTTAAATGATTATAAAATGGATTTCTAAGTGATATCTGTTACCAGACAAGAATACTAAAAAACCCTGCTCTTTCTCAGCCACCAGGATGAAAGGATAGAATATTTAGTAAGGGGTGCTTCTCGGATGGAGGATGTCTTCTGCACAAGGGGCTCCTGGGGCTTTGCCTACTTGCTTATCAGGGACAAAGGTCTCACCCAAAGATGTAATGTGTGATGCCTTCCCCAGGCTCTGACCACCTTTCACAAAATGACTGAAGGAAGAAAGTTGATCTAGAGAATGTTGAAGGGACTCGCCAAATGGAAGAATGATTTTCAAAATTGAGCACACACAAAATCACATGAAAGACTATTAAAAAGGGATTCCTGATTCAGTGAGTCCTAGTTGGAGCTCAGAAATCTTCAGGCTCCCTGGTGATACTGGTGGGCCATACACCTCATTTTGGGTAACACCCGCTTAGAGGAAACAAAGGCAGATTTCAGATCAATATTGGCAAGTTCCTTGCCCCGTACTCTTGAGGATGACCTCTCACCAACTCCCAGGCTTGGGAAAACTGGGCCCCTGCCTTTCTTGACTTCAGCTCTCCAGTCAGTATCCCTTATCTCACCAAACACAGTGATTGTTCCAAAAGTGGGCTGGTGACCCATCAGAGCCCCCATGGATGCTGGAAAAGGGATATTCTTTCCTTCCCTCCAAGATCTTAGATACTATGGACTGCGTGATTCTGAAGCTACACATATCTATTTCATAGCCAGATGGAAAGAGACTGTCTAAAACTGAAAGAATCCAGGAGGAAAAAAGGACAGAAGAAGGAGGAAGGGAGAGAGAGAAGGAGAAAGATCTGACAGTGCTATCTATACCCCTGGATCCAGTCTTGCTTAAAAACTAGCCGACATAATGGACTTTGCTGGTGAGTCCAGAAACCCCCTTGCTCCCCTGGCTTTTTTTGGACTTAAACCAGGTTGAGCTTTCAAAAGAACGTTTCCTCACAAATATATGTTCCTCTCGATGGCTATGGAAACTTTAACTTGGGGTGTCTGCCAAAGACCCCAGCATTGAGTGAAAAGAGACCACATGTCCTGACTCAGGTTACTGTAACCACATGAATAACATGACCCGCCACGTTCAGCCTTGCTCATCTCAGCTCAGATGGCACACAAGTGGTCGTGCCCATGCCTCTCATCCGGTGAGTTTTAAAATGACTCTCCTTGAGGGTGTGGGGAAAAGGGAACTCTCCTATACTGTTAGTCGGATTGTAAATTGGTACAGCCATTATGGAGGACAGTATGCAGGTTCCTCAAAAAACTAAAAATAGAGTTAGTTACCATGTGATCCTGCAATCCCACCTGGGCATACATCTGGAGAAAATTATCGTTCAAAAAGATATAGTTCCCCCCCCCCGACCCCATGTTCACAGCAGCACTATTTACAACAGTCAAAACATAGAAGCAACCTGAATGTCCATCAGCAGATGAGTGGATAAAAAACATGTCATACAGATATACAACAGAATACTACTCAGCCATAGAAAAGAATGAAATTCTGGCATTTGCAGAAAAAATGGATGGATCTAGAGATAAACTTTGTCTCTCTGGCGTTCGCACGGTTTGAGTTACTGTGTCCTGTTCGTCCCCTCAGAGTGTCCTTAGGGCATTTAACCCCGGTCCTTACCCTGAGGGCCAAGGACGAAGCCCGCGCCTCCGCACCCAGGCCGCGCTCACTGCGGGCAGATGCCAGCGGGTGAGCCGCTTCTCCACTGGTAATTGCCATTTGGCGCGAATTCTGTGGCGATTTTTTTTCCCCCGTTTATGCTGCCCTCTGAAATTCCAAAACTCCCACTGACCCAACCTGTGAGAGGGTTTGCTATTGTGAGGGAACTTCTCCTCCGTCACTACTCACTCCCCAGGAGGGGGTCTCCTTCCCTGAATTCTTTGTCTCTTTTCGTCTTTATCTTTTGTCCTACCTCATTTCCAAGAGATTGGGTTGCCTTTCTGGGTATCAGAGGTCCTCCGCCAGCGTTCAGAAGTTGTTTTGTGGAAGTTGCTCCACGTGTAGACAATCTTTTGATGTATTTGTGGGGGAGAAAGTGGTGTTCCCTTGCTATTCCTCCGCCATCTTGGGACCGCCTCCTAGAGATTATGGCCCTAAGTGAAGAGAAAGACGTTTAGAAAGACAAACGTCATATGATATAGCTTATGTGTGAAATCTAAGAAAGATACAAATGAAGTTATCTACAAAACAGAAATAGACCCACAGACATAGAAAACAAACGTATGGTTACCACGGGGGAAATGGGGGGGTGGGGAGGATATTAGGAGCTTGAGATAAACATATACACACTACTATATATAACTGACAAGGTATATAGATAACCAACAAGAACCTACTAGACAGCACAGGAAACTATACTCAGTATTTTGTATATATAGGCTTCCCTGGTGGCTCAGTGCTAAAGAATCCACCCGCCAATGCAGGAGACACGGGTTCAATCCTTTTGTTGGAAAGATCCCTGGAAAAGGAAATGACAACCTGCTCTAGTGTTCTTGCCTAGGAAATCCCATGGACAGAGGAAGCTGACAGGCTACTGTCCATGGGATTGTAAAAGAGTTGGACACCACTGAGTGACTAAACAACAACAACAAATCTGTGTAACAACAACATACATATATGTATGTATGGTGGTGGTTTAGTCACTAAGTCATGTCCGACTCTTGTGACCCCATGAACTGTAGCCTGCGAGGCTTCTCAGTCCATGGGATTCTCCAGGCAAGAATACTGGAGTGGGTTGCCTTTTCCTTCTCATATATATGTATATATATGCATATATACACACACACACATATATATATAAAACATTATGTACCTATATATGTACATGTATCTGAATCACTTCACTGTATACCTGAAACTAAATAAGTTTCCTTTAAAAGAGCGCCCCTATTTGTCAAGTTGATGGTCCCACTTGCTCTCTGGGCCAGTCCTCTTATACATTGTCTTAATTTTTCAGAAGATCAGAAGTGAGATCCTGGGATGCCACAGTCCTGTTCTCTGAGGAATATAGCACCTCATCTATCCAAATAAGCTTATCTTTTCAGATAGATCTGGTTCACCATCTTCTGCAGAAACCAGGGGTTTCTACAGGACTCACCTTAGCAGGAATTCACTGAATTCCTTTTTAATATCAGAGCATCATCCCAACAAAAACACTTCTAATTGAACTGCCCCTGCCAACTCTGGATCAAATTTCCAATATGAAGATAGGAGTACCATTATGTTTCTGACACCCTGGGTCAGCCTTTTGGAAATATTCCACATGCTGCTTGTTATTGCTCACATTACTTGGCTTATCTTGCTCTTACTCTCTAGACAGTAGCCTCTTCTTTCTGCCCATTCTACTTGTCCCCTCTTAGTGTAATTTCTCTTTGTCTTTCCCCTAAAATGCTATTATATCATCAGTGTCACTTCCCCTTCTCAAACTCCTTCCATCCTGTCCTGACCTTTCAGCCACAGTCAACTGCTTAATCAGTTGTTTCAACCAGACCAACCCCACTCAACACTTCAGAGCCTTGTTCCTCAATCATGTCCATAATCCAAACTCTGTGAATCAATTTCCTTTGCCCTTAAGGTACTCCTGGGCGAATGTGTAGCGGTTAAATGTTTGGGCTCTGAAGCCAAACTCCCAGCGGTCAGTGCCCAGCTCTATTCCTCATTCATTAATTAATCTCTCTGGGTTTTAGTTTTCTTCATCTGTGCAAGGAGTAATGTGACAATAATAGTCAATGCTTTGTAGGTTTGTCATAAGTGTTAAATGACAATGAAAACAAAGCATTAAATACAGTTCCAAATGCATAGGAAGCATTCCATGTAAGTATTAGTCTCTAGTACTAATACAGATATAGAAAGAATATCTCACCTTCTTAATCAATTAGACAGAAAGCCATGCTTGATTACTCACTGCTATAGAGTTTAATCTAATACTTCAAGGTTGAGATTTCATTCTGTCCATTTTTTTAACTTTGATATATAACCCTATGCCTGATACATTGTAGGTACTCAATAAATATATTCAATGAATGAATCATTTAATAATAAGTATCATTTAATGAGAACATACTCTGTACCAAGCACTTCACATATTTTATGTAATCAAGAATAAATCCATGTATATATATGTCTGAGTCTCTTTGTTGCACACCAACTATCACACCATTGTTAATCGGCTATACTCCAATATAAAAGGAAAAGTTAAGAAAAAAACCCTGTGAAGTAGGTGCCACTTTCTCAACTTCAGTTCAGTCACTCAGTCGTGTCCTACTTTTTGTGAGCCCATGGACTGCAGCACACCAGGCTTCCCTGTCCATCACCAACTCCTGGAGCTTACTCAAACTCATGTCCATCGAGTCATTGATGCCATCCAACCATCTCACCCTCTGTCATGTCCATCTCCCCCTCTGTCATGTCCATCTCCTCCCACCTTCAATCTTTCGAAGCATCAGGGTCTTTTCCAATAAGTCAGTTCTTCCCATCAGGTGGCCAGAGTATTGGAGTTTCAGCTTCAGCATCAGTCCTTCCAATGAATATTCAGGACTGATTTCCTTTAGGATGGACTGGTTGGATCTCATTGCAGTCCAAGGGACTCTCAAGAGTCTTCTCCAACACCACAGTTCAAAAGCATCAATTCTTTGACGCTCAGCTTTCTTTATAGTCCAACTCTCACATTCACACATGACTTCTGGAAAAATCATAACTTTGATTAGATGGAACTTTGTCAGCAAAGTAATGTCTCTGGTTTTTAATATGCTGTCTAGGTTGGTCATAGTTTGTCTCCCAAGGAGCAAGCATCTTTTAATTTCATGGCTGCAGTCACCATCTGCAGTGATTTTGGAGCCCAAAAAAACAGTCTGTCACTGTTTCCATTGTTTCCCCTTCAAGTTGCCATGAAGTGACAGGACCAGATGCCATGATCTTAGTTTTCTGAATGCTAAATTTTAAGGCAGCTTTTTCACTCTTCTCTTTCACTTTCATCAAGAGGCTCTTTAGTTATTCTTCGCTTTCTGCCATAAGGGTGGTGTCATCTGCATATCTGAGGTTAATGATATTTCTCCCAGCAATCTTGATTCCAGCTTGTCCTTCCAGCCCGGCATTTCGCAGGATGTACTCTGCATGTAAGTTAAAGATGAGTAAAACTGAGTTTTGGAAAGGTTAAGTAACTTACCCAAATATAAATGTGAGAGCTGTTACCATTACATCAGCTTTTTCCAACCTCTTTTTGACTCGTGGTGGTGGTGGTTTAGTCACCAAGTCAAATCCGACTTCTGTGATCTGCCATGGACTGTAGCCTGCCAGGCTTCTCTCTCCATGGGATTTCCCAGGCAAGAATACTGGAGTGGGTTGCCATTTCCTCCTCCAAGGGATCTTCTCAACTCAAGGATCGAACCTGCATCTCCAGCATTGCAGGCAAATGCTTTACTGCAGAGCCACCAGGAAAGCCTTTGATCCATGGACCCCTCTCATAAATAAATATACTACTGTAAACCCTTAGGGATTTTTAATCATTTCAGCATTTATACATGTGTCTTCTTTTAAAAAAAAATTGTTTCTTATAGGACTATATTATTAAGCAACATGCTATAAAGATCATGCTACAGTCTTTATAACATTAAGACAAGTGTTGACTTGTCCCCATTTAACTTGTGATGTAAAGCTGGCAGATTTACCTTAAATTATTTATGAAAGAAAAAATAAGTCGACTTCAGAACAGAGTTTTACTATGTTGCAAGGCATCAACAAAAGACAGAAACTCCTTTTATGAACTGATGTTTAGAATTCTAAATTTTATGCTGAATTTTAAAAAACATATAATTGTTGTTCTAAACCATAAGCCACAAGAAAAGGTTTCCAGCTGATGTTTGCAAGCACTTCTCTGCAAATAACACATTGCAGGTGTGGAGAGTCTTTATTCTCAATAAATGAAAAGTGAAATTGTATATAATTGTCACTATACTTTCTATTTTTAACTGTAGTTTTGAAGGATATTTTGGTGCACCATATCAGACCTTTGTCAGATGAATATGACTTGCAAATCTGGTGAAGATCAGTCTGAAGTAGATTTGCTGATTTATTATCATATTTTTATTCCTGGTTAACTTGCTGCATTTCTGTATCACCCTGCTGTATACTTTCTACTGTCAAATAATGGTGTATGCTACATAATCTACTGCCTGGATGCAAACAGCCAAATCATCTCACCATGACCCTGAAGCGCACCCTGGATTGCTTGGTCAAAGAGAAAACAGGGATGATCTGGTTCCCCCCTTCTCTTGGTGGGAGGGGCTGCACCATGGGACTAATGGAATCTTCCCAACCCTGAAAGAAAGTACTACAATTTCACGTGGGCCCAGATGTCTCCAAGGGCTGAGAGATGGCATTACCAGACAAACTCTGGCAGTGCCTCATGGTCTATTAATTCCCCCGCTGATATGTCAAAAAGGAAGGCATGGACCTAGAGACCATCATACAGAGGGAAGTAAGTTAGAAAGAGAAAAACAAATATCATACATTTGTTAGAAAATATATAGAAAAATGGTGTAGATGATCTTATTTGCAAAACAGAAATAGAGACACAGACATAGAGAACAAATGTATGGATACAAAGGGGGAAAGGAGGCAGGTGGGATGAATTAAGAGATTGGGATTAACGTACATACATTATTGATACCATGTATAAAATAGATAACTAATGAGAGTGTTGGTTCCTCAGTCTTCTCTGATTCTTTGTGACCCCATGGACTGGGGAGCCTGCCAGGCTCCTCTATACATGGAACTCTCTAGGACAGAGGAATACTAGAATGCATTGACATTTCCTTCTCCAGGGGATCTTCCCAACCTAGGGATCAAACCTGCGTCTTCCCACATTGCAGGGAGACTCTTCACCATCTAAGCCGCCAGGGAAGACCTTAATTTTGAAGGTAAGAAAACTTCAAATTGTCTTCCAAAGTGACTGGTACCATTTCGAATTTCCACCAGCAATGACTGAGAGTTCCTAGCGCTCTACATCCTCACCAACATTTAAGGTTATCATTGTTCTGGATTTTGGCTATTTTAATAGATGTGTAATGGTATTTATTGTTGTTTAAATTTGAATTTCCCTGATGACTTATGAAGTAGAGCATCTTTTTATATGCTTATTTGTCATCTATATGTTACTTAATTTTTAATAAATAAAACATATGCAATTAATTTTTAAATGAACACAAAGGACAGATACAAGGTAAATATAGAAAAATAAATCGTATCACCATACACCACTAGAAAAACAGAAAGAAAAAAGAAATTCTATTCAAAAAGAACTTCAACCAAATAAAAACAGATATATGAATAAATTTTATTCCCTCCAAAAGATGTTATTTATAACACTTTATTCCTAGTTATGAATAAATAAACCTTATAAAGTGAAGGTATGGATCATAACCCTGGATAAGAAAGCTAAAAATATTGTGAAAATGTAAACTTACAACAAATTAATGTGTAGAAACAATGTAGTGATTATCCTTACATCTCTTACAATGACAGATGCTTTCATTATTCTTGTTGTTCAATGGGGAGAGCTGATGATTAGAGATGTTAAGTAGCTGACTAAAGTCAAAACAGCCAGTTAGTAGGAGGGCTGGATTGTCTAACACTAAAGTCCTTAAGAAATCTGCCATATTGCTTTCCAAACTCAAGTAACATCCAAGTATTAATAACATTCCAATGAGTTTTTTTTTAGTGCAGAATGGCATAAAAATGTTAAAATGTAATCTTGGAGAACCTTTTTAAAAAGAAATCTAACCTGAGATCAACAACTAGTTCTACCAAATAATTAAAATATATTGCAGGACTACAATAAGTAAATAATATAGTATGAATGGAAGCATGAATAATGGATCGAAGAGAGGCCCAATTACTGCCAGGACCTAACAGAGTCAGCAGGGGGCCCATTCAGACTGTGGTAGGACAAAGGCCATCAGAAGAATTCCTTATACAGATGGTCAGGGAGAGCGGATCAGGTGAAAGACAGAGGACAGAAAGAGAGAAGTTTATCAGGAGAATTAAGGTTCTTGCCCCAGTTAATATCTGAAGGTAAAGCTAGTTGTCCAAAATTGCTCAGTGGCAGAATGAAAGAACTGGGTTGAAAGATAATGAATATGCTCTGAGAGCTACAAAAGAATGGGGAACAGCCAAAGGCTTTCATGGAGACAATACAAGACAGACAGGGGTGCTCCATAGTGACTCACTTTGACCTCTAGAGCTTGTGTATCTAAAGGGAAATAGCTTACTTTCCAATAACCAGAGGTAACTGGGGTCCATGAAAGCTTATCACAAGTTGAAAATAAGGTGCCATGAATGTCTCTTAGTTTTTTAAATTGTTATTGGTGTATAGTTGATTTACAATGTTGTGTTAGATTCAGGTATACAGCAAATTGAATCAGTTATACATGTACATACGTCCACTCTTTGTTTTGTTTTAATCCTTTTCTCACATAAGCTGCTACAGAGTATTGAATAGAGCTCCCTGTGTTATATAGCAGGTTCTTATCAGTTACTTATTTTATATATAGTAGTGTGTATATGGCAATCCCAATCTCCTAAGGGGGGAGGGATAAACTGTCTCATATTTAGACTTTTGACTTTCTCTCCAAGTGAGGTAAATAGACAAAGACTCAGAAATAGGCAATGTTGACCTAAAGCAAATAGAATGCCATATATTTCTTCACCAGTGGGTTTGGGATTAGCAGAGAACTGCAGTCTAGAATCTGCCATTCTGGTGAGCCACATGCAAGATGCCACACAGCAAAGGAAGAACTCTTTTATAGAGGGGTAAACGAAGTTGGGAGCGCTGTAGTTAGTAAGTCCATAGCTTTTTACTGGCTGAGTCCTTAGAAGGGAAGAAGAGTCTTTCTTCTGTTGGGCTCCACTATTGGCACGGGGTGTGAGAGCTCCCCCTTCTGGTCTCCCAACTCTCCTGTTTATTAACTTTTTACAGGGAGCTAGTGGGCTTCCCTGAAGGAAATAGCAACCCACTCCAGTGTTCTTGCCTGGAGAATCCCAGGGACGGGGGAGCCTGGTGGGCTGCCATCTGTGGGGTCACACAGAGTCGGACACGACTGAAGTGACTTAGCAGCAGCAGCAGTGGGCTTCCCTGGTGGCTCAGAGGTTAAAACGTCTGCCTGCAATGTGGGAGACCTGGGTTCGATTCCTGGGTTGGGAAGATCCCCTGAAGAAGGAAATGGCAACCCACTCCAGTATTCTTGCCTGGAGAATCCCATGGACGGAGGAGCCTGGTGGGACCACGGGGTCACAAAGAGTCGGACACGACTGAGCGACATCACTTCACTTCACTTCTTGGGACCACGGGGTCACAAAGAGTCGGACACGACTGAGCGACATCACTTCACTTCACTTCTTCAAGTAATTAAGTAAGTGAAGTCGCTCAGTCGTGTCCGACTCTGAGACCCCATGGACTGCAGCCTATCAGGCTCCTCTGTCCATGGCATTTTCCAGGCAGGAGTACTGGAGTGGGTTGCTATTTCCTTCTCCAGAGGATCTTCCCGATCCAGGGATTGAACCCGGGTCTCCCGCATTGTAGGCAGATGCTTTATTGTCTGAGCTACCAGGGAAGTCCTACAGGGAACTCGTAAAGTGCAAATGTTTATCTTTGAATTTTAAAGTTGTTTTCTGTGCTGGATTTCTTCCATGTGCTCCTGTAGATCTTATTTTCCCTTTTCCCTCTCATCTTGACTACAAAAGTCTAAGCTATATAGACCTCATTACACATCCTCCTGCCCAAGGCTGGGACTAGGATGAGGGGAGTGAGGAGCTGAGGGTACAAAATTTAAGGAAGCCCACGCTATCAGGACTGTGCAAGTGCTCCAAGCCCAACCCTGGATTTTCACAACCCTGTGAGTGAGAGAAGTCTCAAATGTTGATCCCTTGATGCCTCACTTTAGTGAGTTCTGCCGATGAAGAGTCCTGGAAAGAAGTCAGAAAGAGGATGGTGACTTCCCTGGTGGCCCAGTGGTTGAGAATCCGCCTTGCAATGCAGGGGACAAGGGTTCAACCCCTCATCAGGAAGCTAAGATCCCATATGCCATGGAGCAATTAAGCCCATGCACCACAACTGGAGAGTTCATGCATTGCAGCAAATAGCCAAATAAGTAACAAATGCATATGTATATGATTAATTCATCACCCATTCTTCAATGTTTAAAAAACAAAAAATGAAGAGGATGGACAGCGAGGTCATATCATTTATCACCTGGGTCTTGCCCTTAGAGGTCCCTCTAGGCCAGCTATTATACTGACAGGTCAGCACTACAGCCACAGAAAAGTTCTGCCTCCTCCCACTTGTCCCTAGGAAGCTAGAGACGGAAAGTCAGCTGAAACTAGCCCAGATGGCAGCACTGTCTTTCATGGCTCCCCTACATTCATGCACGCATGCTAAGTCAATTCAGTCATGTGAATTGTCCCAAAGAGTCACGTCACTCTTTGTGACACTATGAACTGTAGCCCACCAGGCTCCTCTGTCTATGGGATTTTCCAGGCAAGAATACTGGAATGCATTGCCATGCCCTCCTCTAGGGGATATTCCTGCCCCAGGGATTAAATCCTAGTCTCATGTTGCATTGGCAGATGGGTTCTTTACCATTAGCACCACCTGGGAAGCCCTCCCCTACACCCACACATCTATAAATCATCACTTTGTAACTAAACTCTCCTTGAATAATCTTATTCTGAGTATGTCATTTTCCTGTTGAAATTCTGTCTAATATATGTTCCTCACTCAAGCTCTGCTCTCATAGTGTACTATGAATTAATATTTTATGAACCTTGTAATTATCTTGTGAATAATCCAATGATATTGCATTGCACATTTTTACATTAAAAGCATTAATTATGTAGGTGGAAATATTTCTTTTTAAATGCCTCATTTTTTGCACACCTGTCTTCACCTCAAAAAATAAAAGTGGTCCTGGGCTTTCTTAATTTCCATGAGACCCTAATCTGTAAAACTTTTTCCAACAACAGTGACACATCACGATTCAGAAAATGGACTTTGGGGTTAGATGCAAGTCCCAGCTCACTTCCTTGCTAGCTGAATGACCTTGGGTTAGTCACTTTCTCTAGCAGCCATGCAGGCTCCAGCT
This sequence comes from Cervus canadensis, assembly GCF_019320065.1. Lineage (NCBI taxonomy): Eukaryota > Metazoa > Chordata > Mammalia > Artiodactyla > Cervidae > Cervus > Cervus canadensis. Next base: position 16,978,880 of record NC_057417.1, on the reverse strand, counting down.
GGTCCTTCTAAATTAGGATTTTCCCCTCTGATAATATTTCCCATCTCAGTATCTAAGCCCAGCCCCTGTATTGAGTTGTGGCCCCAGCTGGGACAGCACCCTACTACTGCCATATAACACACTAAGTCTTGTCTCTTTAAATTGAAGTTCTCAGGGACTTCCCTGGTGATCTGGGACTTCCCTGGTAGCTCAGATGGTAAAGAATCGCCTGCAATGCAGAAGACACAGGTTCGATCCCTGGGTAGGGAAGATCCCCTGGAGAAGGAAATGGCTACCCACTCCTATTCTGGCCTGGAGAATTCCGTGGACAGAGGAGCCTGGCAGGCTACAGTCCATGGGGTTGCAGGAGTCGGACACGACTTAAGGTCTGTGCATAGTCCATGGTAGTCTAGTGGCTAAGACTCCGAACTCCCAAGAAAGAGGACCCAGGTTCAATTCCTTCTCAGAGAACTAGATCCCACACCCCACAGTGAATATCCCGCATGCCCCAACTAAGACCCAGCGCAGTCAAATAAGTAGATAAAAATAAATTTTTATTTAGAATAAATTAATTGAAGTTCTCAGCTCCAGGGAAAATCACACACACCATCAGCTTCCATATTTGTTCGCTGGCACCTTTCCTTGCCAACTGACAGCGAACTGGATACACCTGAGGGGAGCAAATTTGGAGACAGATTCCGGGGAGGGGGGCGGGGGAGGGGGGCAGGCCGGCTGAAACAACAAAACGGGAGTTATTTTTGAAATGTTTCCTTTGCAAGCCCTCCCACTCACTGTAATATCTGGCTGAGGTGTGAGTGTCTGATTCCAGCAGGTATCAGTAACAGATGGAGCCGGCTAATTATGTCTCTTACATGTGAGTAGAGATAAAGGCATTAATTGCTAATTGTACAGGTCTCCCGATTTCCCACTGCAGGGCACTGGGGCAGAGGCCACTTCCCAAACCAAACACAAACATGGCCTGTGCCTGTGGCTGAAGAAGAGAGTGGAAAGCAGTTGGAGAATGGCAAACCCAAGATGGCCAGCCCTTCTCTAGACTGGCAGTGAAGGAGCAGAGTCTTGAAATGAGAAGAGGCCATTTGCATCCCCCTGTGCCCCTTGGCCAATGAGGACCCAAACAATGAAGACTCAGCTAATGAAAGCTCAGCATGGAGGTGGCAAAGTGCTGCTTCCCCACCAGGAAGTGACATCTGGTAATTGTAGCCAGTGTGCTTTGCAGGGAACTTAGCTCCTTGAGAATCCATGTAGTACTGAGGTCTCTACACACCAGCTTGCATGCCCCCCTTGATGGGATGCTGAAATTACTGCCATCTTGAATTTCCCTCCATCTTCTCAGCCTCAAGACCATATCCAGTCGTGGTCCCAGGATTTTCATCTGCTGGTTGTCTCTTTCATGGAGTCATCCTTGCCTCATTTTCAGTAGAGGAGATTTGGAGTGGTGGCTGGATCATACACCCCAGTGTGGCAGAACACACCATTCTAGACACAATGATTGGCCCAGGAATGGTCATGTGACATGAGTTTAGCCAATCAGAGGTACTCCCAACACTTCAGTTGAAATTCTTGAGAAGAAATGATCTCTGGGATTGCTATCCTTAGAGATATTGTAAGCCACTAGTGGCCCCAGTTTTTGTTTTTTTTTTTTTCCACCATGAGGGCAGATGCTATTGATGTCATATTCCCTTGGCCCACTGGTGTTTACCTACAGCTGTGATGGGTGGTTTCCCACATCAAGCATCTGAATCTTTCTTCTTCACCTGAAGGCTTTTGCTGGTACCCCAGGACCCATCTCGGCAAACTTGGAGTGTGAGAGAGCTGATACAATCTTCTGCCAATGAGGAGTGGAAAACTGTAGATAAACGCCCTAGTGTCCCTGCCTCTGGTGGTATGATCCTGAGCATGCCCCACACGGTCTCTACAAAAATCCCAGCACGACTTGCCCACAGTGGTCACCTGCTCACCCATGTCCCCTTTATGACCTTTTCTCCTGTCTTTCACCTTCTCCATGGCCTCACTTGTGCTTCCTCAGATTACTTCCTGTGTTAGTCCTATGCCTTGGATAATCCACCTGCCAATGCAGGAGACATAAGAGATGCAAGTTCAATCTCTGGGTCAGGAAGATCCCCTGGAGCAGGAGTAGGAAATGCAACCCACTCCAGTATTCTTGCCTGGGAAATGTCATGGACACAGGAGCCTGGTGGGCTCCAGTACTTGGGGTCACAAAAGAGTCTGACATGACTTAGTGACTGAGCACACACACACACACACCAGTTTATGGGAGAAAACAGAGCGAAAGGTCATCGTTGAGCGCCTAGATCCAGCCATTCCTGACATGAATAACCCTTTGAACGATGCTAAGTACAGCATCAGATTTTCCTTTTTTGTTTGTTGTTTTTGTCTTTGCATCTGATATTTTTTAGCTAATTAGCATTGGGTTCCTGTCAATTGTAATAAAAAAGATACTGACTGACTTGTGGATATCATTTACAACTAGTGTTGGTGTGAAATTCATTTTGCTTCCTTTGGAATTAGGTGAAGACCCATGGTGAAGACTGGCTTTCCGAAGCCTTTTCTATGGCAAGCCTTGACCCTCTCCCTTCTCCTTGCCCAGAATAGGATGGCAGAGATAGAACTAAAACCCCTCAGATTTGCTGTCCACTTCAGTCCCTCTGGGCTTCCCTTGTGGCTCAGCTGGTAAGGAATCTGCCTGCAATGTGGGAGACCTGGGTTCGATCCCTGGGTTGGGAAGATCCCCTGGAGAAGGGAAAGGCTGCCCACTCCAGTATTCTGGCCTGGAGAATTCCATGGACTATATAGTCCATGGGGTCACAAAGAGTCCGACACGACTGAGCGACTTTCACTTCACTCAGTCCCTCTACGTGCACTGTGCCTGCCCAGAGCACAATGCTTGGGTGCAGTAAATGCTGGTTGAATTGAATGAAATTACTTAAATGTGACTTACTATAAATTGTTACTGACCCTGCACATGTGGGCTACTGGCAAAGCTGCTAATTAATCCAACAATCATTCAAAGGCAATCAAGTTTCATTAACGTGGGTTCTGGCCTCATTTCTAGAAGCACATTTAGATTGACAACTGTGGCCTGGCAGCTGGCGTAGACCCTTCTGGCCAGTGAAATGTGATTCTTCAAGGAAACTCAACTCCCTGGCAATTTAGGAGGTTCAGTTAGTGCCCCTTTCCAGCCAGCCTTCTCTACTCACAAAGAAAAATTCTGTGCCAAGGTTCTGTCTGTCTCAGCAGCTGGCTCACTTGAGTTCTCCCCAGCCAGCTTCTTCTGCAATTTTACAGACAAAGGGAGGCCTTAAGCCTTGTGTGTTTCCACTCTTCACCACCAACTACAGAACCTGAAAGCAAAGTTCTGGGCAAAAGATGGACAAATATGCTTTGGACACAAAAGTTAATCATTTACAGTTCAAGATAAGTGATCTTTGCTTTTCAAAGGTAGAAGTGAACCTGAATAAGAAGTACAGGCATTTTTTAAACTATTCTTGCCATTTTTTCTATAAAATCAAAATACATAAAAGTTTTAAATACTGAAAAAAATAAGTTTAGCCCACTCCAGTATTCTTGCCTGGAGAAGTCCATGAACAGAGGAGCCTGGAGGGCTACAGTCCATAGGATCGCAAAAAGTTGGACATCACTGAGTAACTAACACTTAATTCCTGTTACTGATAGTGATTTTTCCCTTATATCTTAAATATTCCTTTGGCCATTCAATTATTTAAGCCATCTTGAACTGCAGTTCTCACAAGAAACCATTAAAAAACCCCGTTCACCAGAAAGTGGAATTTAGTTTCTTATCCATGCTTCAATATAGGACCCATTCTTATTTCTAGGCACATGAATCATATGCAGACTTTCATTCCAGGAGCTTCTTGATTTGCTCTTGGCTTCTTGCTGCCACTGAACAGAATAACTTCTCCCTCTTTATTTTAAAGTATGTGCCACTAATAGTCCACTTATTAAGAAATAAGCATTTTTGCCCAGCAGGACTTATTCTGAGCCTCTGAATGACCAAGTATTTCCTGGTGGTTCAAGTTGAAGTTCAGCCAACCTCCCCAAGTAGTCTATGACAGCTCATCTTTCAAGAGGCTTTTCTTGTCCCTTCCCCTAAAGTGATTTTACAGAATTCACTGCAGTTTTGGAATGTCAAATGTATTATGTGGACTGAAAATAACAAATACACAGGTAGTGAACACTATTTTTTCAGGAGAACACATTACCCTACGTGGGCAAAGAGAGGAAGGGTCTCCCTGCCTTCCATGCAATCATCCATTTTTTGAAACAAATACTTATTTAAGAACCTGCACTGTGACAAAAATTGTTCAGGACACATGGGACAGGAAGAAAAATCATAATTTCCATCCCTGATTCATATCTGTCATGTCAGGATTTCCCACCAAGTGTTATAGGTATTCTGAAGTTTAATCCCCTTAACCATCAGGGCAGCCAGGAAGGTCTTGAGGTGGGATAAGCCTTTCAGCTGGGTCATCTTAAACACAAACAGCCTCATCCATTTATCCACATGTACTGTACAAGTCAGATCATTTTCCATGTGTTCTATGACATGGTAAGATTAAGAAATACTAGAAGAGTCAGAGAATTCAAGAAATAAAGCCAATTTTCTTTTTTCCCCAGGATTATTGAAAAATGATTGACTTACATCACTATATAAGTTCAAAGCATAGAGCTTGATGGTTTGATTTACCTATATTGTAAAATTATTAACCACAATAAGTTCAGCTAACACCCACCTTCTCATAGAGATACAATGAAAAGAAAAGAAAGAGGAAAGGAATGGAAAGGAAATGGCAACCCACTCCAGTATTCTTGCCTGGGAAATCCCAGGGACAGAGGAGCCTGGTGGACTGCAGTCCATGGGGTTGCAGAAGAGTCGGACACAACTTAGCAGTTAAACAACAACGTGATATCTATTCATAGGTAAACCATACAGTGTACTGTGTTTACTTTGTCTTTTCCAGCACATTTTGTTTTCCCTGGAGTAAAATGATTTCCTAGTGTCTTTTTATTGGTTTAATTTTCCGTTTACTTAACAGTAATTCAAATCCAAACACTTCCTCAATTTTGTAAATCTCTTTTCAAAATCTTCTGGTACATTGGGTGTTGTGTTAAGTTAGTGTTCTCGAAGAAATCACTCCTGAAGACTTCTCTAACAATGTGGGTCCCATGTTACCTTGGCCTGAGTCCCCTTTACTATTACCCTCAGGATCTCTTCTGATTCTGCCTTGTGTTGGATCTTCTGAATCTTGGACCCCATGAATGTATTTATTTTATTAAAAACCACATTTTTTGGTAAAGGGCATTGCCCAGTAGTTTTCTAATAAAAGGAGTTTGGGAGATGAAAAAAAAAGAGGAAAATGAAAAAAAAATTTTTTTAATCATTCTGTTAATAACTCTTAGTATTCTTTTTATTTCTCTTTTAGACTCATATTTATTTAGCAAGTGAACAGTGCATTTAAAAATCATCATTGCTGGCTGGTTCATGTTGTTGTATGGCAGAAACCAACACAACATCGTAAAGCAAGCATCCTCCATTTAAAAATAAATTAAAAAAAAAAAATCATTGCCCAAAACTCTTAGTATTTTTTTTTTTTAACAACTTTCCCATATCGAGTGCAGCAGTGTTAGCTAAATGCTTCAGGTCATACATTACATAGCTAGTACTTACCTATCTTATTACTTGAAGTTTATACCTTTTGACCACCTTCACCCATTTTTTTTTCACCCTGATTCCCTGTCTCTGGCACCCACCAATCTGTTTGCTGTATATATGAGTTCAGGGTTGGTGATTTGTTTTGCTTTATGATTCCACATATAAGTGAGATCATATGATATTTGTCTTTCTGTATCTGACTTACTTCACTTAGCATAATACCGTCAAGGTCTATCCATTGCTGAATAATGACAACTTTTAAGAGTACTTACTATACATTCGGGCTTCCCTGGTGGGTCAGATGGTAAAGAATCCGCCTGCAATGTGGGAGACCTGGGTTGGGAAGATGCTCTGGAGGAGGGCATGGCAACCCACTCCAGTATCCTTGCCTGGAGAATCCCCATGGGCAGAGGAGCCTGGCGGGCTACAGTCCGTGGGGTCACAAAGAGTCACACATGACTGAGCAATTGAGAACAGCAAGTACACATTCACTTCTTTTTCTTTTTCTTAAATTTATTTTTGGCTGCACTAGGCCTTAGCCGCTTTTGTGCAGGCTTTCTCTAGTTTCAGAGAGCAGGGGCTACTGTTTACGGTACGTGAGCTTCTCATTGCAGTGGCCTCTCCTGTTGCAGAGCATGGGCTCTAGGCGCACGGGCTCAGTACTTGTGGCCCACAGGCTTAGTCGCTCCGAGGCATGTGAGATCTTCCCAGACCAGGAATCAAACCTGTGCCCCTGCATTGGTAGGTGTATTCTTATCCACTGCATCACCAGGGAAGTCCTGCATTCATTTCTACTCTAAGAACTTTACACATATTACCTCCTGTTCTCCTCATAATAACCCTATAAGTTGCATAATGTTATTCTCATTTTTCAGACAAGGAAGCTGAGACAAAGGTTAAGTAACTTTCTCAAGTTTACACAGCTAATAAATGACAGTTGGGATTCAAGGTCAGACTTTCTGGTCCTAGACCTGTGCTCCTTATCACCCCACTGTACTGTTTCTGCAAGATTTAATCACAATGCATGACGGTAAATTCTGTAACTTACTCCTGCCTAAAATGCTATGAGTACTCAGAGGAGAGCCTAAGCATCTCTTCCTGGGAGAACTGAAAACTTTACCATAACATCCTAAATATTGGCTGGCAGGACTTAACACCAAACATCACTTACTGGATTTCAAAACAAGACTTTGGAAAACACAGAATTAAAAGTTTTTTCTCTAATTAAGGACCACTGTGATGTAATTGTAACATGAATCAGACTAGCTTAAATGTAAATAACAGCAGGACCACAATGCCAGGAGCTATGAAATCAAAATGTCGACACAAACCTTTCTTGAACAAAAGCTTATAATCCTGATATTCAAACCACGTACTTGTTTCTGTCTTCATGTGGTATGTATGTGTTGTTGACCTTTGGTGTGAAGTTTTGTCTGCATTTAATTTTTGGATTTCTGGGACATGATTTGATCAATTTTTGTACTAATCTATTCCCAAGAACTTATCAGAAATTTTGGTCAGGATTTGGCAAATTTTAAGGTTAAGAAATATCCTGCCTCGTTTTCTTATTGAACTAGTCTCTTCTTCACTGCCACTTACAGTAATTTCCTGACATGAACAAGTTACTCATTTGTTTGAAAACCTTCAGGAGTCCCGCACCACTCACAGGGAAAGTCCAAACTCAATTCTTTATTCCAAAGGGAGAAGAACTAGCATGATCCTGGTTATCTTTCCAGCCTGGTTTCCCATCATCTGCACTGACAAATCCTAGTCTTCAGCCACACCGCATTTTCCTCTTCTTCCCACATTACAGGCTCCATTCTTACAAGTTTCTACGGCTTTTTATATGTTGTCTGTTCTGCTCGGTGCCTTTCTCCTATAGATCCAGTTGAATAACACCTATTGCCTATTCCTACATCAACACAAAGCTCGAAAGAGAAGTCTTTCATGATCCTTTGCACTCCAAGTCTTGAGCAAGTTTCTGTTAAATATTTCTCTATGCTCCTTTGCACAGTATATCTATATCTTATCTATCTATATGTCTGTAAATATACATGTATCTATATTTCTGTTTAAATAGATGATAGATCTGTATTGAGATCTACATACGTATATATCTATAGATATAGATAGATGGATAGATATATAGATAATCGATAGATATTGACAATCTTTTAGGACACTGTGAGCTTCCTTTGTGGATCAGCTGGTAAAGAATCTGCCCACAATGCAGGAGACCTGAGTTCAATCCCTGAGTTGGGAAGATCCCCTGGAGAAGGGAAAGGCTACCCACTCCAATATTCTGGCCTGGAGAATTCCATGGACTGTATAGTCCATGGGGTTGCAAAGAATCAGACACCACTAAACAACTTTCACTTTAGGACACTATATTTGCATGATTCTGAGTTCTTCCTGGAAAGAGCTTCCCACAAACGCATCATCTCTTAGCATAGGGATTGATATGGAGAAGACATCGATGTTCGTGGAATTAACATTTCTAAGAAAGTGTTAACAGGAGGAAAAGAAAAATAAAACATTGTTTTCAAATTAAAAAAAAAAGGAGCTTGAGACCTGAGCATTACAGGAGGAGGAGAACTAACACATAAACTAAGATAGAAGAATTTCCTAAAAGCACAAATGGTGAGCTGTCCAATTGAGAGAGCCTGTGAAAGGCAGAGACAGGAGGACTTATGTTACTAACCTTAATGCAAGCCTGGGGCAGAATAAGGAAAATTGCTTGGATGTCAGGGAGAAGGTGCAATTCTAGTAACAAAGTGAAAGAAATCTGGCTTTGAAACAAGGGATCCAGAGTGAAAGAAGAATTAAAATATTTATAAGTATAAAAGCAAATGTTGCTTTATATACTAACCAACAGGCCACACAGCCTCTGAGCACATCTCCAAGGCAAGGCGTCTGAAGTTCTCTCTGAAGAGGCAGAGTGTGTACATGTACAGCTTGATATGCCATCTCTCTCCCTAACAAAACTGAAAAGTCTCCTTTATCACAGTACATATTTGTCCTTGCTGTATCCAGCAAAGCCTTTTTCTGCTGAGCTTAAAAAAAAAAAGCAAAAAGAACGAAAAAAAAGAAAGGGGGAAAAATAGGAAAGAGAAATCCTATTTAACCAACTTGCAGAGGTTATCTCCTGATAATTGAGCTTGGAACGAGGCAAGCTGCCTTCTCTTTGCCAAGGTCATGGATGACTCTTGGCTAGGTATCAAGCAAGGGGCAGGAGTGCAATGCAGGGTAAGTGGCTTTCCTCAATCATGGCTGCTTCAGAGCCATTTTAAAGAGAACGCTTTCCTTGTGGAATGCTTAATAATCTTTGCAGCCAAGGGGATGACAGCTAAGATTACAAACTCAGAAAAGAATCCAAGAAAAACCAGCCTGCTCCAGCCCCGGTGATTCTGTAGCCATTAATCGCAGAGACACCACCTGGGGAAGGCTGGTGCTCGACAACGAAAAGAGAAAACCAGGCCCTAGAGTCCTTTATTGGAGAGCTGGATGCATATAAATGAGGCAGATCTGGGGTAAAATTGCAGAAGAACCAGCCCAATGATCTGGTAGCTTCCATACTGCATTGTCCTCCCTCCCCCCACCCATTCACAGGAGGGTTGTCGTGAAAAGAAGGAATATAATGTTCCTTCAATGTTTACAAAAAGCCCTGGGGACTTTGATATATTTTATTTCATTTCATTCTCACAATAGCCCTGTCAGATAGGCATGATTATCTTCATTTTCTAGTTGAGAAAATTAAGTCTCAGAAAAGCTACCTTCTCAAGGCTGTGCAACTGGGAAGGAGAGGGGCTGGTTTGAACACAGACTTCTTCATGGTAAGAAATATTTCTTCTCTATTTATGTTATACTGTCTAGATCCTGGGTTAGATAATAGGGATACAAAGGCAAAAAAGATACCATTTTTAAGCCTCAGGGAACTTAGCAGTCTGGAAGAGAAACAGGCATATGAAGAATTACATTGCAATATAGTAGACTGTGTTAAAATTGAAGCTTGGTACTAAGTACAAAAAAATGAGCCAACCTTCTGAGAGCAGGATCCTGAAATTATACCAAAATGAGATGACTCCTAAGATGCCTCCACCTTACTATTAAGTTCTAACCTAAATCTTGGACCTTTCCAACAAGAATAGGCAAATACAGAAGAAAATGAACACAACTAACATTTATTGAGCACTTACTCTGAGCAGAGAAAGAAATGCTTGGATGTCATCCTACGTAAGTTGGACCCCTGGCCTTCATTATGGAAGAGAGATAAGAGAAAACGCCAACGTGTACACCATATCTTAGAGTTGATAGGGGTAGATTAGGATAATTAAATCATTTAGAAATTCCACCAGGAGGACTTCCTTGCTGATGCAGTGGCTAAGAATCCGCCTGCCAGTGGAGGGAACATGGGTTCAATCCCTGGTCTGGGAAGATTCCACATGCCACAGAGCAACTAAGCCCATGTGCCACAACTACTGAGCTGCCCCCTAGAGCCCATGAGCCGCAACTCCTGAAGCCCATGCCCTTCATGAGTGCATGGCAGTTAAGAGCTTGTGATCGGCAGTTAAGCACTGCAATGAGAAGCGGGTACATTGCAACGAAGAGCAGCCCCCACTGGCCACAACTAGAGAAAGCCTACCCACAGCAACAAAGACCCAGTCCAACCAAAAATGAAACCAAATAAATAAATAAATATCTTTTAAAATTAAACACACACACACACACACACACACCAGAAATTCCACTAGGAGTTTAAAGACAGAAAGGGCACTTTAAGGGAGTTTGGGAGATTGTTGTAAGCTAAAGACCACTCAAGAAAAGAAGACTCTAGTAACCTAGCAACCATCAAGAGTACCTTGAAGACCAGCAGCATTCAACCACCAGGCACACTCAAGCCACAAACTCTCATAAAATACAAGACAATAGAAATGGGGCCTGAATTTTATTACATGAAGTCAAGGGGTTAAGGGTCCTTGAAGGAAAGTGTTTCTACACATAGCCAAGGTAGGAATATAGGTAAAAGGGGAAAGAAACGAGGTGAAAGGGGACATGATACCAAAACCTGAGATGAATTACCATATTTTAATGTTATCACCTTGCTAATATATGCATGATTTAAACAGTGCTGTGACAGTCCTGGCTAGATCATTCAGGGTCAAAGGAGGAATTAATGATGTAAGCCTAGACAACTGCCCAAAAATGAGGGGAAAAGGTGGTCTTCTCCCCTCTCCACTTCTTCGATTATGAAAGTGTAGCCACTTTGTTCCTGGGGCTGTGGTCCCTTGCTGGCCCACCTGTATTTGTCACAAATGTCCTATGCTGATAAACTCACTCTCTGCCTGACACTGCTTCACACTGAATTCTTTCTGTGTCCAGTCTAAGAACCTGAGCTTCAGTAAATCCTGACACCAGATGGACATTTTCAATTAAAAGCCAGCAGGCTTGAGTCCCCTCCTAAGTCAGGGATTGTGGGTTCAAGTCCCAGTCTGAGGTGCCCCTGAGTTCGAGTCACATCCGAGAAGCAGTGTGGTTTCAGAATGACCACACCCACTAGGATCTGATCAAATGTATGCATACAAAAGTTTATCAGGACAACCACTCTCTTCTGAAGGTGGGAGAACATGGGAAAAACCAGGACTAGTGTAGACTTACCAGCTCTTAAAGTGACCCCAAAAATGGAAGTGAGAAAGTTTCTATCATTTGGGAAGTGAGAAGGTTAAGATAGCTATTATGTTGAGAAATGTGAAAATTAAGAGATGGTGTCAAAGGACAAAATTTCAGCAGTAAAGTAGGACCAGGGAATCCCATGGCCTCTGGTAGGTCTGCAAACTCTTTCTTCCGGAGGAATAATGACCTCAGATGTGTCCCTTGCTACCTGCAAAGTCAACATTGCAAGCCTCTCTCGTTCAAGGTTCCCTCCCAATAACTAAGAGAAAGACCGGGAGATAAACTGGATAGACCGGAACACTCCCTCACCAGCTGAACCTCAACTCCAGCTGAGCCTTGCCCAGCTGTGTGACCTCTGTGCCTGGTTTACTACCTGACCCTTCTCCCTCTAAATCCCTCTCCTCAACCCAGGCTGGAGCTGCATGGAGTCAGGAGGGAAGTGATCATTTCCCAATGTTATTACTTATGGGCTGCGTGACCACAGAAGCTTATTCAGCCTCTTTGAGCCTGTGAGTCCTCATTTATAAAAGGGAATTATTTCAGTTAGCCTCTTTTGCATCCTTAATAAAATGCACCAATACACAGCAGTTTAAAAAAAAAAAAAAACCCACACAGCCATACTGGGACTTCTCTGGTGGTCCATGGTTAATGAATCCACCTTGTAAGGCAGGGGACACGGGTTCCATCCTTGGTTGGGTAACTAAGATCCCACATGCCGTGGAACAACGAAGCCCATGGGCCACAACCACTGAACCCACAGCATGGCAGCTAGAGAGTCTTTGCACTGCAGTGAGAGATCCCAAGAGCTGCAAGGAAGACCCAGGGCAGCCAGATAAATAAATAAATAAATACTCTTAAAAAAAAAAAAAACCTTTTCTTTTTTTTTTTTATAGTAGAGGTTTTATTTCTTTTCTTTTTTTTCATTTATTTTTATTAGTTGGAGGCTAATTACTTTACAATATTGTAGTGGGTTTTGTCATACATTGACATGAATCAGCCATGGAGTTACATGTATTCCCCATCCTGATCCCCTCTCCCACCTCCCTCTCCACCCGATTCCTCTGGGTCTTCCCAGTGCACTAGGCCCGAGCACTTGTCTCATGCATCCAACCTGGGCTGGTGATCTGTTTCACTATAGATAATATACATGTTTCGATGCTGTTCTCTAGAAACATCCCACCCTCGCCTTCTCCCACAGAGTCCAAAAGTCTGTTCTGTACATCTGTGTCTCTTTTTCTGTTTTGCATATAGGGTTATCATTACCATCTTTCTAAATTCCATATATATGTGTTAGTATACTGTAATGTTCTTTATCTTTCTGGCTTACTTCACTCTGTACAATGGGCTCCAGCTTCATCCATCTCATTAGAACTGGTTCAAATGAATTCTTTTTAATGGCTGAGTAATATTCCATGGTGTATATGTACCACAGCTTCCTTATCCATTCATCTGCTGATGGGCATCTAGGTTGCTTCCATGTCCTGGCTATTATAAACAGTGCTGCGATGAACATTGGAGTACACGTGTCTCTTTCAGATCTGAAAACCTTTTCTTAACTCATGGTTATAGGTTGGTAGTTGGGGTTAAATTCATCTGGACAGTTCTGGTCTGAGAGGTGCTCACTCATGCATCTGGGGTCTACTGCCAGCTGTTTGCAATTGGCCGGCGGTCAGGTAGGACAACAGGAGCCACAGATCCATGAATGTCTCGTCACGTAGCAGCCTGGCCCGGGCTTGTTCACATGGCAGCTCAAGTTTCCAAGAGAAGCAAAAAGGCAAGTCCTGAGACACCATCACTTCTCAGGTCCCTGCTTGCACCCAGCCTGTTAGGGACCATCGGTGAGCAGAGTCACATGACCAAACCCAGAGTCGGTGTGGGAGGGTGCTACCCAAAGGCATGAGTATGGGGCAAACATACAAAACTCAGCAGGCCTAAACCCACTGGGGCCACCTCTGAAATCAATCTACTGCCAGGATAATTATAGGACATTTGAAAGGAATAAATAACACAAGGCAAGACAAAAAATGAATCACAGTTTCTGGTACATAGAAAAGGCTCAGTGAATGCTATCTATCATTGCTCTTGTTGCTGGGGTGGGAGAGGGGTGGTGAGAAATACTGCTCAAATTTTTGTAAACAAGAGAGGATTTCCATTCTGAGTTACAAAAGGAAGGAATTTTAAAAGAATACTTTCCTATCCTCTTAACACCCTCACTCCTTCCCAAGAAAGAGGGAGTGATTTATCTAGTTGGTGAGCTTCATTTCTTTGATGGGTGGTTCTCGATGTCATGGTCTGAAAAGGGAATCATAAACCCTGCTTGCCTCGTAGATTAACTGAAATGACATATGTAGGCATGATTCGTAAAGTGTCAATCATGATATTAATACAAAGTGAGGTGTAAATACACCAAGGCAACATGGCATAATAATCTCAATTACCATTTGTTGAGTGTTTACTATGTTCAAGAATTTTACAGGCATCATTTTGTTTTATCTTCCTGATCATCTTGGCTAAAATACGTCTTCCTTTGATCTTAATATTTGACATAATTGAGCCTCAGAGAGCAACTTGCCCAAAGTCACACAGCTGGCAAATGGTTAAGCCAAGCTTCAAATTAATTTTGCCATCATCACCACCTCCCACCCACCCACCACACACACACACACACACACACACACACACACACAGAGTCAGTGTCTGGAGACATTTTCTCATCACAACTGGCAAGAGGGTAGAGATACCGACATCTAGTAGATGGAGTCCGGGGATGCTGCTTAACATCCCACAATTACAGGACAGCCTGCACAGTGAAGAATTACCTAACTCAACATGTCAGCACTGCAGAGGTCAAGAAACTCTGCTTTAATTCCTATTAGTGATGGAGGATAGTTTGACAGTGAAATTAGTAGACTCCTAAACTACACTACTTTACTCCTCTTACTGTGTGATGCTGAGCAAGACATTTAGCAACCCCATGCTTCAGTTCCTCACCTCTGGAACAGGGTTAATAAGAGTTCCCACTTCATAGGAGTAATTGTGAAGGTCCATCCTAAAGGAGTTCAGTCCTGGGTATTCATTGGAAGGACTGATGTTGAAGCTGGAACTCCAATACTTTGGCCACCTGATGCGAAGAGCTGACTCATTGGAAAACACCCTGATGCTGGGAAGGATTGGGGGCAGGAGGAGAAGGGGAAGACAGAGGATGAGATGGCTGGATGGTATCATCGACTTGTTGGACGTGGGTTTGTGTGGACTCCAGGAGTTGGTGATGGACAGGGAGGCCTGGAGTGCTGCGGTTCATGGGGTCTCAAAGAGTCAGACATGACTGAGTGACTGAACTGAACTGAAATAAGTTACTACATGTATTTGGGAGAGTGCTTGACATTTAGCAAAAGCTCGATATATATTCATCATTGATGTATTAAGAAGCCAGGTGCATTGTAACCTCTCTCTCCAGCCCATCTCTGTGTAAATCTTCCCAACCCTGCTCACACTTCATGCTCATGATGATTGAGGGCTCTGAAGTCAGACAGCTTGGATTTCCTGGTCTGTATCCTGACTGTTAATTTGATGGCTTAGAGGGATGGGATTCTAAGTGTTCAAGATCAGATAAGGTGCACTTTCTTCAAATAACCTTATGAAACGGGTACTATTTCACAGATGGAACTTTGGAGGGTTCATTCATTTGCCCAAAGATCCAGCCAATAAGTGGAGCGTCAGGATTCAAACCAGACCCTAAAGCTGGTAGCTGCCACTGAAAGCTTTCAGTGCCGCCACTAGTGGATTTAGAGTCAAGCCCTGCCTCTCCATCTACGGAGAGAATGAATCTGCAGGCATAAGTCAAATGCCATTAGTGAGAACTTGAGAAAAGAACATCATCTCTCTGAGCTGTCCTATATAAAAATATCTCAACTTTGTTGATTGTTGATATCAAGCAGTATTTAAAGACTTTGAGGAGCTTTCAGGAAGTAGATGTCCCCTTAGAATGCCTTAGAAAATCCATCTGTGAAGCTAGACTTAGTGGCTTTGAATAAAGTACAAATGGTCATTTAGCAATCCTTGAAATTCCTCCATTTCTAGTCTGACCTTGTCCAGTTATGGGGGTTTATGGAGCAGGGTTGATGGCCAGGTTTGTATCTGAAAAATGCCATATGGCTACCCATGGACCATTCAGCTGTGTCTGGGTCATAGCACACAAATGTGAGAGGAGAGGAAAGGTCATTTAATAGGACTATTGTACTCTCAACTTTACCGGTTCAATAACTTTCTCAGCATTCTCAAGAAACTAATATTCCCCAGCTTGCTCTCTTCACTGAACTTTTTCGGTAGCTCTGACCTCTTAGCTGTTTCTTGGAGACTGCTGGTGAACCTCACTTATTCCTCCCATCTTCCCTATGAGCCTGTAAATTCTCCTTGATTCTCCAGAACTATGCTACTATAGATGAAGCACTGCTCTCAAAGTAAGAATTTCTAGGCGTGAATGAGCCCTGATGGGATAACTCTGGAAAAACGACTAAAATTCTCTGAGCAGTGGTTCCCTCATTCATAAAGCAGAAACTAATAATATCAGTGTCAAGAGCAATTGGAGAATAAAATTGGTTTAGTTACTGTTAAAGTGCTTTGTAATGTGTATAATGTGCTATGATTATTTCTTACGTAGGTATTGCTTTTGCTGTCATTTATTAAGCCTCTCTGATATACCATGAACTGGGAAAGAACTTACATGCATTAGCTCATCTAGTCCTCACAAACAATCTTACTACACAGGACCCATTGTTGGCCCCATTTTAGGGCTAAAGAAAGCAAGGATGGAAGAGGTCAAATAATTTCTCCAAGTAGTAAATGATAGGACCAGTATTTGAACCTGGTCTATCATAGTTCGAGTCTATGCTCTTACACTATGCTATACAATCTCTGGTTCTCTCCAAAACAAAATAAAAGGGTGAAAAAAAATGGAGGGAACCAAAGTTATTGGCACTGAGACGATTGTTCTTTCTTTTGGGCTTTAGGAAAATAATATGTGGTGAAGTAAACAGACATGTATACAGACCACTGAGTTGCAAAAGTGTTTATAATCCTCATGACAGCTTTATAAGATAAATACCCTCTTTTGACAGCTGGCTCAGGGGTTTAAGAGATGTGTCTCCACATCGTAGAACTAGTAAATAAAGGAACCAAGACTTGGACCCAAGTTTTCTGGGACAAATTCCTACCATCTTTCCACTATTCCAGAACAAATTGAAGCTTGGTTGAGCCATCTGCCAGTCGTGTGACATTGGACAAGGTACTTAACCTCTCTGAGGCTCAATTACCTCAGATTTAAAAGGAAGACATGGGCTTCCCTGGTGGCTCAGTGGTGATGAATCCGCCTACAATGCAGGAGACTCGGGTTCAACCCCTGGGTCAGGAAAATCCCCTGGAGGAAGAAAATGGCAATGCCCTACAGTATTCTTGCCTGAAAAATCTCACAGACAGAGGAGCCTGGCGGGCTCCAGTTCATAGGGTCACAGAGAGGTGGACAAACTGAGTGACTAAACAACAACCAAGGGAAGGCATGTCATCAAGACCAGGACCATTAAGAAGATGATAAAATCATGCGTGTAAAGGTTTTGAAGGTAACAACCACTCAAAAAATGATTGCTGGAATTATTATACCACATCACTTCAATGTGTTAGTGCCTCATTTTTATATCATGATTAATGATATTTATACATTATGCTGAATTTTTCTTAAATTCAAACTTTTAAAATTTTTACTAGTTATTATATCATATGGTTCAAATTGCAAATGCACAAATCTTCCAGCTTTACTGAGATAGAACTGATGTATAATATTGTGTAAGTCAAAGATATATAATAAAATTATTTAATACATGTTTATATTGTGAAATGATTACTGGAATAGGGATAGTTAAAATCTAGCACCTAAAAAGTTACTATTTTTTTGTATGTGTGGTGAGAACCTTTAAGATCTACTCTCTTAGCTGCTTTCATACAATACAGTATGGTTAACTGCTATATGGTTAACCATGCTATACATTACAATACCAGTAATTATTCATCCTATTGACATTGTTCAGTCACTAGGTCATGTCCGAGTGGTTGCAACCCCACAGATTGCAGCATGTCAGGCTTCCCTGTCCTTCACTATCTCTCGGAGTTGGCTCAAACTCATGTTCATTGATTCAGTGATCATGAACCATCTCATTCATCTCATCCAACCATCTCATTCTCTGCTGCCCCCTTCTCCTCCTGCCCTCCATCTTTTCTAGCATCAGGGTCTTTTCCAATGAGTCAGCTATAGCTGGCAGATTTTACACTTTGACCAACTCCATTCATTTTTTGCTACACGCCCTTGCCCCTGGCAATCAGCAATCTGCTCTCTGTTCCTTATGAGTTCAGGTTTTTAGATTCCACATATAAATGTTCCAAACACAAATGATCATGCACTTTTGTGTTTCCCTCTCTGACTTGTTTCACTTAGTATAATGCCCTCAAGGTTTATCCAGGTACTTGTAACTGGCAGAATTTCCTTCCTTTTATGGCTAGGTAAAATTCAGTTATGTGTATATACCACATTTTCTTTATCCACTCATCCACGGATGGACACCTAAATGGCTTTCATGTTTCAGCTATTGTGAATAATGCTGCGATGAGCACGGAAGTGCAGGTATCTCTTTGAGATGGGGTTCATCTCCTTTGGATATGTATCAGATGTGGGTTTGCTGAATAACATGGCAGTTCTAGTTTTAATTTTTTGAGGAATCTCCATGGTGGCTGTACCAATGTACATTCCCACCAACAGTGCACAAGGGTTCCCTTTTCTTCACATTCTCCCCAGCACTTACCTCTTTTTTTTTTTTAATAATAGCTATTCTACCAAATGGGAGGTGATATCCCGTTGTGTTGTGGTTTTTTTGTCTTTTTTTTTTTTTGCTTTTCAATCCAAACAATAGATTTATTGTTAAGGATAATAGAAACATAAGAAGAGGGCCTACAGAACCTTTCCAGTACCCCTGAATGCACACAGAAGCCCCCTAAAAACCTGGCCCAGAGAACCCATTATAAAGAGCACAGGGCTGGAAAGTCTGGTTTGGTCGCCACTCAGCCATGTACAAACATAGGAACTTAATGAGTCACTTCTCTTGTCTGGGTCCCAGTTTCCTCATTTTGTAAAATAAAAGTCTTGAGCTAGTTGACTCCAGCTCCAGCAAGCTGGGATTCTGTGATTGACAGCAGCCCTTTGGAGCGGACCATGTGATCATCTGGATTTTGAAGAAGTTGCGTGCTTGTCACAGTACCGTAAAAGACTTCCTGGCACTGTTTATAATAGCCAGGACATGGAAGCAACCTAGATGCCCATCAGCAGACGAATGGATAAGGAAGCTGTGGTACATATACACCGTGGAATATTACTCAGCCATTAAAAAGAATTCATTTGAATCAGTTCTAATGAGATGGATGAAACTGGAGCCCATTGTACAGAGTGAAGTAAGCCAGAAAGATAAAGAACATTACAGTATACTAACACATATATATGGAATTTAGAAAGATGGTAATGATAACCCTATATGCAAAACAGAAAAAGAGACACAGATGTACAGAACAGACTTTTGGACTCTGTGGGAGAAGGCGAGGGTGGGATGTTTCTAGAGAACAGCATCGAAACATGTATATTATCTATAGTGAAACAGATCACCAGCCCAGGTTGGATGCATGAGACAAGTGTTCGGGCCTGGTGCACTGGGAAGACCCAGAGGGATTGGGTGGAGAGGGAGGTGGGAGGGGGTATTGGGATGGGGAACACATGTAAATCCATGGCTGATTCATGTCAATGTATGACAAAAACCACTACAGTATTGTAGAGTAATTAGCCTCCAACTAATAACAATAAATGAAAAAAAAAAAAAAAAAGACTTCCTGGCAAATCACGAATGAAAACCTTCTACTCTGCCCTGGAACCTCCCCACCCCTCAGCTCCCCTGTATCCCTGAAGGTAGACAGCATGGCCTAAGGACAAATTTAGCTCCAATTCCATATATGTATAGATAGATAGATAGATAGCTTGACTTCTCATAGAATTATTCCATTTGTTCTGTCTACAAAACTAAACTCTACACTAATGACAAGATTTTTTTTTAACATGAGGAGCTAATCATGTCAACTCCTGCTCAAACATCTATGATAGTTGTTTATCACCTACTGCAGCAAACCCCGTCGATTGCCAACTCTGCAATCATTTGTCCCCGTTCCCTACTTTCTCTCAGGCCCAATTTTGCTCCACTATCTTCTACCTGGCCATGTACTTCAGAAGAAGTGGGTCTTTCCCCCTCCACGGGGCGAGTCAAGGTTAGAGTGAGCCAGTCATGGTGGTTGCATTCCCCTCGTCAGTGAATGGTTTAAGATTGGGCATGTCATGCAGTTTTGGCCACTGAGCCGTGAGGATGAATTGATGGGAGCTTCTTAAGAAAACTCTTCCTCACTGATTAAAAAGATACACATCAAGAAAGAAAGCAAACAAACAAACCTCTCCTTCTTATCAATCACCTTCTGATCAGGAGAAGAGCAAGTGTGAGGATAAACCATTGTACCAAGGATGGCAGAGCAGAAAGGTGGAAGGAACCTAGGTCCTTAATGTTAGAGTTGACCAGTGTGTTTTTATTTGCATTTCCCTATTCGTTAGTTTCTTGAGCACTTTTTGTTTACCTGTTGGCCATTTGAATATCTTCTTTGCAAAAACATCTGTTCAGGCATTTTGCCCATTTTTTTCCAATCAGATAATTTGTGGTTTTGTTATTGAGTTGCATGAGTTCTTTATATATTTTGGATATTAACTCCTTATTGGATAGATGGTTGGAAAATATTTTCTCCCATTCTGTAGATTGGTGATTGTTTCTTTTGCTATGCAGAGCATTTTTAGTTTGATATAGTCTCGCTTGTTTATTTTGCTTTTACTGTTTGTGCTTTTGTTGTCATATCCATAAAATCATTGCCACCACCAATGTCAAGAATGTTTTTGTCTCTGCAATCTTCTGGGATTTTTATGGTTTTGGGTCTTGCATTTAAGTCTTTAATCTATTCTGAGTTAATTTTTTATGCGTGGTGTAAGATATAGGTCCGGTTTCATTCTTTTGCATGTGAAAATCCAGTTTCCCCAACACATTTGTTGAAGAGACTGCTTTCTCACCATTGAGTATTTTGGCTCCCTTGTCAAATATTAGGTGAAATTAGTTGATGCGTGAGTTTATTTCTGGATTCTTCATTCTGTTCCATTGGGTCCTCTTTGTATCTCTTTGTTTCTCTGTCTCTATTCTCTCTCTTTTGTTATCCAGGTAAGAATTGTCATCTTGTTTATTTTTTCAAAAACTTGACTTACGGTTTTGTTAATCTCTTCCACTGTTTTCCTATTTTATAGTTTACTTATTTTTCCTCTAATCCTTATCTGTTCCTTCTTTCTGCTAGCTTTCAGCTTAGTGTATTCTTCTTTTGCTAGTTCTTTGGGCCATAAGATTACAGTTGAGCAAATCTGCAGAGTGGACTCCACAGTCACTCCTGGCTGGGTCGCATCTCAGGCTGTTCTTCCCAGGAGGCTATTGCCGCTGACTGGACTCTATGTTCAGGCAGGGCTGCAGTCAGAGCAATGCAGTCAGATAAGACCATAGGCTGCGCTCTGCAATCAGGCAAGACCACACGCTATGCCTCAAAGTCAGGCAGGACCTAGGCAGGGTTTCATGACCAGGTAGGCTGCCTGGCTAGGCTCCACTGTTGTACAAGGTGACTGGCTGGAATCACTGGTCAGGAGGGTCTCCTAGCTGTGTACTGCATTTGGCTGGGGCTAAAGACTCTGCTCCGGAGTCAGGCAGTGTGTCTGTTGCTGTGCAGTCTCGGTCATTAGGACTGGATCACGTCACTGGCTGGGCTCCCAGTACAGGCAAAGATGCAGTCTGTGTTGAGCAATCAAGCAGGATTATAGGTTAGCTATGCTGTGGGGCAGGGCTGTAGGCTGAGTTCTGCCTCTCTGTGGTACTGTAAGCTGAGTTCCAAGGATGCCTAGGATCACTGTTCAGGGTCCCTAGTTGTACAGGGTTAGAGACTATACTTAACAGTAGGGTAGGGTCTCTGGCAGAGATCCTGCCCAAGCATAGCTGTAGGGTGGGCTCTATGGCTGCTTGAGTTGTCTGGCTAGGCTTCCTGGTTGGGCAGAACTGGAGACTAGGCCGAGCAGTTGGACAAGGCTGCATATTTGCTTTCTTGTCAGGGCAGAGCCATAGGAGGGCTCCACAGCCAGGACAGCTCATTGACTGGGAACTCAAATCAGGTAGAACTGCCAACTGAGCTCACTGGCCAGAAGGGTCATCAGCTTGGTTCTGCAAATGAGCAGAGTCACTGCTCGTGATCTCTGCTCAGGTTTTGCTCAAGCAAGTATAAGACCCACCAAGTTCTGAAGATTGATGACTATAAGCCTTGTCCCCCTTCTCTGCCTCTATCTGATCCCTGCTAATTAAACCCTGCAGATTCTCCTATGACCATCATGAGTCAAGACCCAGGTGGGCCACCTGGGAGATACCCCACTATACTGAGGGAGCTGAATGTCCACCTTGGGTTCTCTTTTTCCCAATGGAGAAGCCATAGACCCAGAGGGACCCATTAGGTGTGGCAATGTGCTGCCCTGGGAGAGGAGCAGTGTGGTCAGAGTGTAGCCACTCCTCTTACTTTCTGATGTGGTCCCTCTCTGTCTCTGTGATCTAGAGTGTCCTTCAGATTCACCCCCACTTCTAGGATTTTCACGGTGCTGTCTTGTCTATGGATCTTCTTGTGAAACAGACTGAAGTCAGGAATTGACATACATGGCCATCTTGATGAGGTCACTTACACATTGGGCTTAAATACATCATTTCAGTACATCTATATGACAAGCTGGGGTTACGGCTCTCTTTTTCAGATGATGACTTTGAGATGGTAAATAATAACGACACTTGTTCAAATCACATAAACGGTAAGTAAAGGATTGGAGATGCAATTTGGTCTTCTGATCTCAAATAAAGAATAATTTCTATTGTACTGTGCCAGGCATTAAATACAATGTACACAACCTCTTCATTCATTTATTTACTCAACGACTATTGAGTTATCCCTCAAGTTTGAAAGTGAAAGTTGAATTCAATTTTCTTCTCACATGGGGTCACCTTTTCCAGTCTCAAAATTGAATTTCTTATGGGTGATTGAAGAGATCTCTCCAAGAGGCAAGAATACAATTTATTCATTTAAGATATTATTAAGCACCTACTGTATGCTGAGAAATATGCTATCATACATGCTATGGTATAAGTGCTGTGAGTGTGTGTGTGTGTGTGTGTGTGTGCTCAGTCACTTCCGTCATGTCCAACTTTTTGTGACCCCATCGACCATAGCCCACCGGGCTCCGCTATTCATGGGATTTTCCCAGCAAGAATACTGGCATAGGTTGCCATGTCCTCCTCTAGGGGAGCTTCCCAACCCAGGGACAAAACCCACATCTCCTGCGTTGCAGGCAGATTTTTAATTGCTGAGCCACCTGGGAAGCCCCAATACAACTGCTATGAGGCAAAAAATAGAGTCACCATAACAACCTAGAGACGTCAGGAAAACATCCATAGAAAATGATATCCAAATCAACCTGTGAATGATAAGTAGAAGTTAGCCAGGTAGTAGCTTTTCGGGCAAAGGAAAGCATGCACAGCAGAGAAGTGTGGTGCATTAGAAGTGGTAGGAATTCCTGGAAAGCCAGATTACAGAGGGGAATGCAGAAAGTCAGGCAAGAGAGGAAAGATAGGGGGAAAACTTTGCAGATTTGCTATATAAATTATGCCAAGGAGTTCTTACTTTATCTGAAATCCCTTGGGAAATCATTTGGAGATTTTTTTAAGGCAGAGGTAAACAAATCAGGTTACTGATCGACTTAGTGATGATTTAGAAATATCACTGTGGCTGGCTTGAGAATGTATGGACTAGAGTAGGGGAAAGGCTAGAAAGATAAAGACCAATTAGCATTGTTTGCAACAATCCAGGTGAGAGCTGATAGTGGCCTCTGAGTAGCAGTGAGCATGGAAAAAAAAAAAAAAAGATGGATTCCTGGGATATTTGGGAAATAGCATTGACAGTGCTTAGCAAATTAATGAGTTAAACTGATCATTTCCTCATCTCTGCTACCGTCTCAATATTTGCATGGGCAAATGAGTAGAGCTCAGCCCTGCCAGATCTGAATTTGAAGAGCTACCAGAAGATAGGTGTTGGGGTCAGTTCTGAGGATCCCTCAAAAAGGTGAGCTTTGACTGTTGAGCATCTTTCCCATAAACATACTGGAAAGTCTCCTAGCCAAGGGGCCAGTGGAAAAAGTGTATAATGGGGATCAAGGTCTCCTCGGAGATGACAGTTGACATGTCAGCACTCTTGTAGCAATGGGCCAGCAATGGCCCACAGCAAACTCCTCCAATCTGAAATTGGCTAAATTGGATGCCTGACAGCTTCAAACTCAGAGACAGAGCCTGCATCTCAAACAGGAGAGGGAGAATTGTCTAAAAGCTTCGATTTTTGTAATTGAAGCAATTGCACATCATTTTACTTGCCAGCTTGCTGACAGGATAACCAGTTTGAGCAGAGTGTGGGAATTCAATTATGTATCTTCTGTCTGTATCTTTGAAAGAAAGCCACCCGACTGGCCTGTCAAACATTCACCATGTTTGCCTGTTGGAAATTGCTATCTCTTCTTGACACAGGAAATGTCTCCACAGAAGAGAAACCTATTCTATTTTACAAAGCTAGCACACCCTATCACAAAACTTGACAAAGAAAGCATAGAAAAAGAAAACTACAGGCCAATTTTATCTATGAATATAAATGCAAAATTCCTAAATAAAATACAAGCATATGAAATATGGAAATATAATGCTAGAGTTTTTCCATTAAAAACTGAAGCAAGGCAGTATGTTCACTATGACCTTAATTATTTAGCATTACTCTGGAACATCTGGCCAATGCAATAAGACAAGAAACATAAATAAAGTTTATAATTGTTGAAAAGGAAGTAGTAAAATTTTGCATTATTTTCATATATCTATCTAGAAAACTCAAGCAAATGAACTGAAAAGCTGAAAAAACTTTAGCACTCATAAGAGTTAATTCATTTCTATTGGAATTTAATCTGAAGAAATATTCAGAGATTCAAAGCTTTATAACAGAGTCTTATCCCAGCATTATTTTTATTAGTGATAAAAATTGAAAATCATTCAAACATCTAATAAGGGCATGATCAAATATTTTAGATCCAGATGATGAAATATAAAGCCATTAAAACTTATACGTAAAAAGAAAATAAAATAAAATTTTAAAAACTTATACTTTAACAAGTATTTAACAACATGAAGAAATGCTCACATATCATGAAAATAAGATAAAAATAAGAGTAAAATAATACAAGCCTAAATTCAGTGTGATTCCTCTTATAAAGTAAGTAAATATGTATATACATATATCTACATAGAAAATATATTGGAAGGATGGAATATAGAAATGGCATTACAGTTGTCACTGGGGTTTTTCAACTTTTATAGAATTTACATGAATCAGTCTCACAAATTACACTGTATATATGGTGGTGGTTTAGTAGCTAAGTCATGTCTGACTCTTGCAACTCTCTGCCAGGCTCCTCTGTCCATGGGATTCTCCAGGCAAGAATACTGGAGTGTGTTGCCATTTCTTCCTCCAGGGGATCTTCCCAACCCAGGGATTGAACCCAGGTCTCCTGCACTGCAGGCAGGTTCTTCACCAACTGAGCTACGAGGGTAGCAAATGAACTTTTGGTGATAGTTTAGTTGCTTAGTTGACTATGCACTCTCCCTCCCTCTCTCTCTCTCTCTATAAAACACACTATAAAATTAGGGGATTAAGTCAGATGATATTAATGATCCCTGCCCTTCTGTTCTTGGTTTAATATGACAATTTTCTATGAAAATCTGATGCTTTAAAGCATAAAAGGATCTATCATCTTATTATCCCCCATCAACCTGTATTGGACTGTCATATAATATCAACTAACTTCTCTCAGAGATTCTGGGCAGCTGGTCTTCCTGGACACAGAATCAACGTCCAACCTTATCATTCACAAAAACTTTTCTTACCTAGCCCACTCTGGAGTTCAATTTGTTACACAGCTCATTATTTGCCATACTTGGTGTCTCCCCTGGGCCCCTCTCACAAACCCTTATCAAAACCACATCTGAGATGAGCTTCCCAGGTGGGCTTATCTTCCAGCATCATTATATCAAGAAGCACTTGGATTCCCAGGTCAGGACCCTCCCCTGGGACATCTACCAACTGCAGGGCTCTATGTTTACTTGGGATCTCCATTGATAGATTGCTTCTCTGCATTTTCCCTCACGGCAGATAACAGCAGACCCAGCATGGACATCAACCCAGCAGACCAATACTAGTGATTAAGTGCAAAGGATCTACTCTAATAGAAATACTTTACCTACAAAAATAGTCTTGGAGTGGGAAAACCTTGGGGATTTACTGAGCCCAGTAACTTTAGAGAAACTGAGAGTCAAATCCAGAGATAGTAGCCATGAATGCCCCATCCATAGGAGGACAGCAACACCACAAGCCAGAGATGAAATCAAGGATAAAAACAAGTCAGAAATTATGCAGAAAAGCCTGGACACGGCTGCAGACCCAAGACTCAACTTCAGTCATTTGCTGTGGACATGTTGTGATGGATAAAAGCAAGGGACACAGGAACACAAACTCAAATGCCCATAGAGTCCAGGAAGTAATCTGAAAAAAGGAAGCAGGTCAGCAGGAGAATGCATGTCTCAATGGGGTAATTTTGATCCACTGCTACCAGATCTGTTTTGTTTGTTTTTTGTTTGTTTGTTTCTTTTTTTAAAATAAAAGCTGTGTGCTGTGCTGTGCTTAGTCGCTCAGTCGTGTCCAACTCTTTAAGACCCCAAGGACTGTAGCCCACCAGGCTCCTCTGTCCGTGGGGATTATCCAGGCAAGAATAAAAGCTAGAGCCCCAAATATTTGTGTAAAATGCTTCCCAGGTGACGCTAGTGGTAAAGAACCCACCTGCCAATGCAGGAGATGTAAGAGACATGGGTTCAATCCTTGGGTTGGGAAAATCCCCTGAAGGAGGAAATGGCAACCCACTCCAGTATTCTTGCCTAGAGAATCCCATGAACAGAGGAACTGGTGGGCTACGGTCCATAGGGCCACAAAGAGTTGGACACAACTGAAGCAACTTAGCACACACACACGCTTAAATTTTTAAATGTTGCCAGATAATATTGTGAATATTATATAAGTAAAAAACAAAAAAATTGCAGACTTGATTAGGTCAATGGAGCTCAATTTATGACTTCTGATTAAAAGTTAGAAAGTTGGAAGGACATAAGGAATTGATTTTTATAACATTGGCACATCCTCAACTAAACCCAACTAAGAAACTTTCCTTCTTAGGAGTGTAAGAAAGGAAAAATCATGCTTTTATTTGCTCCAGATAATGATCCATCATGCCTCAGGGTGTTGCAAGGCAGAAACTGTCACCCACCCAGCCTGAGCCCCACCTATTCCCCCATACCTAGGCATCTGGTCAGTTCCCAAGGATTGAATATGCACACCTAGGGAAACCAATTTTGAGGAATTTAAAGGTATAACAGTAGTGACAGCAGAAATCAGAATGCCATCAGACTTCTAATAGGGTCTGACCCATTGATAACTTCTTTGATCTTTTCTACCCACAGAAGACTTCTGACACTAATAGTGTGAGGTTTTTTCCCCTACACCAACAACCAATTTTCCAATGCTCCAGACACCAGCTGGGTGTCCTAGAATTTAACCCAACTGTGACACTAACCACCTGGAATAAGCATCAGCTAAAGGGCTCATAAGTTAAGGGCTCATCCCCAAAGACTGCCCCCACTTCAGATGCTAGTTGCACCAGGACTTTTGATGAACTGGATATATATTCAGGGAGTTCCCACAACCTCCTTTTGAGGTTCAATCATTTCTTTAACAGCTCCCAGACGTAAAGGAAAGCACCTTACTTACATTTACTAGCTTTTATAAAGAGTAAAAATGAAGAGCCAAACGAAGAGGAATACAGAGCAACGTCTGGAAGCGTCCTGAGCACAGGATCTTCTGTCCCATGGAGCTGAGGTGCACCACCCTCCCAGCACTTAGGTGCATTCTGCCTAATGTTGAAGCTCTCTGAGCCCCATAGTTTAGAAGTTTTTAATGGAGGTTTCGTTACATAGGCATGATTGATTAGATCTCTTGCCATTGGCAATTAACTCAATCTCCAGCCTCCCTCTCCTTCCTGGAGGTCCTCTGATCATGTTTTGGTCTTTCTGGCCACCAGCCCCAATTGTGAAGTTATTTAGGAACCCCAGCCACCAGTCATCCCCTTAGCATACAAAAGGATACTCATCATTCCAGGGACTCCAAGGGTCTTAGAAGCTCTCATGTCAAGAAGATCAAATATTTATGATAACATATGTTCCTATCATCCCCTACCACTTGGAGGGTTTTAGGAGCTCTGTACCAGGAACTCGGGACAAAAATCAAATATAAATATATATATATATTTCTTATTATATCATGATATCACTAGAGCTAATCTGTTGGACTAGCTCTAGTTGATCATTGTCTATTAATACAGGTCTCCAGGGAATGCAAACTAGTCCAAATCAGAGAGATAGATGGTTGGATGTCCTCACTGAGAACAGCGGGTTTGTCAACTTTTAAAACTCCCTGTCTAACTCAAGTTTTTAGATGTATATTGACCAATACATGGTCCATAATTTATCTCAGAGGCCTTCTGATCCTTTCTTGGAAGCTTAAGACATACAAAGCATATATCACCATGTTGTTGGCATGAGTAACCTAAAAATATATATATATATTTGACCTGACATTTCCTCCAAAAAGGGAAACAAAAAACCAGATATAATTAAAGAAATCATAAATTTCTCCAAAACTGAGGGACTTGAATTTTCAGGTTAACATACCCTCCTGGCATCCAGCACAAGGAGTGAAGACTCACATCAAAGCTTATTTTGATGACATTTCAGAATAACAGATAAACTGAAGATCCTTCCAGGAAGGGAGACACTAAGACACTGTCCTTCACTAGGAGTATGAGAAAGGAAAAATAGGTTGTATATTAAGATGTGAAAATTACAACGACATCTGGAAGCCAGGACACTCTAGAGAAACACTTAAAAATTCTGAGGAGAAATAATTTCTAACCTAAAATTTCGAGCTAACCTAGAAATCCGTTTGTGAAAGTAAATAAAAGTCAGTTTTAAATATTCAGAATCTCAACCAGTTTCCCTTCTTTTCACATTTTCTCAGAAGCTACTAAGGAAAATACACCAAGGGAAAAGAAGACATAAAGCCCAGGAAAAAGGTGAGCCAAAAGAAGATGTCGAGGAAGTTTCCAAGATGGTGACGAAGATTCAGGATAGCATCTGTATAAATGGTCGAAGGAGGGACAATCAAAACTGGAGCAAGAGGATGGAAAGTTCCAGGGGTCACAAACACAAGAATCTGGAAACTTATCTAACACAATTGATAGTAAATGAGTTTTTTTTAGAATTTGTTGAATAATTTGAAAAGGAATAAGTATTTAGAAAACTAAGCAAATAAAGTTTTAAAGAGACAATTATTAACTCCTGGAAAAATTAAAAGTCAGGAACTATAATCATAGGATGACCATATGGTCTATCAGAGAACAGTATTTTATAATCATAATGATGTAAGAAACTATTTAACATAAAACTTTGATATAACTATATTGAGAGAGTGAGGGAAGACGGAGAGGAAGGCAATAAAGCAAGGATTGGAGCAGTATAAGAAAGCTAAATTCTTGTGTCCCGGGGTTTTAGAAAGCCAAAGATTATTTTTTAATTAAAATTCTTTAAAAATCAAGAAATGGCAGTATAAGGGTATAACTTATAAATATGAAAGTAAATAGTAGCAAAACTGAGATCTTAAAGTGATTGCCTTTCATAAACTAGTTTCAAAGCTGAGATAAGGCTGAGTGGTGACTACCATGCTTTGTTAAAATGTTTCTAATATTACATGACTTTTTGAATTATGTATGTGTGTTGCATTGATAAAAAATGTTTAAATTAAATTTTAAAAGATCCTTGAATAAGGAATATAGTCTTTCTTACATTATGATTCTCAATTATTACCTAAAACCATCTCTACTCATAGTGAATATCCTACAATTTATTCCAGTACTGGTCAAGACCACTGAAGCCCCAGGTCTATCACTGACCTTTCTGCCTTTCAGTCTTATAAAGTTTACTATCACTGACATGCTCATAATAATCGTCTTCCTTCTAAAACTCTCTTCTTCATCTGGGCAGAAGTTAAGGGAGAGATGTTGGAAGAGAAATGCAAAATAGAACCAGTTGGCAAGATGACAAGCACGATGATTTAACTTAAAAACAGCCAAGCCAATAGATGTGGTATAAAACTGTGGAAAATTTGTTGTTGTTTAGTCACTAAGTCATGTCCGACTCCTTTGCAACCCCATGGACTGTAGCCTGCCAGACTCCTCTCTCCAGGGGATTTCCTAGACAAGAATACTGGAAAGGGTAGCCATTCCCTTCTCCAGCGGATCTTCCCAACCCAAGGATTGAACCTGGATCTCCTGCACTGGCAGGAAGATTCTTTACTGCTGAGCCACCTAGGAAGCCCTTGGAAAGGTTTGCTAGTTGCCAGAAACTATCCATTCTCCCCTCCTTGAGCAATAGAACTTGATTTTTTAAATTAATTTATTTCTATTAAAGTATAGTTGATTTACAATGTTGCATCAACTTCTGCTGTACATCAAAGTTACTCAGTTTTACAAATACATATACATTCTCTTTTATGTTCTTTTCCATTATGCTTTATCCCAGGATATTGAATATAGTTCCCTGTGCTATACCGTAGGACCATTAAACCATTAAACCATCCATTAAACCATTGATGTCTCTGTTGCTGACTCTGGCCTCTTCCTTCAGTCTTGAAGCTGGACAATCACAGTCCTGACAGGCCTTCAGGGTGCAGCCCAACACTATGATAATCTCTAGTTGCATCCAGGTCACTACAGATGGCAGTATTTCATAGAATTCGATTTTATTTGGAGTGGCAATGACTTCTTTCAAGACTGCTTTTCCCCAACTCCCTTGAGGCTAGATGTGACCCTGCCATCGCATTCTAGTCAATGAAATGTAACCGGAAGTGTGGGTTGGAGAAAGGCAGCTACCTCAAATGGGCCATCCACCCTTTGCCTTCCTTTTCTTCCTTCTCCCCACTGCCTGGTGATAATTCGAGCTCCTGCAGGCATCTTTGACCATGAGGTGCCCTTCATAATAAAAGTCACACACTGGAATGGCTTATATGTACCAGGAACATAAAAGGAGCTGAATCAATAATGAAGATGTCTCCACAGACTTGAGTGTTGGCCTCCAGACTTCTTTTACATAGGAGAGAAATTAACTTCTCTTTTTAAATCAGTTTTAATTTTAGCTTCCTGACACAGGCAGCCAAACCTAATTCTAACTGATACAGAAATGATATCAAGTGTATGTTTAATTCTTCTATAAATGTCTCCAAAGGGGCTGTATTCCTTTAAGAAATGTTTCTAAAGCAATTTTTATGGGAGACTTCTAATATGTAAACTGAAGTCAGCTGCTAAGAAAAACTATCATGGAATTATACAATGTATCAATAATCTCTTCTAGGAACACTAAGTTCACTGGAAAAGGTTATTCAAGTAGAGAAAAAAGCTGAGGCAAGTAAAGCAAGGGGAAAAATTCTCTTTGGATGGGTAAAAGAGAGAAAATAAAGATTTTGACATTGTAGGGAGGAAGAAATGCTATGTTTGGCCTAAGCAGGGGCTCTTGCATTTTTCTTTCTCCTGAAAGCTTTGATCTTAAAGTCTCTGAAAAGAGATTAAAGAAGGAAAGACAGATAGTGAAAGTGTCAAAGATGTGCTGACTGAGCAAGGAAGTTCCAGGAAGTAAAAGAGGGAAATCTCGCTAGTATGCTCAAAGCTATGAGCAACCGATGGGGGAAAAGAGGGTGGGGGGGAACACCTGGGAAAGTGAGCCAGTGGAAGCTACTAGGAACCTTTGGTAACAACCTTGCCTGTTTGATGGAAATCTGAGTTAGTCCTGGGAAGCCTGGACACCAGGTAAGGATTCATTGTTGTTGTGCAGTCCCTACGTTGCAACGACTCTTTGCGACCCTAAGGACTGTAGCTCACTAGGCTCCTCTGTCCATGGAATTTTCCCAGGCAAGAATACTGAAGTGGATTGCCATTTCCTTCCGCAGGGGCTCTTCCCTACCCAAGGATCAAACTCGAGTTTCCTGTATTGCAGGTGGAGTCTTTACCACTGAATCACCGGGCAGTTGATAAAAGAGTCTACAGTTCCCTGGGCGAGGCCTAAACTGCAGATGGAAATACCCAGGACCCACTCAAAGAGATTTTGATGTAAAAGTCCCCCAAGTAGCTCCAATGTACGTCTAAGGTTAGGAGTCCCTGGAATTGTTGTTCAGTCACTCAGTTGTATCCAACTCTTTGTGACTCCGTGAACTGCAGCACAGCAGGCTTCCCTGTCCTACACCATCTCCTGGAGTTTGCTCAAACTCATGTCCATTGAGTAAGTGATGTCATCCAACCAGTCTCATCCACTGCCACCCCCTTCTCCTTTTGCCTTCAGTCTTTCCCAGCATTGAAGTCTTTTCCAGAGTGGGCTCTTTGCACCAGGTGGCCAAAGTATTGGAGCTTCAGCTTCAGCATCAGTACTTCCAATGAATATTCAGGGTTGATTTCCTTTAGGATTGACTGGTTTGATCTCCAAGAGACCCAAGGGCTCCAAGGGACTCTCAAGAGTCTTCTCCAACACCACAATTTGAAAGCATCAATTCTTCGGCTCTCAGTCTTCTTTTTTAGGCTTCCCTGGTAGCTCAGCTGGTAAAGAACTGCCTGCAATGCAGGAGACCCTGGTTCCATTCCTGGGTTGGGAAGATCCCCTGGAGGAGGGTATGGCAACCCACTCCAGTATTCTTGCCTGGAGAATCCCACTGGACAAAGGATCCCAGCAGGCTACAGTCCGTGGGACTGCAAAGATTTGGACAGAACTGAGCGACTAAGCACACACACACAGCCTTCTTTACGGTCCAACTCTCAGATCCATACATGACTACTGGAAAAACCATAGCTTTGACTATAGGGACCTTTGCCAGCAAAGTGATGTCTCTGCTTTTTAATACACTAAGTTTGTCATAGCTTTTCTTCCAAGGAGCAACCATCTTTTAATTTCAAGGCTGTAGTCACTGTCCACAGTGATTTTGAAGCCCAAGAAAATACAATCTGCTACTGTTTCCACTTTTTCCCCATCTATTTGCCATAAAGTGATGGAACTGGATGCCATGATCTTTGTTTTTTGAATGTTGAGTTTTAAGCCAGCTTTTTCACTCTCCTCTTTCACTTTCATCAAGAGGCTCTGCAGTTCCTCTTCACTTTTTGCCATAAGGGTGATGTCATCTGCATATCTGAGGTTACTGATACTTCTTCCAGCAATCTTGATTCCAGCTTGTGCTTTATCCAACCCGGCATTTCTCATGATGTACTCTGCAGATAAGTTAAATAAGCAGGGTGACAATATACAGCCTTGATGTACTCCTTTCCCAATTTTGTTCCATGTTCAGTTCTAATTGTTACTTCTTGTCCTGCCTACAGGCTTCTCAGGAGACAGGTAAGGTGGTGTGGTACTCCCATCTCTATAAGGGTTTTCCACAATTTGTTGTAATCTACACAGTCAGAGACTTTAGCATAGTCAATGAAGCAAAAGTAGATTTTCTTTTTTTTAATTCTTGCTTTTTCTATGATCCAACAGATGTTGGCAATTTGATCTCTGGCTCCTTTACCTTTTCTAAATCCAGCTTGTATATTTGGAAAAGTTCTCAGTCCACCTACTGCTGAAGACTAGCTTGAAGGGTTTTGAGCATAATATTGCTAGCATGTGAGATGAGTGCAATTGTGCAATAGTTTGGACATTCTTTGGCATTGCCTTTCTTTGAGATTGGAATGAAAACTGACCTTTCCCAGTCCTGTGGCCACTGCTGAGTCTTCCAAATTTGCTGGCATATTGCGTGCAACACTTGAACAGCATCATTTTTCTCAAACTGGTCTCAGTGTGCTTTGTGCAACACAGCAACCAAGTTCAGCTATTGCCTATCAAAATAAAAATATTCATTTTGCTTAAAGTTATGTTTACTGTTGCTACATGTATGACATAATTACAGCTTGCAATGAGTTTCTCTACACATTATCTTATGCAAATAGCACAACATACTTATAGAGTTATCAGGAAAGTAAGACTCAGAAGGTTAAATGATTAGCTTAAATCCCATGTAACAGGATACATCCTGTGTTTTCAAATTTTGGACACATAATTTAGTACGCACTCCCACTAACTGATGCTGAGTCAGGACTAAATATGGAGAACTGTGATTTTAAGTTTCATTGATCAAAAAATCAGTTTCCCCCAACGTGATGTATAGATATGAACCAGGAGAGAAAATAAACCCCATCCAAGGTGACTTTCTTGGGATACTAGTGATAGTAAAGTGTAGGCTTCATTTGTGATCGGTTAGGTTTGTCTGAGGAAAGCAAAAGTAATGTTTTTTTTGTCTCCTGTTCCCCTGCTAGAGCAACGTCCACAATACTGGTTAAATCCTCAGTCTATCCTCCTTTTCTCTGGCCATTTAGTTTAAGATTATTGTTTTTATAAAAATGAGAACTATCTTTTCCATCACTGCTCACAGAGAAACTACTGAAATTTCTAGTCATTTCAAAACCATTTGTCTACTTCTTCAGCCCTCATCCAAGTCAAGTGTGCCATGAATTCTGGCAGCTGGAAGCAATCTCAGAAGGACTGACCATCAAAATTAGATTCAGAGCAAGTTATATATGTCAGTATTGTTTATAAAGTATCTTCCATGTGCTCTATGTAATTTGAGCCTTAGAATAATCCAGCATCACAGCCATTAGCATTATCCTCAATTTGTATCTAAGAAAACCAAATCTGAGAGAGTTAAATGCCTTAAGACAGAAAGCAATGGAGCTGGAAATTAAACCTAGGAATTTTTTTCTTACCCCAAACTGCAAGCTTATACTACAATACTACATTAAATTAAAATGTCTAACTCGTCTCTGTATTAAATCAGGTAAAGTCAACTGATTAACCACAATGAAGAAGATACTTTTTATTTTTTATTTTCCCATGTCATATAAGCTGTTTCAGAGATTTAAAAAATAAATCCTCAAAGGCAAGAATTACGTAGAAAATATAAAATATTTTATAAATATTAAAAATACATAGAATTACTATTCCTACTACATAAAAATCTTTTAAGATCAAGAAAATATTCTAATTCCATTATAAAAAAGCAAAGATCAGGAAAAGGCAACTTGGTATAAGAAAAATATAAATAAATATGAATATTCAATGACTGATAATAAAAGACATTTTTAGGGACGTGTGGTCATCTTTCACCTTTGGAGTCTAATTACTGAGTAACTGACCAGGGTCTATGAAACCATCAGGTACTCTGCATGGGAAGGTGAAAGTCCTCCCATAAACTATCTTTTGGAGTGTACATTGACACAACGGTTCTGAAAGTACAAAATAGTCTGGAAATGTGTGGTAATATGGGTCAGTTCAGTTCAGTTCAGTCAGTTGTGTCCGACTCTTTGTGACCCCTTGGACTGCAGCATTCCAGGCTTCCCTATCCATCACCAACTCGCGGAGTTTGCTCAAACTCATGTCCATTAAGTCAGTGATGCCATCCAACCATCTCAACTTCCGTTGTCCCCTTGTCCTCCTGCCTTCAATCTTTCCTAGCATCAGGTCTTTTCAAAAGAGTCCAAAAACACTAATACCAAGAAATTTGGGATTAATATTAGCAGCCCCTAAAT
This sequence comes from Cervus canadensis, assembly GCF_019320065.1. Classification (NCBI taxonomy): domain Eukaryota; kingdom Metazoa; phylum Chordata; class Mammalia; order Artiodactyla; family Cervidae; genus Cervus; species Cervus canadensis. The sequence continues at coordinate 16,943,496 of NC_057417.1, read as the reverse complement.
TTTTAAAACTCCCAGTACACAGAAACTAGGATTGACAATTAAGTTGCTATCATTATATCCTTTTGTAAGGGCAAATTGGCCAGTGAGTATTAGACTCACAAATCTGGATGTCAAATCAGTGATGGACCCACTGTCCTAAGGCGACAACAGAGCCTCCCAGTTGTAACTGACAATTACAGGAGGATATTTGGAACGAATGGGAAGACTGCTGGCACACAGCTGAGAAGAAAAGCACTGAGCTGTCTCATTATATCCTGTTAGGAAACAGTTAAATATGGAGCAAACGTTAGATGATATTTACCATGAAGATTCTAATCTATAAACATTAAAATGGATGAGGGTGAAAGTCCATGCTTAGCACATTTATACTGGTTCTATACCTTATGATCATGAATGGCATACTGGCTAGTTTATTGGAAGTTCCCTAAGATATTATGACTTCAAAAGTTGTTGTATTCTTTCAACTGTTACCCCCAATCCTGAGACAATACATAGGTCTACCTTGGGAATGTTTTTGTTGGTGGTATAATGTTTATTATGTGAAAAGTTCATTTACTCAGAAGTTGCAAAGTAACATCAGCATTATAATAATTGACTCACTCTCTATGACCTCATCGACTTAATTTATAACATCATTTTTAAGTTATTTAACTTGGCTTACACATCAGAAAACATCAAGACAGTACTTCCTTGGTGGTCCAGTGGCTAAGACTGCTTCCCAATGCAGGGGGTCCAGGTTCAAACCCTGGTCAGGGAACTAGATCCCACATGCTGCATCTAAAGGTTCTGCATGCCTCAACTAAGACCTGGTGCAGCCAAATCAATAATTTATTTTTTAAAAAAGGAAAACATCAAGACATACATGTTTACTTTCCTCCATAGACCTACTAGAGGGAAGGGAGAGAATTCTAACAGTTTTATTTCTAGAAAAGCCAAGTAAATTTAAGTTCTTTCTATATATGATAAGAGTTATGGAAGATTTCTGAAAAAATCGGCTGTTACCAGAAGAAATTTTGGAAGATGTCCAGCAACTTTAAAGTGGCCAGAAGTGCAGGATTAGGCTAAACAAACACGTTAAGGGTACCCAGGCATCCAGCATACAGGCTGCCAAAGCACAAGTAACCCACCAATCTTTGCAAACATACAATGTACAGCTAAAGCCAAGGTTTCCCTAGAGAAATCCACCTGCCAATGCAGCAGATGCAGGAGTCATGGCTTCCATCCCTGGGTCGGGAAGATCCCCTGGAGGAGGGCATGGCAACCCACTCCAGCATTCTTGCCTGGAGAATCCCGTGGACAGAGGAGCCTGATGGGCTAGAGTCCATGAGGTTGCAAGGAGTCAGACCCGACTGAATTGACTGAGCACACATGCAGCTAAAACCAATCACACGCTTGTATTTCACATACGGCATTGACACTTAAGTTGAAACCACTGTATTCTAACCAAGGTAAGCTTCAACTTCCTTAGGAGACACTCTTGTGACCAAAGAAATAGAGTCTTGTCCCACTGTGGAATTTGCTTAGGGGTGTCCTTACCAAAACACCTCAACATTTCCTTGGTTACATTAGAAATCCTCAGGTAAATCTAATATGATGCTGCTCATCACCTTGACCTTAATATACTGGATCACATCTGTGTACTTGACCCAACTGTGCCAATCAGAATCTTTCCTCTTGGCAACTGGAAATAGGATTAAGACTCCCATCTCTGACGACTAACTAGCCGAGAGCTATAAGCAGTGATTATTGCCAATCCTATATGTGCTATCTATGGCTGGGCAGCATATTAACCCCAAACTTGACAGATTAAATAGTAAACGTGTTATTTCACAGTTTCTGGGGGTCAAGAATTCAGAAGGGGCTTAGCTGTATGGTTCTGTCTCAGGGAGTCTCCTGAAGTTGTAGGCAGGATGTCAGCTGGAACTGCAGCACCTGAAGGTTGGATTGGGGCTGAAGAATCAACTTCTAAAATAACTCACTCAAATGGATGTTGGCAATTCCTCTCCAAATGGACCTTTCCACATGGCTATTGCCAGGACATGACATGACCTCCCCAGAACAAGTGATCCATAAGAGAGCGGCAAGGAAGCCATGATACCTTTTTGGTCCTAGGCTCATAAGTTACAAAGTATCATTCTGCCACATTCCATTCATTCAGAGTAAGCCACATAAGTGCAGCTCACACACAAGGGTTGGGGAACTAGGCTCCACCTCTTGTCAAAGAACTGGAGGACATATTCTCAGCACTCCCACCCCCCCAGAAGCATATATGTAGAGAGAAACAGAAGTGAGTAAATGAGAGAGACGTCTGCTGGGTTTCCTGACTCTAGTCTACTTCTGAGACCAGCTGCACCCTTGCTCTTGGGTTTTATAAAACCCTGTTGTATTTTTTTAATTTTATTTATTATTTATTTTTGACTACTGGGTCTTCATTGCTATGCACGAGCTTTCTCTAGATACAGTGCATGAGTTTCTCCTTGTGGTAGCTTTTCTTGTTACGGAGTACTGACTCTAGGGCTCATGGTCTTTAGTAGTTGCAGCTTGTGGGTTCTAGGGCTTGGGATCAGTAGTTGCAGTACACAGGCTTAGTTGCCCTTTGGCATGTGGAACCTTCCCCAATCAGGGATTGAACAGGTGGATTCTTAACCGCTAGACCACCAAGGGAGTCCAACACTACTGTATTTTTAAAGACAGATTTTCTTCCTGAAGTTATGTTGAAATGAAAGTGTTAGTCACTCAGTTGTATCTGACTCTTTGGAACCCCATAGACTGTAGCCCACCAAGCTCCTCTGTCCTTGGGTTGCCATTTTCTTCTCCAGGGGATCTTCCTGACCTGGGTCTCCTGCATTGCAGGCAGATTCTTTACCATCTGAGCCACTAGGTACCCTCCCTGACGTTATCTTGAGTTGGTTTTAATTACTTTGCAACCAACACAACCTTAATCACTAGATGGATCCCACCAATTAAAAACTTTGATTCTTTTGTCAATTCTGCTTAAGCTACTCTGCTCACTCACCCAGAGACCTGGGCATTGATTTTTCACAATGGATATACCCAAAGCCTCTTAAAGTTCTCCAGATGACCCCCACCTACCAAAAATTGCAATAACCGTGTGTACCCTTCTTCAAGCCCTGCCCCTACCCTGTTCTGGATGCCACCTTGTATTACAAGAAGAGAGAAGATAGAATAAAATACCAGAATGGAACATCTTCCAGAGCACATTTGGTCTGGACAGTAAGAACAGGATTTCTGAGAAGGGCCTGTCCCTGAAAGCTTGAGTTCAAAGTCACCTGCTACTGAAGCCAATAACAACATTAATGTCTAATGAATGACATTAAAGTGAAGTGAAGTCGCTCAGTCATGTCCGACCCTTTGTGACCCCGTGGACTGTAGCCCACCAGGCTTCTCCGTCCATGGGATTCTCCAGGCAAGAATACTGGAGTGGATTGCCAGTTCCTTCTCCAGGGGATCTTCCCAACCCAGGGATCAAACCCAGGTCTCCCACATTGCAGGCAAACGCTTTAACCTCTGAGCCACCAGGGAAGCCCTTAGTCTTGCTAAAAGTGTCTCTCTTTACTCAGTCTCAACTATCTGGGCAATATTCCATTAGGTATATTGCTGGGAAAAGAAGAGAGGTCTCCAAAATCTTCAAGTAGGAAAAAATATGGTTAAAAATATAGCAGTACATACTGATATAAGAGCAAACCCTCTCTTATTACTTACCTGCTGAGAGGTTACACACAAGGGGTGTACAACTTCTGGTTCTGGGGTGACAGACAAAATAAACTGGGGATTAAGACTTTATGAGTGCTTGTTTTGCACTGCCCGAGACAGAGAGATGTTTCTGGTGGGTGCCAAGATTTGGGTGATTGGGGAGGTCCAGTGCAGGATGAATAAGGAAAAACATCACACTATATCAAAGTCATTAACAAATATTTCTCAAGAGGGAAGGAAAGGAAAAGGATCAATATTCCTAGATACCCTCTGGTATGGTTGACATTTTGCTAAGTAATTTTATGACTGCCTACAGACCTAGAGTGTGTATTCATAGTAAATCCTGGGGGAACACACCCAAGATCTCCTCTTCCAAGCCAATGCAGGGACTTCCCTGGTGGTCCAGTGGCTAAGACTCTGCACATCCAATGCAGGGGGCCCGGGTTCAGTCCCTGGCCAGGGAACTAGATCCCACATGCTGCAACTAAGAGTTCGCATGCCGCAATTAAAAAAGATCCCACATGCCACAAGTAAAATCCTACCATGTGTAAAATAGCTAGCTAGTGGAAAGCTGCCATTTAGCACAGGGAGCTCAGCTCAGTGCTGTGTGATGACCTAGAGGGTTGGGATGTGGGGTGGGGTGGGAGGGAGGCTCTAGAGGGTGGGATATATGTATACGTATAGGTGAAGGAGATCAGTCCTGGGTGTTCATTGGAAGGACGGACGCTGAAGCTGAAACTCCAATACTTTGGCCACCTCATGCGAAGAGTTGACTCATTGGAAAAGACCCTGATGCTTGGAGGGACTTGGGGCAGGAGGAGAAGGGGACGACAGAGGATGAGATGGCTGGATGGCATCACCGACTCGATGGGCATCAGTTTGAGTAAACTCCGGGAGTTTGTGATGAGCAGGGAGGCCTGGCGTGCTGCGATTCATGGGGTCGCAAAGAGTCAGACACGACTGAGCGACTGAACTGAACTGAACTGATAGGTGATTCACACTGTTGTAGAGCAGAAACTAACACAACACTGTAAAGCAATTATGTTGTTGTTGTTCAGTTGCTAAGTTTTATCCAACCCTTTGCCACCCATGGACTGCAGCACGCCAGGCTCCCCATGTCCTTCACCATCTCCCGGAGTTTGCTCAAATTCACGTCCATTGAGTTGGTGATCCCATCTAATCATCTCATCCTCTGTCGCCCCCTTTTCTTTTGCCTTCAATCTTTCCCATCATCAAGGTCTTTCCCAATGGGTCAGCTCTTTACACCAATTTTAAAATAAATTAATAAATAAGAGAATTTTCATATAAGTTTTCTAAAACAAATACCCGCATGCTGCAAAGAAGATGAAAGATCCTGCGGGCCACAGCTAAGACCTGACACAGCCAAGTAAGTAAGTAAATAAATATTGGGGGGGGGTGGGAGCCAAAGCAGTCCACCTGGGAATATAGGCTGCTGAAGGCTCATAGTTGTACCTCTTACTAGAAACTGTGATCAGTTACAGGGAACTACATCACCCAAGGTCACACACCCTCCCAGGGGACAGCATTTGGCCAATGATCCTTTGGATCAAGGGTTCAAAGGCTCAGCACCTCTCTCTCAATTTGGGACTCTGAAAGTCTGTGCCAGGTCAAGTTCTTGTCCAAGGTCTAGAGGCCTCAGCTGCAAGCATATTACAGGTTAGCTCACCCCTCTGCCTACTTTTTCACAAGTGTATCTCCCCAGTAAGCCTCTACCTGCAGCTGTCCATCTTGGAGTTTCCTTCCAAGGATCCTACCTAAAGCAGTACTGTGATCTCCATTATCCAGATGACAAAAATTGAACTGCAGAGTTTCAGCCACACGCCTGTGGTCATACAGCTGATGCTGGAGCTCTGATTTGACCTAAGACTGTCTTGTTCTAAAGTCATATTGTTCCCAGGTGAACCCTCCACCAATCATACATTTAGTATCTTTTCCCGATTTTCAACTACTTTAGTGCCTGGAAGGACATCCTGAAGATTAGACCTGAAAATTCTTATCATTGTAGTGGTCTGCTGACTTTGTTGTAATAGTCAGTACAAATTTTGTGTGTATATTAGTCTTGATAAATCTAGATAATTCGAACCTGTCTCTAAAGGGATCCCATTCTAAGGGAATGGAGAAAGCGGTTTATCACTTTGAGGTCTTGCCTAAGGATCTGCCACCATCACTGCAGCTACTCTAGCCTTCTATATCATTTTGCTTAGTAGACTATATGTTTTGCAGTTTTTCCCACAGGGCCAAAGCAAACCTCTGTGTTTTCAATTGCAGTAAGTTGTCTCTGGGCACTTAGGGAAACAGGAGGAGCAGCTCCAAAGCAGAAGAGGGAGACATGTGGAGAGGAATGTCCAGTTCCAGATTCTTCCAGTCCAGCCCATCAGGGTTGTAGGTAATGGGGATGAGGACCAGTGGTGTCTGGGGAGCCATAGACACATTGAGAGTTGCGTCTCCAGACATTGAATTTCTAATACAGCGACCAGCGGAGTGATTTATTAGACTGACTTCACGGATCTATATCAGACAAATCTCACCTTCACATTAGGATCAACAAACCCAGGAATTGCTTTAATATTAGAGAAATATATATATACTTTTTATGGCTGCCTTTGTGAATCTCATACAACCAGTGACAGAGAAATAGTTACGTTTTCTATCATAGAAGATGGAAAGAGAGTCTCTGCTTGGTCTTATCTCCATTTTAAAGTGTCTTGGTTCTTTTGGTTTATTTTTATTTTCACATTACAAAAACAAATACCATGGCCAATTGTATAATAAAACAGAAGAATATAAGCTAATAAGTAAAAGTTCCCTTTTCATTATTTTCCAAAGCCACCCCTTGTTTTGCCAAAAGTTTTCACTTTCGTCTCAGGTTCAAGGGATTTGTTAACAAAATAAGTCACTCATTCTATACAAATTAGTAATACCAATATTTATTAGAGAATTATCTAGGTTACTTTCAATATAGAAGAAAAGAGAAATAGAAACAGCAGAGGATACATCACCAAATTGGGTTTTGACCAACATCCAGATTCAAACAACCCTGGGAAGTCCCATGTCACAGCACATCTGGAGTCTCAACTGGGAAAAGGTCCCAGGCAGTGATTCCACTCTGTGGATGGGACTTCAGAGAATGCAGTTCAGTTCTGGTTTATAATCCCAGGATGCAAACTGATATCATCATCAATCTGTGAGCAAATTACAGCTCTGGTTTCATGTTAATGCTGTTTGTTTTGTCTTGTAAAACTTGGAATGTTGTTAAGCATTGGGGTTTGGTTGGCCAGGGCCCCTCCTGGGCTCAACAATTTCAAGGTTTGTTCTCTATCTTATCTATGGTGCAGCAAGTCTTGCACTGCAATGAAGCGTAGCCCCTGCTCACCACAACTAGAGAAAAGCTTCCATACACCAAGAAGACCCAGCACAACTGAAAATCAAATCAATAAATATAAAAATTTTAAAAATAGAATCATATTATATACCTTGTTTTACCACCTTTTTCTCGCTGAATGTATCATAGAGACCCTTCCAGGTCAATCGATTGAGGCATAATTTATTTTTGTTGTTAAATTTTTTTGTAAATTGCTATACAGTAAAACCAACATTTTTAGGAGTCTGCAATTTTATGAAGTTTAGCACATCTATGCATTCATATAACTAACCCCTGCCACAGTAAGTCTATACAACATTTCTATCACCTCAGAAAGTTCCCTTGTTCTCCTTTGTAGTCACATCCTGCTCCCACCCCTAACCTCCGCCAACCACTAATTTGTTTGCCAGTTTTACGGTTGTGTCATTTCGAGATTATACCAATCACATTGCATGTAACCTTTCAAGTTTGACTTCTTTCACTCAGCATAATGCCTTTGAGATTCATCTCAGTTGCTGTATGTATCAATAGTTCACCTCTTTTTATCACCAAGTAGTAGGATCCCACTCCAGTATCCTTGCCTGGAGAACCCCATGGACAGAGGAGCCTGGCAGGCTACAGTCCATGCAGTCGCAGGAGTCAGGCACAGATTAGCAACTAAACCACCACCAGTATTCCATTGTATGGAAACACCAGCTTATTTATACTCTTTTTTTTTTTTTTGCTGTGCTGTGCTGTGCTTCGAAGCTTGCAGGATCTTAGTTCCCTGAATGGGAACTGAACCTGGTCCCACGGCAGTGAAAGCTCGGAGTCCTAACTGCTGGGCCACCAAGAAGTTCCCTATACTTATTCCTTTTTAATGACTGTAATAGATTCCACAGTGGGTACAGAATGATGTATTCAACCAGCCTTAGGTTGAGGAATATCCAGGCTGGTTTTGAATTTTTCCCCAAAGATGAGAATAAAGATCCTTGAACATCTATTTTAATATAGAAGCAATTTCTTTAAATAAGATGATTCTTAAATGTTGGGTTGCTAGGTAAAAAGTGTGTGTAGTTTATTTTTAACAGATATTTAATTTTTTCCAGTATTACTTGTTGTCACATCTCCTATTCCCACCAGAGATATATGAAAGGATTTTTTTTTCCTCACATTTTTGTCAGCTTGAGATAATTTCTCTTTTTAGCTCTTTTTCCCCAATTGAATGGGGGAAAAAAAAAAAGTACTATCTTGTGTTAGCTTTAATTTACATTTCCCTGAACCTTTTGGATTCCAACTGGTCATTTGGAGACCCTCTTTGGTGAGAGGTCTGATTATAGTCCTTTTGCTGAATTTTCTTTTACATCATTTACCTGTTTCTTCTTAGTTTATAGGAGGTCTTTGCATATTAGGAATATTAATACTTTTTCCACCATATATATTATTGAAAAAATTCCCCATCCTATTGTTTGGCCTTTGATTTTGTTTTGTTCTTTTGTTGTGTGTTTGGTTTGGTTTTTAATATAATCAATGGGTCTATCTTTTTCTTCGTGGGTTCTTGGCTTATAGTCTGGTTTGATTGGAAAGTCATCCTTTACCCAAGTTTTTTAAATGTTTTAAATATTTTTTTCCCAATATTTATTTCTCTTAATGTGTACAAACACCTTAAGAGTGAACTATCATCATTTCCGTCCTCTCTTACAGTTGAAGGGTCCTGGGCTTGGAGGGATGGCGTTACCTGCCCAAAGATGCACAAGGAAAGTGCAAAGCAGTGTCTTAGACTCCAGAGGTCCCAGAGACAGCCCAGGGAACTTAACCACCAACCTTGCCCTCTTCTTCATCAGCTGCAAGTCAGATGCCAAACTGTCCTGAGGAAGTGTTGCCCTTGGTCTTCTACACAGACCGAGAAAAAATCTTTACAAATAAGTGACAAAGCAAAAGAGTAGGATAAGAGCCCACAGCCACTCAGCAGTGCAGCCAGTACCTCTGATGTCAAAAACCACAGCTTCAGAAGGTCACAGCGAGGATAGGAACTGTGCGAGGGCAGTGGGAAGAGACAGGGCAGCTATTTGTTTGCTTTGGGGCTTGAGGAAGTCATGTACACCAGCGTCCCCAACCTTTTTGGCGCCAGGGACCAGTTTCATGGAAGACAATCTTTCCCTGGAGCGGAGTCAGGGGATAGTTTCAAGATGATGCAAACACAGTAGGGTTCCTACATTCAGAATGTAATGCCACTGCTGATCTGACAGGAGGTGGAGTTGAGGCGGTAATGTGAGTAATGGGGAGCAGCTACAAATACAGATGAAGCTTGCTCACCAGCCCACTCACCTCCTGCTGTGCACCCCTGTTGCTAACAGGCCACCAGCTGGTACCAGCCCATGGTCCGGGGTTGGAGACCCCTGATGTACACAGTGGAACCAACACAAAGTTTTGAATCAGACAGACCTGGGAGAATAGCATTTCTGCCTCTTACTAGCTGAGTGAACCAAGTCAGGTTACTTCATCTTTCTGAGCTCTAGCTTTCTCACCTGTAATATATGGCAATAATATTAATAGTATTAATATCTGTTCTCTGAGAGAGGTTATGATCCTCAAAGAGATCTCTGTCATGATGCATGGCATATAGTAGGTGATTAAAGATGTACTTTTCTCTGTCTTTTAATGCAAACACTGACCCTGGCCCAAGAAGGACAGCCCATCTTGCCAACCATGCTTCTCACAAGTTTAAGGAAGCAGAGTTGTGAATCGAAAAAGCACAAGGATGTGTAGACCTAATAGGCATACAGACTCTAGGCATCAGTCAGTCAGTCAGTTCAGTCACTCAGTTGCATTTGACTCTTTGCAACCCCATGAACCACAGCACGCCAGGCCTCCCTGTCCATCACCAACTCCCAGAGTCCACCCAAACCCATGTCCATCGAGTTGATGATGCCATCCAACCATCTCATCCTCTGTCATCCCCTTCTCCTCCTGCCTTCAATCTTTCCCAGCATCAGGGTCTTTTCCAATGAGTCTGCTCTTTGCATCAGGTGGCCAAAGTATTGGGGTTTCAGCTTCAGCATCAGTCCTTCCAATGAACACCCAGGACTGATCTCCTTTAGGATGGACTGGTTGGATCTCACTGCAGTCCAAGGGACTCTCAAGAGTCTTCTCCAACACCACAGTTCAAAAGCATCAATTCTTCTGCGCTCAGCTTTCTTCACAGTCCAATTCTCACATCCATACATGACCACTGGAAAAACCATAGCCTTGACTAGACGGACCTTTGTTGGCAAAGTAATGTCTCTGCTTTTTAATATGCTGTCTAGGCTCGTCATAACTTTCCTTCCAAGGAGTAAGCGTCTTTTAATTTCATGGCTGCAATCACCATCTGCAGTCATTTTGGAGCCCCCCAGAATAAAGTCAGCCACTATTTCCACTGTTTCCCCATCTATCTGCCATGAAGTGATGGGACCAGATGACATGATCTTAGTTTTCTGAATGTTGAGCTTTAAGCCAAATTTTTCACTCTCCTCTTTCACTTTCATCAAGAGGCTCTTTAGTTCTTCTTTACTTCTGCCATAAGGGTGGTGTCATCTGCATATCTGAGGTTATTGATATTTCTCCTGGCAATCTTGATTCCAGCCTGTGCTTCCTCCAGCCCAGCGTTTCTCATGATGTATAATAACAGTTAATATTTACAAATGCTTGCCTTGTGTCATGTACTTTGTCAACTCATTTAATCTTTATGACAACCCTGTAATCTGGGTAGAATTATTTCTTCATATTTACAGTTAAAGAAACTGCGTCACAAAGAGATTGGGTAACTTTCTCAAGACCATGTAGTCTGTAAATGGAAGAGCTGAGATTTGAACACAGGGAGTCTGGTTCCAGAATTCACAATGTAGTCAACATGCCATGCTATGTACAGTCCTCTATATTACACCACACCACACAATCATATCACACCAGACCATACTATAGCACCTGTGTGTGTTAGTCACTCAGTCATGTCCAACTCTTTACAATCCCATGGACTGTAGCCCTCCAGGCTCCTCTGTCCATGGAATTCTCCAGGCAAAAATACTGAAGTGGTTCGCTACTTCCTCCTCCAGGGGATCTTCCCCACCCAGGGTTGAACCCAAGTCTCCTGCATTGCAGGCAGATTCTCCATCTGAGCCACCAGGGAAGCCCAAACCATATCATATGTCTATCCAAACACAACACTAGAGACTCGTGATGAACTAAGGATGATAAATTGAACGAATTGGGGAAATGGGCTAGAGGACGTATGAGCTGAGAATGAAAACTGAGCATTGAGGTCTTCAGCAAACTTGAGCAAACATTATCCTGTGGCTTCCTATCCTGCTAAGAGTCTAAAGTGTGCCTTTTCATTTCAAGCCATGTGAAAGACCACTCCTTTTGACAGCTTCCTGTGGAGCAGGCCCAGCATCTGTCAGGATATTCTGTAAGCAAGCGGCAGAAATCAGCTCTAGCTAATTTAATAAAAAGGGAATTTAATGGAAGGATTTATGGAGACTCTCTGAGAATTGAAAGAAAAACTGAAAACCAGAAACAATGTGAATTGGAACCACTCGGTGTCAAAGTATCAAGAACTAAGGACTAATCTCTTTTGGATCCCACCATGAAGATGAACAGACATGTTATTTCCCGGTCCTTATGTTATTCTTCTCAAGATTTCAGGAAGAGGGCATCTGCTTGGACCAGCCTGGGGCTTGTACCCACCTGTGGCGAGAGGAGGATGTGGCACTAAGAAGTTGCTGCTGGGAACCCTGACAGTCCAGCAGTTAAGACTCTCATGGTTCCAATGCAGGGGATGTGTGTTCAATCCCTGATAGGGATGCTGAGGTCCTGCATGCCAGGTGGTGTGGCCAAAAATGCTAAAAACAAACAAACAAACAAACCCTGCTGTTAATAGCTCACATCATCTTGCTCACCTGAGTTTGCCTGTAATTTTGGTAGACAGTTGCCAGCCCAGGAACAACATCTCATCTCAAGATCCTCAGTCTCTCTTTGACTCTCAAACAACAGAGATAGAAGTCAGTGGATGCCTCCCATCACTAGCCCCCAGTGGGATGACTCTGAAGCATGTCTCAGGTGGGACTAGTCCTCATTGCCCAAAGCAGTAATCTACTTATTTGCCTATTTATAATGTTTCTTTACCCTTTCCTAGTCTCATTTCCCCCCACTTTCTTCAAAAGTGCACCTAATATCATCTTCCAAATAAACTACCTTCACTTGAGTCCTTTACCCAGGATCTGTTTTGGCAAAAATCCAAATCAATACAAATACCACATTTGACAGCCCAACAATATGGTGTATAGTGTGGGGAGGGTAGTTCCAGTCGCCCTAAAAAAAAAAGCAGGGTGCTCTCACCAAAAGAAAATAGAAAATATGTTGGAAAGAAAAACAAAAAGTTCTAAGCTCAAGCAGCAAGATCTTAGCTTTCTCTACACAGACACACCACTTTAGAATCATCACCCAAAGCTCTGTCTGCCCAACAGAGTCCATGTGAATCAATTCCCCTTTGTTCCTCTTCGAAATCCGCAAGGCCAGAGCCGAGATACTCAGACAAAGGAAAGTCCGACTCAGACACTTTAATGCAAAACAAGAAGGCCCTGGAGACCTGTAAATCAGGAGGCATTACTGTTGTCATGGACAGTAAGTGGGAATGTATCTGACCATCTCACCTTCTGTGATGAGTAGACATCCAATTGCTCCTTGTCACTGTGCAAACCCTTAGATCATTCTGTAGCATGTCCTGGGTACTTAGTAGCCTGGAGATTGTCCAGCCTTATAAAGCACAGACTACACTTAAGAATTCATGATGATAAGAAAAGAGTCATAAAATCAGGACCCAAGGGAACAAACTCTGAAATCCTTAGGAGTTCAGCAGGAATCTGACTTGTCTCCTGGCTGATTATTCTATACATAGAAGCTGAGGCTGCTAATGAGACCTGAAGAAGCCTCAGACCTATTCTAGAAAGTATTCAGAGGGCCCATCACTTACCAGGATCATAGATTGCCCTTAATGTGCAGAAATGTTAACACCCCTTGTCCCCAAAGAGCTCCATTGTTGTTCTTCAGTCTCTCAGTCATATCCAATTCTTTTGTGACCCCATGGACTGTAGCCCACCACGCCCCTCTGTCCATAGGATTACCCAGGCAAGAATACCGGAGTGGGTTGCCATTTCCTTCTCTAGGGGATCTTCCCTTCTCTAGGGGAAACCTGCGTTTCCTTCATTGGCAGGAGATTCTTTACCACTGAGCCAACAGGGAAGCCCCAAAGAGCTCCATACAGACCTAGAAACAAACAGTTATGGCAGAAACAATATTCATTTATTCAATCAATATTTGTTGAGTTACATTGATGTTAAACATACTAAATTTTTGCTCACACATCTGTGGGTCAGTTGGGTTTTGACTGATCTAGGTTGGGTTGGATTCAAGTGTGCTGAACTTGGCTCTCCTTTTCTCTGGGATGAACTGGACTCTTAGGACATTTTTATCTTATGGTAATGACAGGAATGCAAGAAGGCCAGTCCTAATACACAAGTACACTCCAACCTTGTACCTGCACCATATCCACTAACATCTCAGTGGTCAGAGTAACAAGGTCAAGAGGCAGGAGAGTGAGTCCCACCCACCATGAGGCCATGATAAACAGTACTATTACAAAGGAGATGAAAATAGAGGCTAATAATTTAATTTATTGCAGCCTTGTGAAGATCAAAGGAAATGAGCTGTGTATAGAATCACCCACAGGTAACAGAAAGAGGAAACAGCCATGATGAGGTTAGAGAAACACACCAAAGGGGTACCCAATCCAGCTTACAGGGGTCTATGTAGGTTTTCATATCTCATAAAGGTTCTCCTACACTCCCTACCCTAGTAAAGACCTACCTTCAATAGAATAAGACAGTTACAGATGTCCAACTGCTTGACAAAGGGAGTCAAGGGCTAATATTCTGTTTCTTTTTCTTTATTCTCAGATTACCGCCATATGTAGGAAGACATTGGTGGCCACCAAAGGAACAACTTCAAGCAAGCAAGGAAACAGTTGTAAGCCAGCAGTTGGTACAGAAACCAGGCCATAGGGAATGAAGATTTTAAAGACATAGTTCCTATCTTAAAAATGTAGAGATACTTATTCTGAAACTTACTAGAGATGACAAAAGGGAAAGAAAAAGAAGAAAAGGTAGAAGTTTGTACCATTCCAACCTCAGGGCATTTATACATGCTTTTCCTTCTACCTGGGATGATTTCCCACCAGATCTCTCAGAACTGATTCCTCCTTACCCTCTAGATCTCAATTCAACTGTCACCTCCTCAGAAAGACTTACCCTGACATCTCTCTCCCCATCTAAAGCATCCTGCCCCATCCCATATCACTCTCTAGTACACACTGTTTTCTTCATTGCATTTATTAGTACCCATATTTGTGTTTTTTATTTTGTTTGTTGACTTGTTTATTTTCTGTCCTCCCCATTAGAGTGGGTTTAGGTACCTTTGTTCTGTCTTATTCACTGTACCCCACTGCCTTCAGTGGTGTCTGGGACATAGTTTCTCAAAATAATTGTTGAATGGATAAATTGATGGAATAATCAATGAATAGCTCTGAAAATAGTGAAGAAGAGAAGAAAGTGGCATGATGAAATAGATGATATAGATAAAAAAACAACAAATAATAGAAAAGAAATAAAGAGAATATAGCCAAATTGAGAAGCACAAAGAATGCAGGTAAAGAAAGAGAAAAAGAACTTTACAACTTCCCTGCAGTCCAGTGGTTAAGACTCTGCTTTCCAATACAGGGGGTGTGAGTTCGATCCCTGGTTGGGGAGCTAAGATTCTACATGCCTCACAGCCAAAAAATCAAAACATTAAAAAAAAAAAAAAAAAACAGAAACGATATGGTAACAAAATTCAATAAAGACTTTAAAAATGGTCTACATAAAAAAAACTCTTTAAAAAAAAGGAAGGAAAAGAATTTCAGAAGAAAATTGCAGAGGGAACAAAAGAGTTAAAATCTGCAGCTGATGCTCAGATGCTTGGTATCTGAACAGGATGATCAAGGAAAAGAGTGCTGAACAAGGGTCTTGCATCTCATTTGCATCCCTTTATCCATCAAAATCTGACCAGGAAGCATTGTATTGGAAATTGCTACACATGTTGCATTCTTGTCTGTGCTGAAAACTATTAGAATAGCTCAGAACCAGCCCTGCAGGAATAGAAAGGTCAAAAGACAATCTGTTTCTTGTAAATAAATAATAATAAATTACCATGTTTGAATACACTCAGGAACCCCACTGTGCTGCAGTGCCATTCTGGATTAGAATCTCTTGGTGACAGCCCAGGGGCTTGGGGCCCAGAAGGTCCCTGCTGTTTGCCTGAATACTGTCTCCTGTTTTCATTCTGGCAAATTACCTCCTCTCCATTTATTCTTTTTCTCCTTCTGAGATTCCTACCAGAATTCTAATTCTTAACTTTTCTCTTTTCTTGCAGAGATGTATCCCTCTCAAATGCGTTGTGGTGACTTCATTGGCTGAATCCTTCAGTTCACTAATTTGTTCTTCAGCTGTATTCATTCTGCTGTCTAACTTACCCATTGACAATATATTTTCCATTTTTTACAATATACTTTTCATGTCCCAAATCTCCAAAACTTGGTTCTTCAAAACTTCTTTCTTTATTTATTTTATTTATTTATATTTTTGGCTACACTGGGTCTTTATTGCTACTCACAGCCTTTCTCAAGCTGTTGAGCAGGGGCTTCCCGTCGTGGTGGCTTCTCTTGTTGTGGAGCACAGTCTACTGTAGAGTGCTCAGGCTCAGTAGCTGCAGCTCAAAAGCTCTATAGCACAGGCTCTGAAGCTGTGGTGCACCGCTTTAGTTGCCCTGTAGCATGTGGGATCTTCTCGTACCAGGCATCAAACCTCTGTCCCCTGCATTGCAAGGCAGATTGTTAACCACTGGACCACCAGGGAGGCCCTCTTCAAAACTTCTTATTCCTAGTTTAAGTTCCTAAGATCTTTGCTTATTTCTATTAGGTTATTGGTTTCCCTTATTTTAAAAATATCTGTCTAATTCATTATTTCTCCTTATGGCGTGGATAATGGAATTTGGTATCTTGCTATATTTTCCTATGAGATCATATTCCTTAGGAACTATCAGGTACTTTGGCTGTGAGGATTACAGGGAGGGAGTAGATGGGGTTGGTGGCAACATCCTTGACCCCATTCTGTACTTTTTCTGGTAAATAGGGTTGTGGGAAGAATATTTCAGGTCAGAGAGGCTGGTGTAACAATTCCTTCACAGTCCCTTCCTTTATTGCTGCTATCCCTCTCCTCTCCTGGGAATAGGCGAGGTTCTAGGCTGCAGACAATGCTGCTCTCCACGAGCAGCCACCCTCTCTTGGGAATATCCAGAGGCCAGCCAGCTCACTAGCAGTCCTTGACATCAGCTCTCCACCCCCTACAGAACTCCAACCATGTTTGGCTATTATGCCAACTGCCTCAGGCTAGCCCTGGGCTGAGGCCCCATTTCCCTGCCTGCAATAGCTGAAAGGGAGCCAACTCTTAAGTTCTCACCTTGCCTACCTGTCATCTGTGGCATCTGAACCTCTTTTTGTACCAACACTCTATCACTTTCACCCTCTCCAAATGATTCCATAGTTTTAGTTATGTTCTAGGATCCATGATATGAGAGTTGGACCGTAAAGAAGCTTGAGTGCCAAAGAACTGATGCTTTCAAATTGTGGTGCTGGGGAAGACTCTTGAGAGTCCCTCAGACAGCAAGGAGATCAAATCAGTCAACCCTAAAGGAAATCAATCCTGAATATTCATTGGAAGGACTGATGCTGAAGCTCCGATACTTTAGCCAGCTGAGGTGAAGAACTGACTCACTGGAAAAGACCCTGATGCTGGGAAAGATTGAAAAGAAAAGAAGGGCGCAGCAGAGGATGAGATGGTCGGATGGCATCACCGACTCAATGGACGTGGATTTGAGCAAACGCCAGGAGATGGTGGAGGACAGAGGAAACTGGCGTGCTGCAGTCCAAGGAGCCACAGAGAGTTGGCCGTGACTTAGCATCTGAACAACAACAACAGGATCCAGGAATCTCTCTCTCACTTCTGCAACATCTCCAGGATTAAACTCAGGAAGGAGTGAGAAGTCTTCATCAATTCTCCATCTTGGCTAGTCTATTCTTCATTCACAGACTAACACACACAGTCTCAATAAAGCGTAATAGTTGGGAACTCAGGTAAGCATATTTGCAGGACAAATTTTCTGGAAATGCTGCAACAATAAATAGACTCATCTTAAATTTTGATAGAAATTGTTCAAGTGCCTTCAAAATGGTGTGCCAATTTGTACTGTCAATCTCAGTGCCAATTCCCCTGCGAAAATTGTATACATGCAGTATTACCAAACATGTCGATGTTTACAACAAAAATATATAGAAAAAAGCCCTTGTTCTTTCGATATGCTGTACTTTAGTAATGAGGAACATTGGCTGCTTTTTCATATATTACAGCATTTCTTACACTAGTTAGAAAGAGGGCTTGACCTAAATATCATCTAAGTGGCTTGTTAAATAATTTGTGGAATATTCAACTTATAGAAAAAATAACAATGGTCAATAAATATAAGGAAAAATACTCTAACTACAATTAAAGAAATAGGAAATAAAACAATAAATATGAAGCCACTATTTTTAACCTCATAAATTGGGAAAGATCTAAAAATGTAATAGCTCCCATGGTTGGCAAAGTCCCAGTACTGCTTCTGCTAACACTAATTCAAATAAAAGTGATGACCTCTGTCATATATTTTTGCCCCAAATCTTGCCTTTCCTACTTTCCTACAGGCTACTGAAAAGGTAGCCTACCTTTAAAATCTTTTCTACCACCTATTTTCTTACTTTCTCTGAACTTGACACCCATACTCCCTAAACTCTTGATGAGAAACAAGGTAAAGAGAGAAAGAAATCAACTAGAATTCCACTTGCCAAAGTTTAGTCCTCCAAGCATTTGACACACAAGAGATGACCTGGTGTCATTTTTTGTAATTTTTTAATTGGCGTATATTTAGTTTATAATGTTGGGTTAGTTTCTGTTATACAATGAAGTGAATTAGCGATATGTATACACACATCCCTTCTCTCTTCAACCTCGCTCCCACACCCCAGCTCCACTCATCTAGGTCATCACAGAGCACTGAGCTGAGCTCCCTCTGCTGTAACACAGGTTCCCACTAGCTATTTATTTTATACATGGTAAGGTATTTGATGGAGAAGGAAATGGCAACCCACTCCAGTATTCTTGCCTGCAGAATCCCAGGGATGGAGGAACCTGGTGGGCTATAGTCCATGGGGTTGCAAAGAGTCCAACACAACTGAGTGGCTAACATACAATGTATTTGAAAATCACTTAGTCGTGTCCGACTCTTTGCAATCCCAAGGACTGTAGTCTGCTAGGTTCCTCTGCCCAGGAAATTCTCCAGGCCAGGATACTGGATTCCCTTCTCCAGGGGATGTTCCCAACCCAGGGATCAAACCCAGGTCTCCCACACTGCAGGCAGGTTCTTTACTGTCTGAGCCACCAGGGAAGTGGTAGTGTATTTTTGTCAAGCCATATCTCCCAATTCATCCCATCCCTCCCTTTTTCCTTCTCTATCTACATGTCCATTCTCCTTGTCTGTGTCCCTATGCCTACTCTGGAACTAGACTCACCTATATCATTTTCTAGATTCCACATACATCAAAGGAAACCATAAACAAGACAAAAAGACAACCCTCAGAATGGGAGAATATATTTGCAAACAAAGCAATGGACAAAATGTACAAATAGCTCAATATTAAAACAAAAAAGCAGGCCAACCAAAAAAATGGCCAGAAGACCTAAAGAGACATTTCTCCAAAGAAGACATACTGATGGCCAACAAACACATGAAAAGATGTTCAATATCACTAATTATTAGATAAATGTAAATCAAAACTACAATGAGGTATCACCCCACATGGTCAGAATGGCCATCATCAAAAAATTCACAAACAATAAATGCTGGAGAGGGATTAGAGAACAGGGAACCCTCCTACACTGTTGGTAAACGGATACAACCCCTGTGGAGAACAGTATAGAGGTTCCTTAAAAAACTAAAAATGCAATGAACCACCCAGTGTCTTAATATGGTCCCTTTGAAGGCAGTGATATCTGAGGACTTGAGTACTTACTTGGGATATAACCCCTGGAAGCAACAGTAAGGGGGTGATGAGAATGAGGCAGGAAAAGGGTAACCACCCCAAAGGAGCAGTTCTGAACTGGTTAATGCTGTGGGCAGCTGGGGGTCAGCCCCACGGTGGCCCTATGAGGAACAGTATTGCACCTCAGGATTGTTTCTATGAAGGAGAGGTGGCAAGGATCTTTGTTCACTACCTCCCATCCCTTGTCCTTGAGGGTTATCTAGGGGCTCGCTAACTTTCCTGCTATTCCAGGCTATCACGTGGCTTCAGGAAAATACAGAGGTGTGAACATGGAGATATTAGCAGAATGTTGGCAGTCTCCCTGGGAATGGACCTCCAGCACCAACTCTGCAATCAGTGGTGAGCCAAGGGCATGGAGCAGAGGCACAAGACACATTCACCCGGTCCTCACTCTGGCCCTCTTGTGACTGTGATTAAGGAGGAGCTAATAGTGAGGAAAGTTTTTCCAGCTCTTCATATGACCTTGCCTTTTCCAACATGGCTACTCCTAAGGTAGCTGAGAAAACCTTGACTCAAGAAAAATACAAGCATCTCTAACCAAGACCAGAATCTTTGCCTGTTTCAGTTCCTGGAAAAGTCTTCTTGACTCCCTAGTGTGAATGTGTTCTCTCCCTAACTCCAGGCCCTGAGTCTGAGGGCCCCAGCTAAAGTTCTGCTGAAATTACAAATAAATGACTTAGATCTGTCAAAACCATCTGTGTCCCAGTTTCGTTCCTTGTATGGCTGAGCAATATTTCTTTGCATATATGTACCACAACTTCTTTATATCCATTCATCTGTCCAACCATTTAGGCTGTTAATTGTAGAGACCTGGATGGACCTAGAGTCTGTCATACAGAGTGAAGAAAGTCAGAAAGAGGAAAACAAATATCACATATTAACATATATATGTGGAACCTAGAAAAATGGTACAGATAAACCTATTTCTAGGGCAGGAATAGAGATGGAGACCTAGACAACAGACCCATGGACATGGGGTATTGGGGGAGGGTGGGATGAACTGGGAGATTAGGACTGACATATACACACCACCATGTGTAAAATAGACAGCTAGCGGGAACCTGCTATATAACCCAGGTAGCTCAGCTCGGTGCTCTGTGATGACCTAGGGAGATGGGACGAGGATGGGGTGAGAGAGGGCCTCAAGAGGGAGGGGATATATGTATACATACCTGAATCATTTCATTGTACAGGAGAAGCCAACACAACATTATAAAGCAATAATATTCCAATTGAAAAAAAAAAAAACCTGTGTCTACAAAGTAAGGTGCTAGAACTCAGATAAAAGGCCTCTGTTTTTCATCCATACTAAAGTCATCCAATTACTAAGACCTTCTGCTTCTAAGAGCTGACTTTGGCCTTGGGGGCTCCATCAGTAGCACCTGTTACCCCCACCTTGTTCTTTTCCTCAATAACTAGTCCTTGTGTGGAATAATCTTCATTTATTTTTGTAGTTTCTTTTTTACCCTTGTGTGGAAATTCTAAGACTTCCCAGACAGCTCTCTATATGTTGAAAATTCAGGGATATCAGTCAAGCCTTTTCCTTCCCATATGAATTCTAACCAATTTGAGGTAAAGATGGAAAGACCCACAAAAGGATCAAGAGAAGGATGAGTTTTTACTTACAGAGTTGAATTGGAGAGCATTACACGGCTCCCCTGATAAGCCTGCATGACCTATGTGGTCCAGTGGTACCCACCTTGTTACAGGCTGAGAGGCTGGAGCAGACACAGAAGAGGCGGCCTGGTCTTTAAAAGGAGAAAGACATTCAAGTAAATAAAATCTTTAAAAAAGAATATGAAGGACTTCCCTGGTAATTTAGTGGCTAAGAATCCACCTGCCAATGCAGGGGACATGTGCTCTATCCCTGGTCCAGGAATACTCCACGTGCTGAGGATAAACTGAACCCAAGCGCTCCACGGCTACTGAGCCTGCGTGCTAGAGCCTGCGCACCATGACAAGAAAAGCCACCACAAGGAGAAGCCAACGTCCCGCGACTAGAGCGGAGCCCTCATTCACTCCAACTAGAGAAAGCCAGAGCACAGCTACGAAGACCCAGTGCAGCCAAAAATAAAGAAGCAAAACTTTTAAAAAAGAATGTGAAGAAAAGAAAGTATTAGAAAAAACTGAGATACTATCCTCAAGATATTTTGCTTCTCTACCTGATAAGTGAGCATCTACTTATTATCCAAAACGTGTGTTTCAGTGAATGCTAGAACAATCTAGCAGCTACAATGAAGACTAGATGGCCCTCCTCTGAAATGTCAAATATTTAAATTGATTACTGAACATTTAATAATAAAATTCCAATGTTATTAAACAAAAAAGGAGAGGGGGGAGAAAGGCCAACACTTGTGGTACTTGGGAGGAATTAGGTCCAAAAAAACGAAGGAAGAGAGACAGAAGGAAGCAGGGAGATTCATAGAGAAGACGGAAGAGATGGAAGGAGGAAGACCATAGACAAAAAGAGGGAAGGATGGAAGCCTGCCCGCTGGAATGCCCAACAAGGAGGTAAGCCCAGTCTTGCCCAAGTGCATATGCTTCCTCCCCACACTTATTAAAAAGCAAAAGAGTTAACTGAGCCACGTTTCTCTATAGACTAAAGGCGGGAGTAGAGAAAATAGGAATGGCACGCACTTACAAACTGCTGCTAATTTCCTTTAGACCCTGAACTTATACTAGTTAAGATGTCTGCTTCAGAGGCTAAAGAAAATCACCAACATTAACAGAAGGTTTCATATGCAGAACTTTTGAAATACCAGTACTCCTAAGAAGTCCCCAGTAAGCTCTCTCCTCACTGTACTCCTATATTCATAGAAAATGAGGCATATTCCCTACTGGAAAAACCCAGGCCTACCTGGACATCTCCAGGCATGTCTACCCACCCGCCCAATTCTGAGCACCAAAGGCTGCCTCTGAGAAATCATTATTTATTGCACACCCATCCGTGGGGGAGATTTGTCACGGCTGCAGAAACACTTGCATTCTCTGCACATCTTCATGCCTTTGGGAACCCTGACCACAAAATGAGTTGATTTTAACTGTGTCTTGCAGGGAGGGCACCTATTTTTAGCAATTATCTTTGGAGTCACTGAAATAAAAGCTTCTGAAAATTAATGATTTTTGCCAAGGTGTTGGCTTCTTTATGTGCAGAGCTCAAGTGCACAAGATCAAAGTAAAAACCAGGCAGATAGTATTAAGGGAAGAGTGGTTTTTCCATGAAGAGGATACAGAAAGGGAGATGGTACAGGATAAAAAAAAGAACTATGGACACAGACTTAGGAAGTGTTAGTCACTCAGTCATGTCTGACTCTTAGCGACCACATTGACTGTAGCCCAACAAGTTTCTCTGTCCATGGAGTTCTCCAGGCAAGAATACTGGAGTGGGTAGCCATTCCCTTCTCTACTAACTAAATACTAAATCACCACGGATAAATCACTCCCTGTCTCTGACTCTCAGCTGTCATTTTTTTTAATGGAGAAATTATATGTGAAGAAACAAGAATGAGTCTCCTTAAAATTTGACCTCGGAATTTCTCCTAAGAAGAGAACTGATCTAACTTTTCATAAGAACATATTTCAGTAGGTAGTTTGGTGTATAAAATGAGACCTCCTATCCCTGGGGGTCCAGGGGTTAGGACTCTGCCTTTTCACTGCTGATGGAGAGGGCTCAATCCCTGGCTGGGGAATTAAGATCTCACAAGCTGCATGGCCCAGCCAAAAAAGGAGAGTGAGACATTCTAAACAATACAGATTAGTCTGGAGCAAGTATAAAGGAGATCTAAACTTTTTTGAATAAGAAATGAACAGGAATTTAGCATTAAGTCAGCTAATAGGAAGAGTGAAGAAATTCAAAGGACAGGGGAAGGGATTTCAAGTAGGGTAGGGAACTGATGTTAGAAAATAAGAGATGACCAGTTAAACATGAGTGGAATGATGTCTGTCATTTTTCTCAACGAAGCAGTGAAAATCATATGCATAGTTCTCTTTCACTCTTAGCACCAGAAGGCTTCCTGTTCCCTTTAGAACTCACCAGAAGAGAGAGCACCATTTGCTTGGGTTCCTGAGTGACTATATGGAGCTGAGCCCTGCATTTGGCAGTAACACAGGGGCACACCATTATAAGACATAGAGTTTCATTGTTACAGTAGAATAACCTAGTTTCTTCTGAGTCTCCTTTCCTGCTTCTAGCATAAGTCCCCTAACAACTTCTAGAAAAAAATGGGTTTCTACCACATACGGGATTGACACTGGTGCTGGCCCCATTTCACTCTCTTCACTGCTCTTCCTGTGCTTAGGGAGTAACGACTTCTGCAGATTCAATCCCCAGGTATCCCTCACCTGTTGGATAGAAGCAGCCAATAGGAGGTGACAGCAAGAGCTCAGAGACTGAGGGGAGACAGAGGGTGGGGTATTTACTCCTGGCCCAGCCGGGCTCTGGTTCTGCCCACCTACCACTACCAATCCTGGCTGGTTGGCCCCCTCCCACCTGTAGTGCTTCCAGGTTCTAGTAACACTGCTTCTCCCCACACCCCTCCCCCACAGTGGTGATGTCTCCCCACTGTTGCTGTTTCTGGGTGCCTCACCCACTGTAGTTGGCTCCTTCCTCCTGCCCACAGCTCTATAAAGAGAGGCTACCTTTCCTCTCCCCAGGAACTCTGATGTTTACAAGGCCAACACCGATTTTATTTACGTTTCAGAGAACGAGGTGAACCCACTGTGAAGGATTTAAGAACACCCAGACAGTCGACATACAAATAATGACTTTAAAAAATTATATAAAAGGGCCTGGAACATAGGATGAATAGTACACATACAGATCTGAATCGAAGAAATAAAGCTTTTGTTTCAATGAGACATCTGGACACATCACATCTGTCCATGTCACACTTGCCTTGAAAGAGCTGTTGGTCCTTGGTTGACATAGGCTATAAATGGAGGAGATTGTCAGTATCTCTTGAAACAAATTTCTTGTGGATTTCACCTCGGCTTTAACAGAGGCTCCTCAAGATGGGGTTGCAGGGAACTTGAGGTGACACTGAACTCCTGGGGATTTTTTTTTTTACTTCCCCTATAAGATCTCCTAAATGGAGAAAACAGATATCCATCAGGCCCTTCCATCTCTCCCCTCTCCCTGCACAAGTCTCACACTGCCCCATAGAGAGTGTGGGAATCTGCATGCATGCTAAGTCACTTTAGTTGTGTCCAACTCTTTGCAACGCTATGGACAGTAGCCCACCAGGCTCCTCTGTCCATGGGATTCTCCTGGCAAGAATAGTGGAGTGGGTTGCCTTTTCCTCCTCCAGGGGATCTTCCCAACCCAGGGATCAAACCTGCATCCCTTAAGTCTCCTGCATTGGCAGGCAGGCTCTTTTCCATTAATGCCACCTGGGAAGCCCATGTAAATCTGAGGGCTTTCTTTTTTCAATATCTTATTATTTTCCTGGATATCTCTTTTTTAAAATTTTACTGGACTATTTAGTTGATTTACAGTGCTGTTAGTTTCGAGTGTACAGTAAAGTGATTCAGTTATACATATACATATATACATCTTTTTTCAGATTCTTTTCTCATATAGGTTATCACAGAATACGGAGTATAGTTCCCTGTGCTGTATCGAGCTTTCTTTTCTGTCCTCACTCAGACACTGAATCGGGCACCTACACAAGTCAGGCAGCATCGAATAAGAGTGGAGAAGCCAAAATGCTGTGATTTAAGTATAAATTAGATTCCAAATCCTGTTTGATGAGGTAAGAGTAGACTTGAGAATCTATTCGCTGTCAAGTTAACACAAGGAGGCATGCTAAATATTGACGTAGTAACTTATGAAGCAGTCTACAGGAAAATGGGAAACTGATGCTAATGTAAGAGTGAGGTATGTCAGTACAAGAAGCAACTCCAGAATTCATCCCTCAAATAGAATAAAATATGTGCGATGCCCCCTGGGGTGTGCAGCGTAGGGCACTCATTCCTCCAGAGTCTAGAAGACAACTCAGCAAAGATGAATCCTTGCAGTTCTTTGGGAAACTCTGGTGGTTACCTCTATCCCTTCAGGGGATTCATCTTTGCTGAGTTGTCTTCTAGACTCTGGAGGAATGAGTGCCATAAAAGAACTGGAAATAGAACTGCCATATGACCCAGCAATCCCACTCCTGGGCATACACACCGAGGAAACCAGATCTGAAAGAGACACATGTACCCAAGTGTTCATCGCAGCACTGTTTATAATAGCCAGGACATGGAAGCAACCTAGATGCCCATCAGCAGACGAATGGATAAGGAAGCTGTGGTACATATACACCATGGGATATTACTCAGCCATTAAAAAGAATTCATTTGAATCAGTTCTAATGAGATGGATGAAACTGGAGCCCATTATACAGAGTGAAGTAAGCCAGAAAGATAAAGACCAGTACAGTATACTAACACATATATATGGAATTTAAAAAGATGGTAACGATAACCCTATATGCAAAACAGAAAAAGAGACACAGATGTACAGAACAGACTTTTGGACTCTGTGGGAGAAGGCGAGGGTGGGATGTTCTGAGAGAATAGTATTGAAACAAGTATACTATTAAAGGTGAAACAGATCACCAGCCCAGGTTGGATGCATGAGACAAGTGCTCAGGGCTGGTGCACTGGGAAGACCCAGAGGGATGGGATGGAGAGGGAGGCGGGAGGGGGGATCGGGAAGGGGAACATGTGTAAATCCATGGCTGATTCATATCAATGTATGGCAAAAACCACTACAATATTGTAAAGTAATTAGCCTCCAACTAATAAAAATAAATGGAAAAAAAAAAACACAAAGATCAGTAAAAAAATAAATAAATAAAGATATAGTCCTCTGAGCCAGGCTTACAATGGGTGGGGCTCTCCTTCCATCAAGTGGGGAAATCTAAGAGGAGCTGCCACACATTCAGATGGCCCATCCAGCTAGGACTGTTTAACAAATTTTCTCAGTCCTGCTCCTCTCGATGAGGCCAGACAGAGGGAAAGAGTGAAACGTATTATCCTTTCTGACATAACTGCCTCTTTTTTAAGGCTGTAATTTTTTTATTGGCGTATAATTGATTTATAATATTGTGTTAGTTTCTCCTGTACAATGAAGTAACTCTGCTATATGTATTAATATACATGTATCCCCTCTCTCTTGATCCTCCGTCCTATACCCTCCCTCATCCCACTCACCTAGGTCATCACAGAGCACTGAGCTGAGGTCCCTGTGCTATACGGCAGGTCCCCACTAGCTAGCTATTTCACGCATGGTAGTGTACTTACGTCAAACCTAATCTCTCAGGTCATCCCACTCTCCTTACTCCACCCCGTGGACATGAGTGACTTTTTGATAGAATTTACAAATATACAATCTAATGTTTGGGGCAACCCAGAACTCTCTTTGAACACAGGACTCAGGTCATTAACTAGCTATTGAGCATCAACAGATAGAATAACGTGATGATAGAATAGCATCAAGAGACATAATAACATACTGTCTAAACAACACCATAATGTCTAAGACCCAAGTACTTGGGTATCAGTCACCAGTCTGTCACTTGCTAGCTGGGTGATCACATCACTTGGATGAATCTTTTCAGTCCTACACCTCGGTCTCCCATGACTGTAAAGTAGGGAGAATATGAATACCTTCTTCATTAGATTGTTGTCTATATTAAATGAGTTCATATCTTTGGTGTCTAAAATAATGCATAGCACATAGTAATAACAAGTACTTAAGTACTTGTTATTTTTAACTCTGGATAGCCCATAGGCAACTCAAATTCAAGTGTTCAAAATGGAAATCATCTTTTCCTTTCCTTTCAAAACACAATATTTATCCCAGGCATTCTGAGTTACTAATCTTATGAATAATTTCAACATTTCCTCAGGACCAAAACTCCACCTCTTAAGACTTCTTCCCCTTCTCCTCTTACTTCCCCACAACTGGTAACCAAATACAGCTAGTTCTGTCTTTGATGCATCTTATACCTGTCCTATCCTTGCTGTAACCTTCTACCGTAGCCTCAATTCAGACCCTACACTGGACCACTGAAATGACCCCACAATTCACTTCCCTGTTCTCAGTTCATCCTGATCATAATCCCCATCCCAATCCAATCCTTCCCACCACTTCTGAAATCACATCCCTAAAGTGCAGGTCTGAGTGTGCATGTTAGGCAAGTTAGGTTAGGCTGGGCTACATAACGAACTCCAAACCTCAGGGGCTTAACACAATGGTTACTTCTCATTTACATACCAGTCCAGAGTGAGTTGTAGGGTTCTTCTCAGGGTCCCGGGCTGCATCTCTGTCTTAGTTATGTCATCTGCAGCTCATGGCCTGGTAGATAACAGCTAAGCCTAGACCCCAGTGGCTCAGCTGGTAAAGAACCCGCCTGCTAATGCAGGAGACACAAGAGACAGGAGTTTGATACCTGGGTCAGGAAGATCCCCTGGAGGAGGAAACCGAAACCCACTCCAGTATTCTTGCCTGGAAAATTTCATGGACAGAGGAGCCTAACACAGTTCATGGGGTTGCAAAGAGTCAGACATGACTGAGTGAGCACACACACAAGCCTAGACCAGTAATTCTCAAACTTTGATCTCAGGATTCCTTTACAGCCTTGGAGAAATCTGTTCATGTGGATTAAAACTAGCAATTTTTACCATATTTGAGATTAAAACAGAAATTTAAAAAAATTTTTAATCTATTTGGTCATTTAAAAATAACTAACTCATTACATAGTAATATAATAAAATAAAATACTTTTTATGAAGAATAAAATAAAACAATTAAGTAAATAGAATATTTTGTTCCAAAACAAAGCAGTTAGCAAGAAGAGTGGTGCTGTTTTGCATATTTTAAAAAAATCTTTTTAGCATATGATTTAATAGAAAAGAGTGGAATTCTCATATCTGCTTTTGTGTTCAATCTGTTGTGATATGTTGTTTTGGTTGAAGTAATAAGGAAAATCTAGCCTCGTACAAATGTGTAATTGAAAAGAGTATTGTAATAATGTTTTCAGATAATTGAGGATATTATTCTTTGAAACAATCCTCAAACTTGACAAGTGCTTATTTTCTTAAGGGTTATTTGCAATATAGACAATGAAATCCTATCAATGAACTTTTCCTATTCTGCTGCATAAAATATATCGGTCAATCATACAGTTTGAAGAGTCTTACTTGCATGGTTTTGCAACATCATGCTTTGGTCATTTGGAAACTATTGGTTCGCTAAACTCTGCAGAACTTCCAAAAAGTGACACATATTATTATGCAACATTTAAGAAATTACATCCCTTAACGTCACCCATTTCATCAGAAATGTCTTTAAGAATTGGGAAGCTGTTGAGCTCACGGTGGCACATACACATTTTTCAAAACTCTAATTTTCTCTTGGAGGATAAACTTTATGATCCGCAATACTGTCAGTTGCTTTCCCTGAAGTTATAGATTGCATTCATTGTCAAGAAATACCCATATCTGAATAACCATCATTTATCTGTCATTGTTCCTTCAAGAAAAAAGGGAGTTACATTTAAAAGCAGCTAGATCATTTTTTTTCCTAAGCCGTATTTTCCAAATCAAAAATTTAGCAAGAGGAGTGGCATTATTTTCCATCTTGAAAATTCTCTTTAATGTTGGGCTTGCAGATCAGTGGCATAAGCACCTTTTCTCAAGACAACCATCTTACCTTAATTTGGCAGCAGAAATGCTTTGTACATTCATCCCATTTCATCACTGAGAATAATAAAGAAATTCAAGCCTCAAGAACTTAACAAAATTAATCACTTTTACTACTACCCCAAGGATATGTACAAGTGAAAGTGGCATTCTTTATAATTCAGGTGTGTGGCGATGAAGAATACAGTGACTACTGATAAGAGTTTGGTGCCACTGCTTTGAGTCATCTGAGTGCCAATTTTATTATGAAATAGTTTTTACATCAGTTTGTCCATGAGATGCCCTGGGATCAGTTTTCCACACTTTGAGAACGCTGGCCTAGTCCACTCTGATTAATACAGTGTTTTATATACACTCCTGCCTAATCAGCTTCCCATCCCCAACAGCAGGGCTGCTCAGAGTTGTTTCGTGAACTGGTGCGGGTCCACAATGCACAATGAAATGCAGAAGTTGAGAGTGAGCATTTAGAAACTTTTATACTACATTTATGTCTGTAGAACCTGACCAAAAAAAAAAAATACCAGGATGTTTTGTACATCTTTGTTTTTTGTTTTCTAACATTTATTACGTTTTACAAAATACCTATGACAAATTAAAATTTTTAAAGCTTTAATTTCCAACTAAGAAATTTTTTAAAAAAAATCCCATTTGTAACAAAGCCAATACCATACAGTCTACATTATTGTGGCTATGTACAAGATCTTCATATCAGGAAGTAATTCCTCCTACTTTATTTCTTTTTAAAATTGCTTTAGCTCTTCTAACTCTTTTTCCTTTCTGTATAAATTTTAGAATACTTTTGTCTGTCATCTGCAATTTTGAGAGAAATTGTGATAAGCCTATCAATTTGTGGAGAATTAACATAGTTACTATGTTAAGGCTTTCAATCAAGGAACATGGTATGTATCTACATTTATTAAATCTTTGATTTCTTTCATCAACATTGTGTAATTTTCAGTGTGCAAGTCCTGTACATGTTTACTGTGAAATATTTTATTTTTGAGAGGTTATAAATGGGATTGTAGTTTTAACTTTAGTTCCCACATGTTCACTGCTAGTATATAGAAACACAATTTTTTTTATTGTTTTTAAATGTTTCTCTTGCATCTTGAAACCTTTCTGATTCACTTATAAGTCCTAGGAGTTTTGCTTATTTGTAGATTTGTAGGGACTGTTTTATTTTTTCTTTTCCAGGTTGTATACATTTTATTTCCTTTCTCACCATTGCGTAGGCTAGATCTTTCAGCATTATATTGGTTTCTAGTTTGATTCTATTTTGATTATAGAACACATTCCATATTATTTCACTCAAACTTGTAAAGTTGTGATACCAGTAGACTGTAGTAAGTTATGTATATATACTATAATACCAAGAGCAACTACTAAAAGACTATACAAAAGATGTGTACACCAAAACATTACATATAAATAAAAATGGAATTTAAATAAATCAAGAAGACAGGAAAAATAGAGAAACAAAAACTGAGGGAACAAACCAGAAACAACAAATAAAAAAGTAGACTTAAACCCAACCTTTCCCTTCTCCAGGGGATCTTCCCAACCCAAGAATCAAACCCAGGTCTCCCGCATTGCAGGCGGATTCTTTACCAGCTGAGTCACAAGAGAAGCCCACATTAAACGTAAATGATCTAAATGTACTAATAAAAGAAAGAGATTGGTAGACTAGACTTAAAAACATGATCCAAGTTCAGGTGAAGTATAGAAAACTTACCTTCCTTTACATTTCATTACCTTCTATGATTTGCAAATGTTTTAAATATTTCCTTTATATATATTTAGAATTACATCCAGTTGTGTTATATTTTTGCCTCAAATGTGAAACATGATTTACAACACTCAAGAGAAGAATGAAAATCTATTGTATTTCCTATATTTTTTCTTACTTCTTTCTTCCTTCCTGGTGTTCTAAGAGTCTTACTTTTATCACGTCTTTGCAGTTTAAAGAATTTCCTTTAATCATTATTTTAGGGCCAATCTGCTGGTGACAAATTCTCTTTGTTTTCCATCATCTGAAAATGTCTGATTTTACTGTTAGTCATGAAATATATTTTCACTGGGTATAGAATTCCAAATTGCCAGTTACTTTATTTCAGTACTTTAAAAATGTTATGCCACCTCTTTCTGAACTCCATGGTTTCTGATTAGAAATCTACTATCATTCAAATTCTTTTTCCCCTACAGGTAAGGTATCTTTTTCCTTTGGCTGCTATCAAGTTTTTCCTTATGTCTTTAGTTGTCACAGATTAACTCTGACATGTCTTGGCATGGATTTCTTTGGGTTTAACCTTTGGAGAGTATATTCATCTTCTTAAATCTGTAGGTTTATGCCTTTTGCCAAATTGGACAGTTTTCAGTCATTATTTCTTAAAGCAAATATTTAGTTCCATCCTTGTTTTACTCTATTTTTGGAATTTTGATGACATAATTATTAGATCTTTTTGCTATAGTCCTGCAGGTCCCTGAACCTCTGTTTATTATTTCAGTACATTTATCTCTGTTCAGATCAGGTACTTCCTATCATTCTATCTTCTAGTTCACTGATTCCTCCTTCTATCCCTTCTATTCTGTTATTAACCCACTTCCTGAACTTTTTATTTCAATTATTATGCTTTTCAGTTCCATTATTTCCATTTGGTTCTTCTTTATGTCTTATATTCGCTAAGATTTTCTATTTTTTATTTGTTTCAAGCATGTTTACAATTTTTTGATGAAGCATTTTTATCAGGGATGCCTCAAAATCTTTATCAGATAACTCTAACATCTCTATCATTTCAGTTTTGGCATCTATTAATTTTTCATTCAGGTTGAGATCTTCCTGGTGCTTGGATTGGTATGTTATTTTCAATTGAAACCTGTACATGTTCATATTATGTTATGACACTTCAGATTTTAAACCTGTTTTGATTGGATTTTTTCTGATACCATTTTGGAAGCAAAAGAGGGCATGCCCCTCAACTCCTGTCAGATGGATATGAAAATGCAGGTTCTCCCCTTGGTCTTTGGGTTGACATCCGTGTATAGGTTTCCTCATTACTGTAAGGGGTGGGAGTAACTGCTCCCCATATGCTCTCAATGGACACCTTGGTGGGAGTGGCCTTGTTACTTCTGAGACTTAGGCCTCCTCTAGCACCACCCCAGAGGGTACAGGAAGAAGAACCTCATTACTGTCAAATGAGGGTGGAAGTTCAGACTCTCCACATGGTCTCCATTGATACTACAGGATGAGGATGGGGGACTTGTTACTGGCTGGCATAGATGAAGTCCCAGCTTCCTTATCATCCTTCTCTGATATTACCCATTGTGTGAGCTGGGGTACCTAACGAGAGTCTCACAATAGTGCAAACCAAGGCTCCCCACTCAACTTTTGCCAGTGTGGTTGGGTCACAGTTTTCTGTGGTGTTTGGCTGCACTAGAGCAGTTATTATCTAAAGTTCAATCTCTTGGGACTTCCCTGATGGTCCAGTGGTTAGGACTTCATGCTTTCAATGCAGGGCGTGTGGGTTTGATCCCTGATTGAGTAACTAAGATCCCACATGCATGCAATGTGGCTAAAGAAAGTTACAAACCAAAATAGTTTTATCACTTGCTGGACTTCTCTTTTCCTGAGCCTTTGGCTAGAGAGATGAGGCTTTTATTCGGGTGTTTTTTGTTTTGTTTTGTTTTGTTTGTTTTTCTGCCTCACTAGCTCTTCTGAATGGCTGGCTTCTTCAGCTCCAAGTCTGGGATGTGAGGTGAAAATAAAACCAAGTGAACTCACCAATATGTTGCTCTCTGGTCCTCAGCCAATCTGTTTTTTTCTTTCCACCTTTCAGAGAGTCTTCTGATGCTTGTTTTATATATAATGTCCAGGAATTTTAGTTTTACTTAGCAGGAAGATTAGGAAAGAGTACCTCTACTTAATCTTTCCAAAAGTAGAAAATCTGAAATCAGTTTTCTTGGGGGGGGGGGAACCCTTATGAAGGAGAAATAGTCTGTTTTACATTCTCTCCTTTTCTCCCTCCTTCCCACTGAAGCTGTAAGACGTGGATATAACCTTACAGTCGTTATTTGTGCTCTTTTAAACATCTACAAATGCACAATACACACATGCACCAGAGTTTTGTCATGGTTTTTGCCCAAACAAAATCATATTCTATATGTTTTCTAGGTAACTTTAAATTCTCTTTAATAATGTATAATGAACATTCTTTCAGGTCAATAGTTATTCATTTAACACATTTTTTCATAGTTTTGTTAAGTTACCTAATATTTCATGATATGGAAGGGCCACGCTTATCTGTTTTCAATTTTATTGTCTCAATAAATAAAATTTATATAGGATAGGTTACCAAAAGCAGGGCCAATTAAAACAAAGCAAACAGTATGTATATTTTTAAGTTAAACAAATATGGCATGATTATGGTGCCAAAATGACTCATGATTTGCATTTTCACCAATGATACATGAGAACACATATTTCTTCCAGCATCCTCACCAGCTCAAGGCATTTCCCCTCATTTCAGATTTTTGCCAGTCCGCCATGGGTAAAATAGTATTGACACCTTATTTTGATTGCCATGTATTTATTGGCCACTTGGATGGTCTAATTCATGCTTTTTTTCTATTTTTCTGTTGGCATTAGAATATTGTTCATCAGTTTGTGACAGCTCACTCTACAGTCTTAACTGTCGTATGTATTACAGATATGTTTTCCTAACTCTGACCTATTGCCAGAGCATTTGTGAACATTTTCCTTATCACACTTACAACATTGCATTTTCCTTCTCTGACAACTGCTGCCTCTGCAAAGGCTGTGCCCCTTAAACTAAGGACCATTTGCTCAAGTCTGTAGCCCCAGTTCTAAGCAGTAATCTGTGCACAGTAGGTACTCATAGGGTATTTAAATTGGTTGTTGAATTTCCATCTCAATAAAAGTATCCCTTCATGTTCCCTCTCCTTTGTGCCACGTGAGTGACACGTTAATTACAGATGTTCCATTAAGTGTCACCCTAAACCTCAACAATTACAACCTGAAGCAAACAGCCCAGACACAATGACAGCACGCTCTTCCCCAGAGCTGCACTGTGGACAGGAGGAAGGACAAGAAAATTGCACAATCTGCCTGAATTTAGATGGAAGAAGTCAGTTCATATGGGGCACTGTGGGAGAGGGGAGGGAATGTGCTTATTTGTTATTCCAGGTTAGAAAGCCTGTTTTGGTGTTATGTGTCATTTAGAGAACAATCTGACATTCAGATGGCTCAAAGCTTTTATGCTGAGTGATCTGCTTCTGGCGAGGGAGTGAGATAAAGGAGGAAGAAGTCATTTCTCCTCAGTCTTACGGACTATGTTCCCTCCTCCAGGAAAGGGGGAGACTCCTGGTCAGCCAACACTGCCAAAATAAAGGGTGACAAAAAGCAGAGGCAGGACGAATGATGAATGGAGGAGGCAGGGATGTGTGGAGAACGAGAAGTAGACAAAGGAGACTTCCCTGGTGGTCTCGTAGTTAAGAATCCACCTGCCAATGCAGGGAACACAGGTTCGATCCCTGCTCCGGGAAGATCCCACATGCCGCAGAGCAGCTAAGTCCATGTGCTCAGTTACTGAGGCCACACTCTAGAGCCCACAGTTCACAACTATTGAGCCCACATTCCTAGAGTTTGTGCTTCACAACAAGAGAAGCCACTGTGATAAGAAGCCCACGCACCACAACTAAGAGCCCATGTGTCACAACAAAGAGCCACTGTGGCTGAAAATAATAAAATAAATAAGAAAAGAGAAACAAAAATTTTTTTAAAAAAGAAGTTGAGGAAGATGTGGAGGAAATAGAGGGGAGATGTGTTCAAGGGACTGACTGGACAGCAGTTTGTGGGGATCACCCAGAGATAGAGAAAAGAACCCAGTCTCCAAATTTAAACAAATATCAATATCTTATCTTGCCTGTGTTACTTACTTATCCCATTGCCATGTGGTCCAAACTGACTGGTCACCTAAATGGCACATGAACTCACAGCTGCAGGCGCCAAACCCACCTCTGTCTCACATTCCTGTGTGTTGTTGATACTACGCCACTCAGACAGGATTCAAACCCAGCCGAAAGTGAGATTGGGACTTGAACCCACAGGCTGGGAGTCAAACCCACTGTCTTTTAATTAGAATCACTCACCTGGTCTCAGGTTCCTTATGAAGCCCATGTTCCTAATGTCTCAGTGCAAAAGGAATTCAGTGAGAGATAAAGTAACAGGTAAAAAGTGGATGCATTTGCAGAGACACACATTCCATAGATAGAGCGTTGTCCGTCTCAGAGGAGTGGGGAGAATGGCGCTGGAAGAAACACACTGCACAGAGTGTGGGCCATCTCAGAAGGTGAGAGGCCCTGAAATAGGGAGTGGTTAGCTTTTATTGGCCGGGTAATTTCATGAGTGGGAGGATGATTCAAACTATTTGGGGGAAGGGGTGGGGACTTCCAGGAATTGAGCCACTGCCCACTTTTTGGTCTTTTACGGTCAGCCTCAGAACTGTCATGGTGCCTGTGGGTGTGTCATTTAATTAATGTATTACAATAAGTATATAATGAGGCTCAAGGTCTACTGGAAGTTGACTCTTCCACCATCTTGGGCATAATTGGTTCTAACCACTTTATGTCCTATCCTCAGTGGCTATGCTGAGTGCTGAAGAATTGATGCTTTCAAGCTGTGGTGCTGGAGAAGACTCTTGAGAGTCCCTTGGACAGCAAGAAGACCAAACCAGTCAATCCTAAAGGAAATCATTCCTGAATATTCATTGGAAGGACTGATGCTGAAGCTGAAACTTCAATACTTTGGCCACTTGATGCAAAGAATGGACTCGCATCAGGATGGAAAAGACCCTGATGCTAGGAAAGATTGAGGGCAGGAGGAGAAGGGGGCAACGGAGAATGAGATAGTTGGATGGCATCACTGACTCAATGTTCATGAGTCTGAGCAAATTCTGGAAGACAGTGAAGGACAGGGAAGCCTGGCATGCTATAGTCCATGGGGTTGCAAAGAGTCAGACACGACTTAGTGATGGAACAATAATTCACTGGCTATGTCATTCTTTTAAAGGTTGTACCCTGCCCCCTTCCCTTCTGTTTCATTGCCACAGAAAATCTCTCTGTATTCCATTCCACACCTGATTGCTCTGTGTGCTTGACCACGGTTGTTGGATTGGAGTTTTCTGCTAGCCTGGCCTCTTACATGCAGCAAGATTCATCCTTTGTTTCTAGAGGTCACTCTAAAGTACCTAGGATAAAAAGTCTAGTTTTTCCCAATTCCATTTCCATAGCAGATCCTTGCTTCTGAGATCCTGATGTTAGGCGAGCCCAGATGGCTACATAATGCAGCCAATCCCAGAGAGGCCATGCCTGGCCTTGCCAGGACATTCCCTACTGGGCTAATTAACTGCTCCCAGGGAGCAGAGACGTGCTGCCCCATATGGCGGCTCCTGTAACAACCATGTGACCTGAGTGTGGTGGGCAAAAAGGGAAATGGTTCCAGGCAGAAACACTGTTCAAAATGAATGTGATTCATGTCTCACAGGAAAGTAAAATGGAGATTACACTCATAATACATGTTACCCAGGAAAACTTTTAATTAAAAATATGCAAGAACTGGAACTTCCCTGGTGGTCCAGGGGCTAAGACTCTGAACTCCCAATGCAGGGGGCCCAGGTTTGATCCCTGGTCAGGGAACTAGATCCCACATGCTGCAACTAAGAGTTCACCTGCTGAAACTAAAGATTCCCTCATGCAGCAATAGAGACTGCAGATCCTGCATGCTGCAACGAAGACCAGGAGCAGCCAAACATAAATAAAATATTTTTTTTACTGTGAAAGAACTAAATAAGGAAAATATCGAAGGGCAAAAAAGTGAGTAAATTGAAATACTCCCAATTAGGAAAAGTTACTGTTTTAAATAGGTGCCATTTCTGTCTGCTTGGGAATGAGTGTTTGCATTATCCCTAAAGTCATAAGTTGAAGTCTGCTTTTTGGATTTTGGTTTTTCAGTCTTGCCTTTTTTTTTTTTTCTTTTTCCCCTACCACACCATGCAGCATGCAGGATCTTAGTTCCCTGACTAGGGATTGAACTCATGCCCCCTGCAATGGCAGCAAGGATTCCTAACCACTAGACCACCAGGGAAGTCCCATATGTTGAAGTCAATCCCAATGTGATGCATCTGGAGGAGGGACTTTGGGGAGGTAATTGGGAGTAGGTGGTATCCTCATCAAGGAATGAATGCCCGTATATAAAGAGGAAGAGACACAAGAACTCTGTTTCTCCACCATGTGAGCAAGAAAGTGGCCCATTACAAACCAAGAAAAGGTCCCTCACCAGAACCAGACAAGGCCAGTACCCTGACTCTGGACTTCAGCCTCCAGGACTATGAGAAATAAATTTCTGTTGTTTAAGCCACCCAGTCTATGTTATTTTCATATAGTAGCCCAAGCTAACCAAGAAATTCCCTGAACCCCTATAGAATTCTAAGTATTAAGAATTAGAATTGAGCCCCAGCATTTCTGGAACTTAGTAACTTAATAAGAACCTTCATCTGGGGGCAAAACATATGCCTAAGAACAGCCGAGAAATATTGAAATAGAAGAACAATGTTAAAGGACCACATATCACAACAGATTATGAAGCTGCAAGAATAAAACAGCAAGATACTAACCCAGAAATAGGTCAGTAGATTAACAGAACACAATTTGAGTGCCCCAAAATGGACAGATAAGAATTCAGTGTGTGGCAAAAATAGAATTTCTCATTGATGAAAGCAATAAATGGTGTTTGGTACAATTGTCTATTCATTCAGGAAAAAATTAAGCTAAATTCCAACCTTACACCAGACAGAAAAATCAATTGAAACAGTATTAGAATCTAAATAGAAAAAATAAACACTAAATGTACCATAACACATTTACTTATTACAACAGTCCTAAAGGATAGCTATTTGACCCCCATTTTGAAGATGTAGAAACTCAGGCTATGGACAGATCAAGCTGCTTACCGGAGGTCACATGAGGTCATATGCCAGCAGTTCATAAGAGAATCACAGACACTTTTTTCTCCAAATGTCCCTATTAAGTGAATTCACCTTACAATTGTCTTTTGATCTAGTTCCTAACAGTCATTTGGAGGTGGCAAATGATTGTCACCTCCAGCCTAAGACAGAGCCCAGGCAGAGAACCTAATGAGACCTCAAGTTCAAGAGAAAATTCAGGGACGTCCCTGGCAGCCCAGTGGTTAGGACTCCGTGCTTTCAATGCGGGGCGGGGGGCATGGGTTCCATCTCTGGTTGCGGAACTAAGATCCCACATGCTGCAATGTGGCCAAAAGAGAGAGAGAGAAAAAAAATTCAGGTAAAGACCTCCAGCTTCAAAACCGAGGTTCTACCCAGTGAGGGAAATGAACAGGTGCCATGGAGAAGAATGGGGGAGGGGGGGCGGTGAATCAGAATTAGTAGTCTTCAGGTGCTTTAGCATTGTAGCTTAGTGATCTTAGTAGAGATTGTCCTCCGGGAAGATGAGCAGGTACCTCCTAAAGGGACTGAGTTGGCAGGGGGGGAGGCAGGGAGGGGTCCCAGGGCTGTCTCCCAGCCCATTCATTCTTTACAGAGAGTGTCTCCCATGGGAATGGAGACTCAGTCACTGCACACTTCTTCCACCTGTGGCCCAGGACTGAGAGAAGGGCTCCCTGATTACAGAAGGCCAGTGACACAGCACCCAATGTGTTCAGTGCTGTGTGAGGGCCTCCAAGTGGTGCTGGTGAGGACAGAGGTGGATACAACGGACTCTCCCCAACCCTAACTTCTACTGCCTTACAGCTGTCTCCACATGCGTACATGTATGCTAAATCACTTTAGTTGTGTTTGACTCTTTGCAACCCCATGGACTGTAGCCCACCAGGCTCCTCTGTCCATGGGATTCTCCAGGCAAGAACACTGGAGTGGGTTGCCATGCCTTCCTCCAGGGGATCTTCCTGACCCAGGGATGGAACCTGCATCTCTTAGGTCTCCTGTATTGGCAGATAGGTTCTTTACCACTAGTACCTTCTAGGAAGCCCCCAATCTCCTCTAGGCCCTCCTATGTCTCCAGTACCTCCCAATTGCTGTTTTAGTTTCCATCCTATTCTGGATTACCTCCAAGCCCCTCTCTATCTTCCCCCAGCACACAATTTGCCACAGTTACTCCCCTGTGCTTCACACTGAAAACAGTCTCCTCATGTCTCTTCTACTCGCTACCTAATTCACAGAAGAAAGAACTCCTTCAAGAAGGGCTCAGAAAGATATGTATAAATTTTCCAGGCAGAAGATCAGAAAATGGAATTCCAGGAAAAACTGACAGGGAGAAAACAGAGGTAAAGTGCTCTGTGGACCAGTAAACATTCAGAAAGGCCTGAGTGAAGTGTCCACAGGCATGGAGGTCTGCAAGGTGGACACCAACCAAGCTGTGAAGGACCTAGTATTCTGTGCAATCAGGAGTTGAGCTTCATCCGATAGGAAATGGATAGTCATTGCAAATGAGGTTTTAGAAGGCATGAGCCCTCTCTACGACTGGATTTACAAGATACAAAGGACATCCACACCAACGGCCTCTCACCACACCAATGGCCTCTCATCTTGAAAACCCTAAAGATGTCAGGAGTCTAAGACCCTCAACTGCAGGTTATTTCAAGTGATTTTGGATATAAGGTTGGTGTTATCTGTGTGTGTGCGCGCGCTCAGTCATGTCCAACTCTTTTGAGACCCCATGGACTACAGCCTGCCAGGCTCCTCTATCCATGGGATTTTCCAGGCAAGAATACTGGAGTGGGTTGCCATTTCCTCCTCCAGGGGATCTTCACGACAGGGATTGAACCTGTGTCTCTTGCATCTCGTGCACTGGCAGGCAGACTCCTTACCACTGGGCCACCTACACTCCCAGTCATCTCTATTTTCGTGGTGAATCTGGACATCCATGCTGTCAATCAGTGCCGTGCATGCTGCTCTCTGGACACTGTTGCTGTCTTCAGACCTATCCTCTAGGCACCTCCCTGACTAATGAGGACCTCGGCTCCTGCCTCTGGTCAGGACAAACTCACCCTCCACCACTGATCAATGGCAAAGCCTGCTCACATATCCTGACATTTCGACCCTATG
This sequence comes from Cervus canadensis, assembly GCF_019320065.1. Classification (NCBI taxonomy): domain Eukaryota; kingdom Metazoa; phylum Chordata; class Mammalia; order Artiodactyla; family Cervidae; genus Cervus; species Cervus canadensis. Next base: position 16,903,319 of record NC_057417.1, on the reverse strand, counting down.
GTCATTGAAACTCTGACAAAGACTTAAAAGCATGGCAAACAATATTCCTCTCTCTCAACCAATCTCTTTCTCAGTCTCTCTTTATCTCTCTCTAATTCACTAGGGCTCACTCCCATCTAAGTCTCTCTAAGTTTCTATGTATCTCTGCTTCTATCTCTGTCTCTTTCCTCCTCCTCCTCCTCGATTCCTCCCTTCCTTCTCTCTCTCTCTTTAATCTTTTTTTTTTCACACACATATGCACAGAACATTTTTCACAATTTCATTATTTTAATTCAATTTGTGATGGGTTGATTTTTAAATTACTAGTATAGATAATCAATGTTAAATAAAACTGATAACAGCTAATACTGCACCCAGCACAACTTGTTACTGACTATAAGTTGACAGAGGAATCAAACTTTATTTTTTAAAAAATTTAGATCTGCAAATTTTGACCTAGGGGAAAAATGGACTTAATAGAATTAAGGGCTATTACACAAAATAGAAGCCAGAATCCATAAAATTTGCTATGGATAACACCTAATCAATACATCAAATTTTGTTTCAAATTTTAAATGGAAAAGAATTGATCCAAATGAAAATAAGTTCAGTGAGAGTTAACATTTCTGGAAATGGTTTAACTTGTGCTGTGGAGAAAATTGATCAAGGGATTAAATTGTCTTAATAGAATTTACTCCAGAAAACACTTTCTGGATGAAAAGTCCATCTGAGTTGATATAATTCTAATTAAAAGTCTTGGATTCAAAATGTTCTCAGGTCAAAAGAGCAGGAGCAAGTCTCTTAAAATCAAAACAAAGGGGTCATAACATCCACTGATATAGCAACAGACTTACAGGGACACCACCCCAGGCTACTTCATTTTGCCTGGAAGCAGACCTTTTGATCTTCTAAAATAATTTCAAAATGAAAACCATATGACTGAAGGAATAAGTCAGTCACATGAAAACATGTGAGCTTCTTAGGTACTGAAATATTAGCAGAACAGAGAGTAACATGTAAGAATATGGAGAACATTTGTAAAACTAGGATTATGGAAGGACTACTCATAGAGACAAGAGGATCAAGTAAAACAATCCCTAAAATGCCTTTGGCTTCCCAGGTGGCTTAGTGGTAAAGAATCCGCCTGCCAATGCAGGAGCCTCAGGAGACACAGTTCAGTCCCTGAGTCAGGAAGATCCTCTGGAGAGGGAAATGGCAACTCACTCCAATATTCTTTCCTGGGAAATCCCATGGCAGAGGGGCCTGGTGGGCCACAGTCCATAGTGTCACAAAGGGTCAGACACAACTGAGAACTCAGCATGCACGCAAACGGTGTTTAACTCCAGACCAAGTAAGAGAGCAACAAGCACCAGTTCTGTGCCAGTAGTAACAGTAGCATAGTAGTCATAGTCCTACTGATAGCATTATTCGAGAAGCTACACCGAAGATTCACGTGTCAGTCCTAGAACTAGGTTCAATTTAGAGACATTTCTTAGACTTCCTGCTGTCCTCCTCAAAACCAGCTCCAACCAGCTCCTTCTCATTCCCCAGTGCTCACGCAGGTGCACACAAAGGCACACACGCCCCACCACATGTGTAAGCAAAGCTCTGCTGTGGTCTATTTGTTCTGGCTGTCCTTCTTCCTGGAAGGTCCTCTCTCTCATCCCCACCTGAAAAATATTCCTGTGTCCTTCACAACCCAGCTCAAAGGTCATTTCTTCTATGAATTTTCTATTGGCTCTCCCACTATGCTCCCAGAGCCTTTTATCCATATTTTATCACCTCATATTTTAAAAATTAAGTTGCTATTTCTCCCTTAAACTGAGTTCCCTGAACATCTTTCTCTTCTTGAGTCCCCGGCAGCTGACACCAGTAGACACCCAGGAAATGTTTATTGGGGCCAGATTTACTAATAACACTCAACTTAGAATAAATCTTCCCTTTAGAGAGATTCATTAGGGTAATCTGGTCTATTTGGTGGAGAGAATTAGATTATAGTGCCTTCAAATAGGAATGCCTCTGACTAGTAAGTGATGTTCTGATGAAATGCCCATCTAATGCTAAAAGAAAGGCTCCAGAACATTCCACAGAGCTGTGCAGACATTTACCTGTGAAGACTTGTGACCACTGTCTTTGCAAGAAGTTTCCCAAGTAAGCAGAGACCTCCTCACTGACATGGTCAAGGAGACCTGGGGGTGATGCCCTCTTCAGCCCCCCACCCCCGTGCACATAGCCTCAGAAACCCTGGAGAATTTCACCACATTGACATCTAGAATGGTTTGATGCCAGGTGATACATACTATTCCGAATTACCATTGTGGCAAGATAATTTATTGAGATGTTAATGTGTTGAAGAATTGCAAGAACAAAAGTGCGTTTTGTGCTTTGGAATGTGAACTTCTTCCTCTCTTAGTCTAAGGCAGCCATTCTCTTGTTATCTTTTTCTTCAAAGTGCTTGCAGAGAAGAAAGTTAAAGCTCCTAAAAGAAACATCTCTCTTTGGCCTTTGTGAAAACCTCAAATCACAGAGAAGATGATGTTGGCCATTCTGGAGGAGGATGGGAGGATGATGAATAAGAGGAAATGCTGAAGGAGAGAGATTCCAGCACAACAAGAAAGAGATGGGATCCTCAGTAGTGGGATTACCAATCCACATCCCCATAGAGCCTGAAAGACTTGGTAGAACTTCATGTGGTACATCAGGGGGGGCTGGGCTTTGAACACCCCCAGACTTTCATCTTTTAGGATTTAATAAGCTCTTTGGCCACCTGAGGCGAAGAGCCATGTCATTGGAAAAGACCCAGATGGTGGGAGAGATTGAAGGCAAGAGGAAAAGAGGGTGGCAGAGGATAGGATGGTTGGATAGCATCACCAACTCAGTGGACATGAATTTGAGCAAACTTCAGGAGACAGTGAAGGACAAGGAAGCCTCGTGTGCTGCAGTCTGTGGGTTTGCAAAGAGTCAGACACGAGTTAGCGACTGAACGACAACAGACTTTCAACCCCAATGAAGATTTTCATGTGAAGGCACAAAATGGAAGTTGAATGTCCCAATTTCAAGGTGCCATTTGGGCTTATTATTCCAGATGAAGAGTATGGACTAAGATTAGAAAGAACCTCCCCAAATACATTTGCTGTTGTTTAGTTGCTAAGTCATGTCCAACTCTTTTGCGATCCTGTGGACTGTAGTCTGCAAGGCTCCACTGTCCATGGGATTTCCCAGGCAAGAATACTGGAGTGGGTTGCCATTTCCTTTTCCAGGGGATCTTCCTGACCCAGGGATCGAACCCATATCTCCTGCATTGGCAGGTGGATTATTTACCACTGAGCCACCTTACTCTACCTAAAACCCCATGCCTTCAGGGAAAGTCAGAAGAGTAAAGTGACTTTCAGTAAAGATAACATAGAGCTTCCCACCAGCTAAGCAGATTGCTGGCTCAGCACGGAATTTAAGAAAATAAAGAGGAGTGACATTTCTTGCATAACCTGGATGGTGCTTGTGAATCATTAGCTACATCATATGAATGCCTTGATGGAAAACACATGCGGCACCTGGCCTCTTACACTGGAGGTACCTCCAAGATGTGTTCTTTCTGACAAGACAGCTCCTGCAACTCCTCATGGGTGTTGTAAACATGTCTGTTTCCTCCTGGCCTAGAAGCTGCTATGTGGATGCTGACTTCCCTTGAGTGGGTTACAACTGGACCCACATCAAAGTCCTCAGTTTCAGAACTTCCCTGGCAGTCCAGTGGTTAAGACTGGTTTGATTCCTAGTCAGGGAATTAGGATCCCACATGCCACAAAGCCAAAAAATAAAAAATTTAAATCCTCAGTTTCACAACCAGCTTTGAGATTTAAGGAACTCGCGGGTGAGTGCTAATATTTAAAGCTCCAAATCTCCTCAGCTTTTTCCATTTTTCATAAAGTTTTCATTTTCATAATGTAGTTCATTTGATCAATAAATATATATTTAATGCTTATTGTGACTCTAGCACCGTGCTAGGCCCAGAACAATGGGGCAGAGCTATTTCTAAATAACGACACGTTTTATTGTATTTTCATGGGGGCTGAGTTAACAGCTGATTCCCTGGGAATTGTACATCATGTGTTTATAGCAAGAAAGCAAAAAGAAGGAGCTTTGTCTTTTGGTCTAGATATTTCGAGAACCTCATTTGTCAAGGGCAGTGACGGCTATCTCCCCTGAAGTGGATGACTTCTGAAATCATGGTGGAAAGTTAGAATATCTGTACCTATATCAGAACTTGACATCACCGCCTACCTGGTCCTCTGGTTCCCAAAGTTGATGACATGTGATTAGAAGAATCCTGAGGGAGTTTTTAAAATATATTGGTTTCCAAGTCCTACCCCAAACCAACTAACTCACAATCTGGGGCCTGCCAGACTTAAATGTATTAAATCAGTTCCCAAGTGGTTCCAAAATACTGGTGTCTGGATCCTAATTTAAATAATTGGTATGTGGCCTGATGATGTATTTTTTATGTATAACAACAACATAGCATTTTATTATTTCATTGAGCTTCTTAGTTTCTTCGTATCACAATGGAATGATGAGAAAACAAGAACAGCCAAAAAAAAAAAAACCCCATGAGTCTTCAAATCTGACAAAAATCAGAGACTTGAAGGCAATTGATGGGGAAAGAGGGAGAGGCTTGACAGAAGTGTCATCATAGTCCCAACATTATGCCTCTCCATAGCCAGCTGGACTGGAGGGTGACGTGGAATGGTGAGAAGGCGACCCTGTCACAGCTGTCCTTGGCATTTCTGCCTGGTGACTGATACATAGATGCTAATCGGGCATTTTAAAAGCTCTCCTCTTGGGCTCAAATGTGGCCCCTGGATTGACAATACCATCTGGGAACCTATTCAAAAGGCAAATTGTCAAACCCCACCCAGTAGTCATGTACAGATGTGAGAGTTGGACCGTAAAGAAGGTTAAAGCACTGAAGAATTGATGCTTTCAAACTGTGGTCTTGGAGAAGATTCTTGAGGATCCCTCAGACTACCAGGAGGTCAAACCAGTCAATCCTAAACAAATCAGCCCTGATGCTAAAGCTAAAGCTCCAGTACTCTGGCCACCTGATATGAAGAACTGACTTATTGGAAAAGACCCTGATGCTGGGAAAGATTGAGGGCAGGAAGAGAAGCAGGGGGACAGAGGATGAGATGGTTGGATGGCATCACCAACTCAATGGATACGAATTTGAGCAAACTTCAGCAGACAGTTAAAGGACAGGGAAGCCTGGTGTGCTGTAGTCTATGAGGTCACAAAGAGATGGACACAACTTGGCGACGAAAAAAACAACAAACCCCACCCAACATCAGAGACTCTGAAGGCAGGGTTCAGCAATCTGCATTCTGACAAGCTTTCCATGTGTTTCTGAAGCATGCTAGAGTTAGAGAACTATTGCTAACAGTCGCCCAAGCCAGAAACCTGGGAATAATCCTCATTTCTTCTCATCCACAACCTCCCCACATTTAGCTGAGCCTGTCTATCCTATTCAAAAATGCATCCCAAATTCTAATCTCTATCACCACTATTCTGGTCCAGATGGTCATCAACTCCTGCCTGGGCTGCCATGACTACCTCCCAAAGCAGTGGTTCTCAACACTGGCTGCACATTGATGCCTGGGCCCCATCCCACAGGTTCTGTTTAAATAGCCTTGGGGCAGAGAAGCAGCTGAGCATCAGTGTTCTTTAGAAACCAGCCCCCACCTCCTGCCACAGGGGAGTGTAGCATGCAGCCTGGGGCGAAAACCTCTGTCTGAAATGTTCTTCCCCTCCCACTTCTGCCTTTGTAGAAGGGCTACTGCCAGGATCCAAGCCCAAGGGGTACCATTCACAGTGGAGTCTATATAAAGGGTACCCCCTGGGTGGTGCGTTGGGGCAGCCCTATTCTCTCCTAAAGGTGTCTCAGTGGTAAAGGTGGCCTGCTAATGCAGGAAACACGGGTTCAATCCCTGGGTAGGGTAGGCTCCCTGGAGAAGGAAATGGTACCCCCCACTCCAGTATTCTTGCCTGGGAAATCCCGTGGACAGAGGAGCCTGGCAGGCTACAGTCTATGGGGTCGCAAAGGAGTTGGACATGACTTAGAGACTAAACACATTCTTTCCTAAGCAGGAGGAAGGATCTCCTCAAAATATAAATCTTATCAAGCCTCTTCCCTGCATAAGCCCTTAAAAGTCTTACTGTGAAAGTCTTTATCAAGGTCTAAATGCCCTACACCTTCTAGCCCCTCCCTGCAACCTCATCTCCTCTCCAACACTGTTCTCTCCCAACTGGCCTTAATCAGTTCCTGAGATCCACGAGGTCCTTTCCTGCCTAGATCTCTTCGTGCAGCTTGCTCCCTCTGTCCAGAATGTGGTTTCTCCACTGGCCTTGTGGCTGACATCTTCTCATCCCTTAGGTCTCAGGGCCAGAGACCCTATTCAGAGTCACTGTCTTTGGCCACTCCCCCTTTTTTCTCAATTATTCTTTATGTCAGTCCCATGGTTACTGTGATTTTTTTTTTGGAGGGCGCTGTGTTGCGTCTTGGTTGCTGCATGCAGGTTTTCTCTAGTTGCAGTGAGTGGGGGCTACTCTCCAGCTGCACTGCTAGTCCTTCTCACTGTGATAGTTTCTCTTGTTGCGGAGCTCAGTCTCTAGAGCACTCAGGCTTCAGTAGTCATGGCTCAAGGGATAGCTAGAGCGTGGGGTCAATGACTGTGGCACATGAGCTTAGTTGCCCTGCAGATCTTCCCGGACCAGGGATCAAACCTATGTCCCCTGCATTGTTAAGTGGATTCTTAACCACTGGACCACCAGGGAAGATCTGGTTGTTGTCTTACAGCACTTATCATAACTTTTAATTGATTCATTTATCAGTTTAGTTACTTGTTTCCTCTCTCCCTCTCTCTTCTCAGCCAGCCTAGTTTAGACTGAAAGATCTGTGGAGTCAAGGATAATTTTCGTTTTGTCCACCTAAGCACACTATCTGCACGTAGTGTACAAGAAAAATTTGTTCAAGGAATTAATTAATCATTGATCCAAGAAATGGTAAGTCCAAAAAAGTTCCCTAAGTCTGGACCTCCACAGAGAACATGTATTAGAAACAGGAAACTGGGACCCTAAATGGCATGAGCACAAATTCAGGAAGAAGGACCAAGGTGTGATTCCAGTATTGCAAACTAAGGCTGGAGGAAATAGCCCTAAGATGTGGATATTGAACCCTTTGTTGTTCAGTTGCTACACCGTGCCCGACTTTGAGACCCCATGAACTGCAACATGCCAGGCTTCCTCATCCTTCACTATCTCCTGGAGTTTTCAGAAACTCAGAAAAAAGGGCCAAGGTATAATTCCAATCTTGCAAACTAAGGCTCGAAACAATAGCCATGATGTGTGGATATTGAACCCTACTGGTAGAAAAATAGCAGAAGAGAATAAGAAAGTACAGCAACCTAGGGGACCACAGAAACATTGGTAGATATTCCTGGGAGCACAAGTTACAGTGGCCCAAGCAATGCCAAACTCCTTGCAACAGGGACTGCATACGTCCCAGGACTGAGGGGTTTGCTGAGAACTGCTATTCCCACAATTTCCCTAATACACACATTGAACACCTTCTTCTACATGCCAGGCACTATCGTAGATGCTGGCTTAAGGGCCATGAGAAAAACAGACAATGAGCAAGCGTAGAGTCTAACAAGAAAGCTAGATAATAAACAAGGAATTGAGTAAAATAAATCCAAATTTTGTGGGGCTGGAAGTTTATATAATTCGGGGAGGAAGGAATGTCCTCTTAAAAAAGTACAAAACTACGAATACAGAGCCAGATACAAAAGTAAATATCTAGTATGTGTCAAACTCACAGAACTATGCAGCATAAAAGCATATGTAGGGACTTCCCTGGAGATCCAGTGGTTAAGAATCTGCCTCACAATTTAAGGGGTGCGGGATCAATCAGGGAGCTAAGATCCCACATGCCTCATGGCCAAAAAGCTAAAACATAAAACAGAAGTAATATTGTAACAAATTCAGTAAAGACTTTAAAAATGGTCCACATTTTTAAAAAATCTTTTAAAAAACAGTATATGTAAATTGAAAAATAAATTCTGAACCAAAGCAAAAATCAGTGTATGGCAGAGAAATAGACTCAATAAATGTTATGTTGCACCACCGTCTCCATAGCAAAAGGCAAGTATACACTAAGAATGAGTAGAGAAATCACAACAAATTACAAATTTTTAAAAACTGACAAATGCCACAAACCACAAAATCCAGGGGAAAAATGTATATTTCTTTCTCCATGTATTTCACCTCAAACTCTTTGGTTGCTTCTTTGTATGAAGACAATTTTGTATAATTTTCTACAGAGAGACTAGAAAGCTAATTTAGTACTTCTTCTAGGATGGTTGATTAAAATTTATTTCTTAATTGTTTCTTTAAGCATCATCATTTTTTATTGGCATGTTCGGTAAATTTTAAAAACTGTTTGTCCTAAGTTGGAAGATTTCTATCAAGTTGCTTTCATATGTGAGTTATAAGATTTGGAAGACTCTTTTATAGAAGAGCTTTTATCAGTGCACATTTCAAACTTGGTTTCTCATTCATTACCCATATAATTCTGGCGCCAGGTACTAAAGGGGACATTTTTAATATGGATTCAGTCCTGGCTTTGCACCGTCATGCCACATCACCTGTGAGTTGTCACAGTAGGCAGTAGAAGTACACATGAAAGCCATTTTTATCATGGGATTGCTAGCAATAGTTTAACTGTATACATAAGGCACTGCAAGCTACATAAATATATCTCATTAACCTCAAACTAAAATGCATCCCTAACTTAACTTCTACTTAGTTACAGAAAACTGCCCACAGTTTCTCCAGTGCTACTCAGTCTGAAGGAAATGCAATGGAGAGAGCAAGTCAGAGCAGACACAGACATGAATCTTAATGAAATGCACTTAAAATATTTTACTATTGGGCTTCCCTGGTAGTCCAGTAGTTAAGAATCTGCCTGCCAATGCAGGGTACATGGGTTCAATCCCTGGTTCGCGAAGATCTCACATGCCACAGGCAACCAAGCCCATACATCACAGCTACTGAAGCCCATGTACTCTAGAGCTGGCAAGTTGTATCCACTAAGCCTGCATGCCTAGAGCTCATGCTCTGCAACAAGGGAAGGCTCTGCATCAAGAGAAGCCACCACAGTAAGAAGTCCATGCGAAGTGGAAAAGGAACTAGGATTCACAGGATGTTTGGCTTTGGCTCGGCCACAGCCTCCAGGCATTCAAGCCCTATTTTCTGAGGATCTCAGAGCTGCCACATTGAAGACAGATTGAAGGGGCCAACAGCAGAAGCTGTTGCAGTAATCCAGGCTAGAGGTGTTGGTGGCTTGGACCAGAAGGGGCTGGATTCTGGATGTATTTTGAAGGCAGAGTTGGCTGCATTTACTGATTGGATAGGAGTAAGAGAGCCTTTGGAGTGGGGGTACTGAGTCCAAGACCCTAGACAACCACAGAACTAACCCTAGGGAGTATCAAACAGTGAGAACTCACACAAATGAAACCACTTGAATACAAGACCCGGCATCACCCAACCACCATAGCACCCTGTGCAGGACGCCTCATCTAAACAACAAACAAAACAAAAATACAAACCAAATCATCAGCAGACAGGATTTACCACCTCACTCAGCCTTGCCCATCAGAGGAAAAACAAGCAAACAAACAAAAACTCAGCACAAATTTCACTCTAAAGGAAGCTTACACAAACCACGGGATCAACCTTAGGAGGGTAGAAACTGAAAGGAAGAAAGAATTCAACCTTCGAGCAAAGAATTCAACTTTCCTTGAAGCCTGGGAAAAGGAGACCTAAAACACAATAAGTTAAAAGAAAATAATGAAAAGGCAGAGAAATACTGTACAAATGAAGGAACAAACTAGAAACACAGAAGTCTAAATAAATGAGGAAACAGGCAAACTATGTGAAAAAGAATCCAGAATAATGAGAGTAAGGATGATGAAAAACCTTGAGAACAAAATGGAGAAAATGCAAGAATCAATTAACAAAGACCTGGAAGAATTAAAGAATAAACATACAGAGACAAACAACACAATTACTGAAATTAAAAATACTCTGGAAGGAATCAATAGCAGAATATCTGAAGCAGAAGAATGAATCAGTGAGCTGGAAGATAAAGTGGTGGAAATAACTTCGAAAGAGCAGAATAAAGTAAAAAGAATGGAAAGAACTGAGGATAGTCTCAGAGACCTCTGGGACAATATCAAATGCACCACACTCAAATTAAAGGGAAGATTCTTGCCTGGAGAATCCCAGGGACAAGGGAGCCTGGTGGGCTGTCGTCTATGGGGTCACACAGAGTCGGACACGACTGAACCGACTTAGCAGCAGCAGCAGAAGAAGAAGAAGAGAAAAAGAAAGGGTATGAGAAAATTTTTGAAGAGATTATAGTTGAAAATTTCCCAAACAGGGAAAAGGAAATAGTCAATCAAGTCCAAGAGGCACAAAGAGTCCCATACAGGATAAACGCAAGGAGAAATATGCCAAGACACATACTAATCAAACTAACAAAGACTAGACATAAAGAAAGAAGATTAAAAGCAGCAAGGGAGAAGCAACAAGTAACATACAAGGGAAACCCCATACACTTAACAGCTGATCTTTCAGCAGAAACTCTGCAGGCCAGAAGGGAATGGCAGGATATATTTAAAGTACTGAAAGGGAAAAATCTACAACCAAGATTACTATACCTGGCAAGGAACTCATTCAAAATTGATGGAGAAATAAAAAACTTCTCAGACAAGCAAAAGTTAAGAGAATTCAGTACCACCAAACCAGTTTTACAACAAATAAAGGGACTTATACAGTCAAGAAATACAACAGAAGAAAAAGGATCTACAAAATCAATCCCAATTAACAAAATGGTAATAGGAACACATGTATTGATAATTACTTTAAATGTAAATGGATTAAATGCTCCAACCAAAAGACACAGACTGGCTGAATGGATATAAAAACAAGACCCATATATATGCTGTCTATAAGAAACCCACTTCAGACTTCAAGACACATATAGACTGAAAGTGAGAGGATGGAAAAATATATTCCATGCAAATGGGAAGCCAAAGAAAGCTGAAGTAGCAATCCTCATATCAGACAAAATAGACCTTAAAACAAAGAATATTACAAGGGATAAGGAAGGACACTACATAATGATCAAGGGATCAATCCAAGAGGAAGACATAACAACTGTAAATATCTATGCACCCAACATAGGAGCACCTTAATACATAAGACAAACACTAACAGACATAAAAGGAGAAATTGACAGTAACACAGTAATAGTAGGAGGCTTTAACACCCCACTCACACCAATGGACAGATCATCAAAACAGAAAATTAATAAGGAAACACAAGCCTTAAATGATACATTAGATGAGCTGGATCTCATTGATATCTTCAGGACATTCCATCCAAATGCAGAAGAATACACCTTCTTCTCAAGTGCCCATGGAACATTCTCCAGGATAGACCATATCTTGGGTCACAAATCTCAGTAAATTTAAGAAACTTGAAATTTATTAAATTTAAGAAACCTCAGTAAATTTAAGAAAATTGAAATCATATCAAGCATCTTCTCCGACCACAACACTATGAGACTAGATATCAATTACAAGAAAAAAACTGTAAGAAACACAAACACATGGAGATTAAACAGCATGTTTCTAAATAGCCAACAGGTTACTGAAGAAATCAAAAGGGAAATCAAAAAATTTCTAGAAACAAATGACAATGAAAACATGACAACTCAAAACCTATGGGATGCAGCAAAAGGAGCTCTAAGAGGGAAGCTGATAGCAATACAATCTTACCTTAAGAAACAAGAAAAACATTGAATAGAAAACCTAACTTTACACCTATAACAGCTGGAAAAAGAACAAAAAAGCCCAAAAATAAGTAGAAGGAAAGAAATCATAAAGATCTGAGCAGAAATAAACAAAAAAGAAATGAAAGAAATAATAGTAAAAATTAAAAAACTAAAAGTCGGTTCTTTGAGAAGATAAACAAAATTGACAAATCTTTAGCCAGACTCATCATGAAAAAAAGAGAGAAGAATAAATCAACAAAATTAGAAATAAAAAAGGAGAGGTTACAACAGACAATACAGAAGTACAAAGGATTATAAGAGACTATTATGAACTATCTGGCAATAAAATGGATAACCTGGAAAAAATGGACAGATTCTTAGAAAGTTCAATCTCCCAAGACTAAACCAGGAAGAAATAAAAATTATGAACAACCCAATTACAAGCACTGAAATTGAAGCTGTGATAAAAAATCTCCCAAAAAAACAAAAGCCCAGGACCAGATGGCTTCACAGGAGAATTCTATCAAATATTTAGAGAAGAGCTAATGTTTATCCTTCTAAAACTCTTTCAGAAAATTGCAGAGGAAGGAACACTTCCAAACTCATTCTACAAGACCACCATCACCCTGATATCAAAACCAGACAAAGACAACACAAAAAAAGAAAACTACAGACCAATGTCACTTATGGACATAGATGCAAAAATCCTCAAGAAAATTTTAGTAAACAGAATTCAGCAACATATCAAAAAGCTCACACACCATGATCAAGCTGGGTTTATTCCAGGGATGCAAGGATTCTTCAAAATATGCAACTCAATCAGTGTGATACACCATACTAACAAATTGAAAGATAAAAACCATATGATAATCTCAACAGATGCAAAAAATGCACCTATTGCATTTTATTGACAAAATTCAGCACCCATTTATGATTAAAATTCTTCAAAAACTGGGCATAGAAGGAACCTACCTCAATATAGTAAAAGCCATATATGATAAGCCTACAGCAAACATTATTCTCAAAGGTGAAAAACTGAAAGCATTCCCCCTAAGATCAGGAACAAGACAAGGGTGTCCACTTTAGCCACTATTATTCAACATAGTTTTGGAAGTCCTAGCTACAGCTATCAGAGATGAAAAAGAAATAAAAGGAATCCAGATAGGAAAAGAAGTAAAGTTCTCACTGTTTGCAGATGACATGATACTGTACATAGAAAACCCTGAAGATAGTATCAGAAAATTACTAGAGCTAATCAGTGAATTTAGCAAAGTTGCAGGATACAAAATCAATACACAGAAATCACTTGCATTTCTATATACTAACAATGAAAAATCAGAAAGAGCAATTAAGGAATCAATCCCATTCACCAGTGCAACAAAAAGAATTAAATATCTAGGAATAAACTTACCCAAGGAGACAAAAGAACTGTAAACAGAAAATAATAAGACACTAATGAGACAAATCAAAGATGACAAAAACAGATGGAGAGATATTCCATGTTCCTGGAAGGAATCAATATTGTGAAAATGACTATACTACCAAACACAATCTACAGATTCAATGCGATCCCTATCAAATTACCAATGGCATTTTTCACAGAACTAGAACAATTCATATAGAAACACAAAAGGCCCCAAATAGCGAAGGCAGTCTTGAGAAAGAAAAATGGAGCTGGAGGAATCAGCCTTCCTGACTTCAGATTATACTACAAAGCTACAGTTATCAAGACAGTATGGTACTGACACAAAAACAGAAATATAGACCAATGGAACAAGATTGAAAGGCCAGAAATAAACCCATGCACTTATGGGTACCTTATTTTTGACAAGAATATACAAAGGGGCCAAGACAGCCTCTTCAATAAATGGTGCTGGGCAAACTGGACAGCTATATGTAAAAGAATGAAATTAGAACCCTTCCTAACACCATACACAAGGATAAACTCAAAATGGATTAGAGACCTAAATGTAAGACCAGAAACTATAAAACTCTTAGAGGAAAACATAGGCAGAACACTGGATGACATAAATCAAAGCAAGATCCTCTATGACCCACCTCTTAGAGTAATGGAAATAAAAACAAAAGTAAACAAGTGAGACCTGATTAAACTTAAAAGCTTTTGCATAGCAAAGGAAACTATAGGCAAGGTGAAAAGACAACCTTCAGAATGGGAAAAAAAATAATAGCAAATGAAACAACTGACAAAGGATTAATTTCCAAAATATCCAAGTAGCTCATACAACTCAATATCAGAAAAACAAACAACCCAATCAAAAAGTGGGGAGAAGACCTTAACAGATATTTCTCCAAAGAAGACATACAAACGGTTAACAAACACATGAAAAGAAGCTCAACATCACTCATTACTAGAGAAATGCAAATCAACCTAGAGGGGTGGGATGGGGAGGGAGATGGGAGGGATATTCAAAGGGGAGGGGATATATGTATACCTACGGCTGATTCATATTGAAGTTTGACAGAAAACAACAAAATTCTGTAAAGCAATTACGCTTCAATAAAAAACATATAAATCAGAAAAAAAAGAAGTCCATGCACCCCAGCGAAGAGTAGCCCCCACTCATCACAACTAGAGAAAGCCTCCATGTGGCAATGAAGACCCAGAGCAGCCATAAATTAATTAAGCAGCTTATTTTTGCAAATTTTCAAAAGGCTTATGCAAGTAAGGGAACCCTAGGCTAGCAAGCACTGGGGCTGATGGAAATGGTTACTGTTGTGTTATATGTTCGGCATCCTTCCTCCCTTCCTTGGACAGAACCCATCTTTCTGACAAGAAAACATTCTTCTAGGTGGTTTGAAGTAAACATGTGAACTAGGCAGTCAAGCCAAGTACAAATACCCCATCCCCCTGGTTACAATAATTGGTACAAGGACAACCAATTGATATGAGAAATGGCATCTTCTCCAGTTTGACACATGGTTCTGGGAGAATGATGTACTTACTGCCTCTGTGACTGTGGGCTCTGAGGTTACTGTAAACTAGAACTTCAGTGGTATAAAACACCAAAAGGGAGAAAGGAGGGAAAGAAGCTGGAAGGAAGGAAAGAAAAAGAGGAGGAGGACTTTGCTGATGGTCTGATGGTTAAGAATCCGCCTGTTAATGCAGGGGACACGGGTTCAATTCCTGGTCCGGAAAGATCCCACATTCCATAGAGCAACTAAGCCCATGCGCCAAAACTCCTGAAGCCCGTGTGCCCTAGAGCCCACGTGCTGCAACAAGAGAGGCCACCACAATGAAAAGCTCATGGACCACAGCTAGAGAGTAGCCCCCATTTGCCACAACTAGAGAAAACCCTCTCAAAGCAAAGAAGACCCAGAGTAGCCAAAAATAAATAAATAAAATTTTAAAAAATTTTAAAGAGAAGGAGTGAAGAAGGAAATGGCAACCCACTCCAATATCCTTGCCTGAAAAATCCCATGGACAGAGGTGTCTGGCCGGCTATAGACCATGGGGTTGCAAAGAGTTGGACATGACTTATCGACTGAGCATGCATACTAGTTGAGTTTCCCAGTAAAAAGCTCTGTGTTGTGGACTTTGATCAGTGTTCTCATCTGATCTTCAAAACTCTGAAACAAGGAACGCTTTTGGCAATTACATTTTTTTAATTATAAAATACATACTAATTGCACAAAAAAATTGTTTGCACTGATGGTAGTTGGCAGATCCAGACTCTGAATGAGTCTCTAACTCCCATGACCAGAATTGTGCCCTAATTTCCTTTTCCTGTCTTTCTAGTGCTCCTGTCTCCTGCCCATTCCCACCTCTGTTGTACCATTTCTCTATCCCGTCTAAGCCTTTGGTTTCAGTTATGAATAAGTGCCTACTTCAATCAAGAATTAGTGATGGCTTAAAATACTACATTTTTGCAAATAAAACTCAAACTGAGAGCTGATTAAGGGCAAGAATATATTGTTTTATTCATCTTGGGATCCCTCAGCACTTAGTATGTCTTCTGATTTAGAGTAAGTGGAGATTAATAAATGTATAAATGAATAGACATTAAAAAAAGAGGAGGAAGTGGATGGGGGCGGGGGAAGAAAAGGAGGAAGAGGAAGAGACAGTAGTAACAATTAAGGTAAGGAGAGATGGAAGACAGACAAAACGCATGACAGAACTTCAGCCCCCATATCCACCATAGTTCTATCCATGAGGGCCACAGTCTTCTTACTATGTGACTCAAGAAACTCCCTCTCTGCTTAAACAAGTTTGATTTGAGTACCTGCTCTTCACAAGGGAAAAGGGCCTGACCATTCAGAGAGTGTGCTGCAAGGGGAGTTAACCTAGTCTATGGAGTTGGGAAGGAGTTCCCTAAGAAAGTGACCTTTAAGCTGAAACTGGAAGGGATAGCGGGCAGTAACCTCCAAATCATTCTAATTTTCAAGTTGCCAGGTTGGCTTCAGAACTGAGGATGAGATCTGATGGATTTAATGAGATCTCTGCTCCCTTCGAGATGAAGAAAGCCCATAACAGTGCAGGAATTCTCCTCCATACATGCAACTTTGCACATGGACATTTCACTAGAGCTGAGAAGTAGGAGAGAACATTTGCACCCTCCAAGGTCAGGCTGTGGTTCAGCATCAAAGCTTACTTGAGGCTCCAGCCTCTGCCCTCAGTCACTGGAAAGTCGTAGTCCTGACACTGATATCAAGGACCAATACCAGAGGATAAGGGGGTGTGGAGGGATAAAATGAGAGGTTGGGATTGACATATACAATAAAATAGATAATAAGAATCTACTGTACAGCATGGGGAACTCTATTCAATATTCTGTAATGGTCTATATGGGAAAAGAATCTTTAAAAAAAAAGAGTGGATATATGTATATATATATAACTGGTTCACTTTGCTATACACCTGAAACTAACACAACATTGTAAAGCAACTGTATTCCAATAGAAATTTTTAAAACTAGATAGAAAAAAAGGACCAAATCAAGGAACACCATATAGAATCATAAATTAATGGCTACTACCACAATAGTGGTAATAATAAACATGATGCATACTTTACAACGATTCTATGCTATTCCCAGGGAGCATTCTACCAATATATTATTATTTTCCTGGAAGCATAATAATCTTATGTATAGCTCTTACTTACAATTTGTATAAAACTTTTGTGTACAGATCTTTTCCCCACAAAAAAAGGCAAAGACTTACACTTTCTAGTCATTTTTCCTGTGATATCATTTAAATTTCTTTATCCCCATTTTATTGATGGAATATCCCTTCTTTATTGATAAGAAAATGAAGGTGCAAAGAAAATCAGAACTGAAAATATGAGAAGATCCAACAAGAGAGAATAGTAATATGGCATGAGAATCATTCAGAACCTGTAATCATTCTTGGTCACAATCAAACTTAATAACACTATATTTTACGATTTTTTATTTATTTATTGTTGGCTGTGCTGAGTCATCCTTGCTGCGTTAGGGCTTTCTCTAGTTGGAGAGAGCAGGGGCTACTCTCTAGTTGCGATGCATGGGCTTCTCATTGCAGTGGCTTCTCTTGTTGCAGAGCACAGGCTCCAGGGCTTGTGGGCTTCAGCCGTTGCAGCACGCAGGCCGGGTAGCTGTGGAACACAGATTTAGTTGCTCCACAGCAGGTGGGATCTTCCTAGGCCAGGGATCGAACCTGTGACCCCCACATTGGCAGGTGGACTCTTAACCGCTGGACCACCAGGGAAGCCCACAATATATTTTAAAATAAATTTCAAAAATGGAGAGAAGCGTGTGGTTCATCATGGCAGGCAGAGTGTCCCATTCCCTTCATGAGGTGTTAGAAGAGGGGGTGTACCAGAGAAATACACTCGGTAATAGACAGAATGGAAAAGCTGAAGACACAATAAAGGAACAGCATGTTTTTGGCAACAAGTTAAAGGGGCAATTAGAAACTCCAGGCTTTAAAAATTATAAGAAAGTCATGTTATAAATATCAAACTAATTAAATGTGGCATGATTTTAAACAAACTGATGTTAAGAATAGGAAATCTTTAAACCTCAATGCTTTTGTCATTCTTATTTGAACAATCCAAGGGCTGTGACTTTAGATTGACAGAGAAAAACATGTAGTTGTAATTCAACCCTTGGTCCAGGCATGAATGATAATTAAGTCATCGTAGTAATGAGGATACTGGTTTGTGTTTAGTTTTTAGTGTCAACCTATTGGCGAAGAATCTGACTGTGTTTGAAGAACAGGATGTAGCTGTTAACCATCTTGGCAATATGAAAATAGCAGGGAAGCAGTCAGGGGATGGGAGATAGGAGGGTAAGCTGAGACAGAAGGAAAAAGGAAAGGAAGCAGTAATGTCCTCTCACAAAGAATGCAGGAAAATAACACTGATGAAATAAGAAATGGGAGGATAGAGAATAGCATTTAAACTATATTATAGAAAGTAACAAAGGTAATTTTTAAGGAACTAAAAGCAAATGACTAACTATTGGGAGGAGAAGGATAGAAGGGGGAGTATTCTTTACCTGAACTAAATTCTCATCTTTCATAGAAAAGAAGAGATTAAAAATTGCCTGCAGCAGATAGACCAAAAAATAGAGATCTAAGTGTATTCTTTAGTTTTGGTGGCAATAAATAGAAATAAAGTTACCTCTGGAGAGAAGACTGCAGGTAGGGTGAAAAGCTGTCACTTTTTGTCAATAAGTGTGTCTGTATTATATGACTCATCACTATGTATGTATATTCCTTTGATTAAAATTGAAAAAAATTTTTTTTTTTGAAAAATTTTTAATAGATAAAATTCTGGAGATGGGTTCTCTGAATCAATGACAATGTTGTGATAATATCTTTTCATGATGTTAGAAAAGAATGGACCTGACTTAATAGTGCCCTGGGGAGCAGTGGTATCCCCCACAATACAATTTTGTGAACATTTATTGAGTAAATAGATTCTCTGTGACAGGACCTCTGTTAAGCCATGGGGAGGATAAAAAGATGAATCAGACATGGTTCCTGCCTCCAGGAGCTTACAGGAAAGTAAAAGAAAAACATGAACACACAAGATAAGGCAGAATATACTAAAGGCACATAGTTCCATCAGAACACAGTGGGGTGGGGAAAGAGAAGGAAGGGTTGGTTAAGGGATTTAATATGAGGCAAGGGGAAGTATAACTGATGCTGTCAGAGCCCCGCCCATACCTTCTTAGCTCGCTCCATCCCTGTGTATACTGACAACATCCCAATGAAAATACCTGTAATTCTTCACATAAGGGTTAAGGGGATCTAGACAAAGAAACACCGTTATCTTGAGTGATCCTGGACTACAGCCTCTCACGATGATTGGTAGGTTAGTAAAGAAATTCTCTGACCACAGGATTGCGGTCCTATTAAAAAAAGTACTTCCTGAGTTGAAGTGAAGAATGGGTAAAATGTGGACAAGCGGAGAGCATTGCAAACAAAGCGTAGAAGCAGAGACAGGAAAGGTAAACAGCTTTCTCTACGGAATTTCCCGTGGCCTCTGAATTCCTCTATTTATCTATTATTTTTGGTTGTGCTGGGTCTTGGTTGCTGCCCTTGGGCTTTGTCTAATCACAGCAAGCAAGGGCTACTCTCTACTTGTGGTCCGTGAGCATCTCACTGCAGTGGGCTCTAGTTCATATGGGCTTGAGGAATTGAGGCATGTTGGCTCAGTTTCCCCAAGGCATGTGGATATTTCCAGACCAGGGGTTGAACATGTGTCCCCTGCATTGGCAAGTGGACTCTTAAGCACCAGACCACTAGGGAAGTCCCCACATTTCTCTTTTGAAGAATTCACCTATCACTCTTAAAAGTATTGGGTTCATATCCTGTCTTCTTCAGCTGCGTAACAGTATGAAACTAAGAACTGAATTATTTAGTAACTGCATCCCTAATAATAACTCAACATCTAGAAGATGCTCAACAAGTTGATGAAATGGGAAATCACAAAATGAGAGAAAGAAAGGGGAGAGACGGGATGGAAGGTTAGTGTGCAAGTCCACTCTTTGCCCTGAATGGCTACCTCCCTTCCTGTAGAAATGACAACTGGCATCTTATAAGGGGCCCTCTTGTTTCAGAAACTCAACCTCTGGTCAAGTGCCAAATACAAATATGGAGACAGAGTTTTACATGAAGTAGAAAAGAATAGCTTTACTGCTTTGCCGGGCAAATGGGGCCACAGCACGATAATGCCTTCAAAACTGTGTGTCCCACCCTAGAGGGGATGGTGAGGAGTCTTATAGTGTTCAAGGAGTAGGACATGATTCACTCCTGGACATTCTTCTGGTTGGTTGGTCATGAGGTATTTGGAAGTCAGCATCATCAACCTTCTGGTTCTAATTGGTCTATGTGCCTGTGAGCAGCATAAAGTTAACTTCTCCCACCTGGTTTGGAGTTTCAGTATCTGCAAAACAGCTCAAGGGACATGGCTCAGAATATTAACTGTAGTCCTTGCATGCATATGCGTGCTAAGTTGCTTCAGTGGTGTCTGACTCTTTGTGACCTCATGGACTGTATAGCCCACCAGGCTCCTCTGTCCCTGGGATTCTCCAGGCGAGAATACTGCAGTGGGTTGCCATGCCCTCCTCCAGGGGATCTTCCCAACCCAGGGATTAAACCTGCATCTCCTGCACTGGCAGGCAGGTTCTTTACCACTAGCTCCTCCTTGAGGAGGAATTAAGGTCCTTGACTTTGTTTAATGGCTAAAGTATTATTGTCTTTCTTTCTCTTAATTTCTCACTTCTATGATTAAATTTATTGTTTCACTAAAGTTTTTCTACAGATAAAAGGCAGGTGGAAGGCATGGGTGAGGGTCTATTCTAGGAAGGCCTCCTAGGATTCTGCCTGGTTACACTCTCCCCGTGACTATTTGTCTTCGGTCATTTCTCCATAAACCACACTTCTCACAACCTGTTCCTCTCTTCACTGGATCCTTCTTTATTTCCACTCATCTCTCTACATTTGATACCTCAGACTATCTCTGGCTTCTTCACTTATGTGTGATCTAGAGTCAGATTTGCCCCTTTGATCAAAAAATATTGAGTTCTTACTGTATATCAGGCAACAGACATAATTTCTGTCTCCTCTGAATGTACATTCTCCTGAGGCAAGCAGATAATCATGCTCAAAAAATATTACAGACTGAGTTTGAGTGATATGGAGGAAATGGACAAGATGTTATGAGGTAGAATAATAGGTGATCTAAATTAGTCCCATGTTGTGGGGGAAGGGAGAGTTATAAAAGACTTTTCTGGGGGAAGTGACATTTAAGCTGGGATCTGGAAGAAAAATAGCAGTTACTCAGGTAAAGGGGGAAATGTTTGAGAGATACGCTGGAGAACTTGGACCAAACCACTAAATCATTCAGAGCTTTACAGACCACATTAAGTTTTGCCATAGTAATAAATATCAATGGCTTACAACAGCCATCTATTTTCAACTCGTGCTATATGTCCATTGTGGGTCTTGTCTTCATGTTGCCTTCATGCCTGATGGATCAGCCTTTATCTGGGCTGATGCCAGTCTTATAAAAATGGAAGAGAGAGGGGGAGGAGCCAAGATGGCGGAGGAGTAGGACGGGGAGACCACTTTCTCTCCTACAAATTCATCAAAAGAATAACTGAACGCAGAGCAAACTTCGCAAAACAACTTCAGATCGCTAGCTGAGGTCATCAGGCGCCCAGAAAAGCAGCCCATTGTCTTCGAAAGGAGGTAGGACAAAATATAAAAGATAAAAAGTGAGACAAAAGAGCTAAGGACGGAGATCCGTCCCGGGAGCTCTTAGGCGGCATTGCTTGGGGTAGGGTCCGGGCCCGAGTGCCCTGAGGACAATCGGAGGGAACTTCTGTGAGTTGCCAACTTGAACTGTGGGAGACCAAAAGAGAGAGAGTAAATTAACCGGCCCGAACACACTGCCGGCCGTTCGCAGAACAAAGAGACCGAGAGGGTCCAGAGAGGAGCTCGCAGGCTGCGGACCGGCCCAGCCCCGCCGGAGGCAGGAGGCAGGGGGGAGGGGAAGGTCGCAGCGAGACACAGGGCGCAGGCACCCGACCGGCGCGGGCGGGGACTGGGGCTGGGGACGCAGAGGGCGGAAGGCGCGCGCGCCCGACTGGCGCCAGCGGAAACTGAGACTGGGTCCGCGGAAGGGAGGGGGCGCGCCACACCTGGGGAGAGTGCGCCCACCAAGCCCCTAGCTGCCTGGACCGCTCTGACGGGGAAGGCACAGAGAGCAGGCGCAGCTTTTCCTTCCGCGCTTTTGTGGAACACCCGAGGGCTGGAACCTCGCACAGCGCGGGGCGCGCTCCATATAGAACAGCCGGGAGCCTGAGCAGCACAGACGGAGAAAGCAGCGTCAGCCCCTCCGGCAGCCCCAGCCCATCCCCGCGGCGCAAGCCTGTCCCCACAGCGCCAGCCTCTCCCTGCAGCGCAAGCCCCTCCCTGCCCCGCAGAGCGACGGAACTAGTTACCTGAATAAGAGTCCACCTCCGCCCGCCTGTGTCAGGGCGGAAATGAGGCTCTGAAGAGACCGGCAAACAGAAGCCAAATAAACAAAGGGAACCGCTTCAGAAGGGACTGGTGCAACAGATTAAAATCCCTCTAGGAAACACTGACTACACCGGAGGGGCCTGTAGATATCGAGAAGCGTAAGCTGGAACGAGGAGCTATCTGAAACTGAGCCGAACCCACACTGACCGCAACAGCTCCAGAGAAACTCCTAGATATAATTTTACTTTTTTCTCTTTTTTTTTTTTTTTATTTTTTTTTCTTTTTTTTTTTTTTTCTTTTTTCTTTCTTCTCTTTTATTTTCCTTTAAAATCCCCTATTACTCCCCCATTACTCCTTAACTTTCATTTCCACAGACTTTTACGATTTTTTAATTAGGGGGAAAAAAAAAATTTTGTTTTCTTTTTTTTTTTCTTTTTCTTTCTTTTTTTTTCTTTTTTTTCTTTCCTTTTTCTCTTCTATTTTCTATTTTTCTTTTTCTCTTATTTCTTTTAAAGTCCTCTAGTACTCCTCTACTACTCCTTAATTTTCATTTTCAATACACTATAACCTTACAAAAAAAAAAAAAGAAGAGAAGCCCTATTTTTAAACCGAAGATTATTCTCTCCCAATCTTGACTCTCTGTTTTCTACCTCAGAACACCTCTATTTCCTCCTTTCCCCTTCTCTTCCCAATCCAATTCTGTGAATCCTTGTAGGTGACTGGGCTATGGAGAACACTCTGGGAACAGACAGCTGCGTAGATCTGTCTCTCTCCTCTTGAGTCCCCCTTTTTCTCCTCCTGTTCATCTCTATCTCCCTCCTCCCTCTCCTCTTCATGTAACTCTGTGAACCTCTCTGGGTGTCCCTAACGGGGGAGAATCTTTTAGCCATTAGCCTAGAAGTTTTCTTATCAGGGCTGTATAGTTGGAGAAGTCCTGAGACTACAGGAAGAATAAAACTGAAATCCAGAGGCAGGAGACTTAAGCCCAAAACCTGAGAACACCAGAAAACTCCTGACTACATGGAACTTTAAGTAATAAGTGACTGTCCAAAAGCCTCCATACCTACACTGAAACCAACCACCACCCAAGAGCCAATAAGTTTTAGAGCAAGACATACCACGCAAATTCTCCAGCAACGCAGGAACATAGCCCTGAACGTCAACATACAGGCTGCCCAAGGACACACCTAACACATAGACCCATCTCAAAACTCATTACTGGGCACTCCATTGCTCTCCAAAGAGAAGAAATCAAGTTCCACGCACCAGAACACTGACGCAAGCTCCCCTAACCAGGAAATCTTGACAAGCCAATCGTCTAACCCCACCCACTGGGTTAATCCTCCACAATAAAAAGGAACCACAGACCTCCAGAATACAGAAAGCCCACTCCAGATACAGCAATCTAAACAAGATGAAAAGGCAAAGAAATACCCAACAGGTAAAGGAACATGAAAAATGCCCACCAAGTCAAACAAAAGAGGAGGAGATAGGGAATCTACCTGAAAAAGAATTTAGAATAATGATAATAAAAATGATCCAAAATCTTGAAAACAAAATGGAGTTACAGATAAATAGCCTGGAAACAAAGATTGAAAAGATTCAAGAACTGTTTAATAAAGACCTAGAAGAAATAAAAAAGAGTCAATTAAAAATGAATAATGCAATGAATGAGATCAAAAACACTTTGGAGGGAACCAAGAGTAGAATAACGGAGGCAGAAGATAGGATAAGTGAGGTAGAAGATAAAATGGTGGAAATAAATGAAGCAGAGAGGAAAAAAGAAAAAAGGATCAAAAGAAATGAGGACAATCTCAGGGACCTCTGGGACACTGTGAAACACCCCAACATTCGAATCATAGGAGTTCCAGAAGAAGAAGACAAAAAGAAAGGCCATGAGAAAATACTCGAGGAGATAATAGGTGAAAACTTCCCTAAAATGGGGAAGGAAATAGCCACCCAAATCCAAGAAACCCAGAGAGTCCCAAACAGGATAAACCCAAGGCGAAACACCCCAAGACACATATAATCAAATTAACAAAGATCAAACACAAAGAACAAATATTAAAAGCAGCAAGGGAAAAACAACAAATAACACACAAAGGGATTCCCATAAGGATAACAGCTGATCTATCAATAGAAACCCTCCAGGCCAGAAGGGAATGGCAGGACGTACTGAAAGTAATGAAAGAGAATAAACTACTACCTAGATTACTATATCCAGCAAGGATCTCATTCAGATATGAAGGAGAATTCAAAAGCTTTACAGATAAGCAAAAGCTGAGAGAATTCAGCACCACCAAACCAGCTCTTCAACAAATGCTAAAGGATCTTCTCTAGACAGGAAATGCAGAAAGGTTGTATAACGTGAACCCAAAACAACAATGTAAATGGCAATGAGACCACCCTTATCAATAATTACCTTAAATGTAAATGGGTTGAATGCCCCAACCAAAAGACAAAGATTGGCTGAATGGATACAAACACAAGACCCGTATATATGCTGTCTACAAGAGACCCACCTCAAAACAAGAGACACATACAGACTAAAAGTGAAGGGCTGGAAAAAATATTTCACGCAAACGGAGAACAAAAGAAAGCAGGAGTCGCAATACTCATATCAGATTTAAAAATTAGACTTTTCAAAATAAGGCTGTTATGAAAAGAGACAATGAAGGGAACACTACATAATGACAAAGGGATCAATTCCAAGAGAGATACAATTTATTTAATATATATGCAGCCCACATAGGAGCACCGCAATATGTACGGCAAATACTAACGAGTATGAAAGAGGAAATTAATAGTAACACAATAATAGTGGGAGACTTTAATACCCCACTCACACTATGGATAGATCAACTAAACAGAAAATTAACAAGGAAACACAAACCTTAAATGACACAATGGACCAGCTAGACCTAATTGATATCTATAGGACATTTCACCCCAAAACAATCAACTTCACCTTTTTCTCAAGTGCACACGGAACATTCTCCAGAATAGATCACATCCTGGGCCATAAATCTGGTCTTGGAAAATTCAAAGAAATTGAAATCATTCCAGTCATCTTTTCTGACCACAGTGCAGTAAGATTAGATCTCAATTACAGGAAAAAAATTGTTAAAACTTCAAACATATGGAGGCTAAATAACACGCTTCTGAATAACCAACAAATCATAGAAGAAATCAAAAAAGAAAACAAAATATGTATAGAAATGAATGAAAATGAAAACACAACAACCCAAAACCTATGGGACACTGTAAAAGCAGTGCTAAGGGGAAGGTTCATAGCATTACAGGCTTACATCAAGAAACAAGAAAAAAACCAAATAAATAACCTAACTCTACACCTAAAGCAATTAGAGAAGGAAGAAATGAAGAACCCCAGAGTTAGCAGAAGGAAAGAAATCTTAAAAATCAGGGCAGAAATAAATGCAAAAGAAACTAAAGAGACCATAGCAAAAATCAACAAAGCTAAAAGCTGGTTTTTTGAAAAAATAAACAAAATTGACAAACCATTAGCAAGACTCATTATGAAACAAAGAGAGAAAAACCAAATTAACAAAATTAGAAATGAAAATGGAGAGATCACAACAGACAACGCTGAAATACAAAGGATCATCAGAGACTACTACCAGCAGCTCTATGCCAATAAAATGGACAACTTGGATGAAATGGACAAATTCTTAGAAAAGTATAACTTTCCAAAACTGAACCAGGAAGAAATAGAAGATCTTAACAGACCCATCACAAGCAAAGAAATCGAAACTGTCATCAAAAATCTTCCAGCAAACAAAAGCCCAGGACCAGATGGCTTCACAGCTGAATTCTACCAAAAATTTAGAGAAGAGCTAACACCTATCTTACTCAAACTCTTCCAGAAAATTGCAGATGAAGGTAAGTTTCCAAACTCATTCATGAGGCCACCATCACCGCTAAATCTCCAAAACAGAAAAGATGCCCAAAAAAAGAAACTACAGGCCCAATATCACTGATGAACATAGATGGCAAAAATCCTAACAAAAATTCTACAAACAGAAACCAAAACATATTAAAAAAATCATTATCACCATGACCAAGTGGGCTTTATCCCAGGAAATGCGCAAGGATTCTTTAATATCCGCAAATCAATGCAATGTAATACACCACATTAACAAATGAAGAGAATAAAACCATAATGATTGGTCTCAAATAGATTGCAGAGAAAAGCCTTTGACAAAATTCAACACTATTTATGATTAAAAATAAAAACTCTTCCTCTCCAGAAAGCAGGAATGAAGGACATACCTCACATAATAAAGCTATATATGACAAACCCACAGCAAGCATCACCCTCAATGGTGAAAAATTGAAAGCATTTCCCCTGAAATCAGGAACAAGACAAGGGTGCCCACTCTCACCACTACTATTCAACATAGTGTTGGAAGTTCTGGCCACAGCAATCAGAGCAGAAAAAGAAGTAAAAGGAATCCAGATAGGAAAAGAAGAAGTGAAACTCTCGTTGTTTGCAGATGACATGATCCTCTACATAGAAAACCCTAAAGATTCTACCAGAAAATTACTAGAGCTAATCAATGAATATAGTAAAGTGGCAGGATATAAAATTAACACACAGAAATCCCTTGCATTCCTATATACTAACAATGAAAAAACAGAAAGAGAAATTAAGGAAACAATACCATTCACCATTGCAACAAAAAGAATAAAATACTTAGGAGTATATCTACCTAAAGAAACAAAGGACCTATACATAGAAAACTATAAAACACTGATGAAAGAAATCAAAGAGGACACAAACAGATGGAGAAACATACCGTGTTCATGGATTGGAAGAATCAATATTGTCAAAATGGCTATTCTACCCAAAGCAGTCTATAGATTCAATGCAATCCCTATCAAGCTACCAACGGTATTTTTCACAGAACTAGACCAAAGAATTTCACAATTTGTATGGAAATACAAAAAACCTCGAATAGCCAAAATAATCTTGAGAAAGAAGAATGGAACTGGAGGAATCAACATGCCTGACTTCAGACTCTACTACAAAGCCACAGTCATCAAGACAGTGTGGTACAGGCACAAAGACAGAAATATAGATCAATGGAACAGAATAGAAAGCCCAGAGATAAATCCACGAACCTATGGACACCTTATCTTTGACAAAGGAGGCAAGGATATACAATGGAAAAAGACAACCTCTTTAACAAGTGGTGCTGGGAAAACTGGTCAACCACTTGTAAAAGAATGAAACTAGAACACTTTCTAACACCATACACAAAAATAAACTCAAAATGGATTAAAGATCTAAATGTAAGACCAGAAACTATAAAACTCCTAGAGGAGAACATAGGCAAAACACTCTCTGACATAAATCACAGCAAGATCCTCTATGACCCACCTCCCAGAATATTGGAAATAAAAGCAAAACTAAACAAATGGGATCTAATGAAACTTAAAAGCTTTTGCACTACAAAGGAAACTATAAGTAAGGTGAAAAGACAGCCGTCAGATTGGGAGAAAATAATAGCAAATGAAGAAACAAAGGATTACTCTCAAAAATATACAAGCAATTCCTGTAGCTTCATTCCAGAAAAATAAATGACCCAATCAAAAAAATGGGCCAAAGCACTAAACAGACATTTCTCCAAAGAAGACATACAGATGGCTAACAAACACATGAAAAGATGCTCAACATCACTCATTATCAGAGAAATGCAAATCAAAACCACAATGAGGTACCATTAACGCCAGTCAGGATGGCTGCTATCCAAAAGTCTACAAGCAATAAATGCTGGAGAGGGTGTGGAGAAAAGGGAACCCTCTTACACTGTTGGTGGGAATGCAAACTAGTACAGCCGCTATGGAAACAGTGTGGAGATTCTTAAAAAACTGGAAATAGAACTGCCATATGACCCAGCAATCCCACTTCTGGGCATACACACTGAGGAAACCAGATCTGAAAGAGACACGTGCACCCCAATGTTCATCGCAGCACTGTTTATAATAGCCAGGACATGGAAGCAACCTAGATGCCCATCAGCAGATGAATGGATAAGGAAGCTGTGGTACATATACACCATGGAATATTACTCAGCCATTAAAAGAATTCATTTGAACCAGTCCTAATGAGATGGATGAAGCTGGAGCCCATTATACAGAGTGAAGTAAGCCAGAAAGATAAAGAACATTACAGCATACTAACACATATATATGGAATTTAGAAAGATGGTAACGATAACCCTATATGCAAAACAGAAAAGAGACACAGAAATACAGAACAGACTTTTGAACTCTGTGGGAGAATGTGAGGGTGGGATATTTCAAAAGAACAGCATGTATACTATCTATGGTGAAACAGATCACCAGCCCAGGTGGGATGCATGAGACAAGTGCTCCGGCCTGGTGCACTGGGAAGACCCAGAGGAATCGGGTGGAGAGGAAGGTGGGAGGGGGGATCGGGATTGGGAATACATGTAAATCCATGGCTGATTCATATCAATGTATGACAAAACCCACTGGAAAAAAAAATAATAATAATAAAAAAATAAATTAAAAAAAATAAAAAAAAATGGAAGAGAGAAAAATAAAGAGCTCTTAAACCTTCTGCTTAGAAATAACACATATCATGTTGACCCTCACTCCACTAGCCAAAGCAAGTCACTTTTGTGTTCAATAAGGTAGGAATACATGATCCTCTTGCATGGGGGGGGGGGGGGGGCAGGTGTCCCTTCAAGTCACATAACCAAGTTTATCATCAGAAAGGTAAGAGAAGTAGAATCCTCTGCTAGGGAAGGACATCAACTACTTTGAACACAAATACAATTTCAGACAAAGATTTTACTCTAAGACCAATTGAAA
This sequence comes from Cervus canadensis, assembly GCF_019320065.1. Taxonomy (NCBI): domain Eukaryota; kingdom Metazoa; phylum Chordata; class Mammalia; order Artiodactyla; family Cervidae; genus Cervus; species Cervus canadensis. Next base: position 16,874,119 of record NC_057417.1, on the reverse strand, counting down.
GGTCTCTGTGACAAGAGTCACAAGTTTAAAAAGATCCACTATGGTGTGGGTAATGGTTTGAAGAGGGTCAAAATTAGATTTTGCTGGTTACCTTAATGGTAAAGCTGGAGCTTCCCTGGTTGCTCAGACAGTAAAGAATCTGCCTGCAATGCAGGAGACCCAGGTTTGATCTCTGGGTCAGGGAGATCCCCTGGAGAAGAGAATGGCTACCCACTCCACTATCCTTGCCTAGAGAATCCCATGGACAGAGGAGCCTGGCAGACTACCGTCCATGGGGTCACAAAGAGTTGGACATGACTGAGCGACTGACACAAGCGGATTCAAAGCTGTACTTTTGGGGCTTTCCAGGTGGTGCCAGTGATAAAAACAAAAAACAAAAAACCCGCCTGCCAACGCAGATGTAAGAGACTTGCATTCCATCCCTTGATCGGGAAGATCCCCTGGAGAAGGGCGTGGCAACCCACTCCAGTATTCTTGCCTGGAAAATCCCACAGAGAGAGGATCCTGAAGGGCTACAGTCCACAGGGTTGTAGAGTCAGACATGACTGAACTGACTCAGTGTGCACAGTGAGGAAGAGAGAGAAATCAACAATGTTGCCCAGATTTGGCCCTCCCTACATTCACACCATAGTTACCTACTCATTTGTAGCCACCCTCTTCTCTCACTATCCAGGTGTACCATTCTCCTCTCCATTCCAAATCCTGCCACTGTATCAAGTGATTTCAGTATACATTTGAGCAACCCATCTATCTGCCTGTCAAATCTTGTGTGTGTGTATGTGTGTTAAGAACCATGAACATGAGATTTTCATCTTAACCAAGTTTTAAGTGCACAATATAGTATTGCTGATAATAGGCAATACACCATATAGCAGATCTCTAGAACTATTAATAATTCATCTTGCATTTTTTAAAAATAGCTCTTATTGAGGACTCTAAGAATAGAACACACCCTACACCTCAGTCACCTACTTTACTCGCTGTTTACAGGGCAGCCTCCAGGGATTTTGGAGAAGGACATGGCAACCCACTCCAGTATTATTTCCTGGAGAATCCCATGGACAGAGAAGCCTGGTGGGCTATGGTCCATGGGGTCACAAAGAGTCAGACATGACTACGCAACTTTCAGTCTTTTACCAAGATATACACTTTTGCTGAGCGCTAAAATATTGATGCTTTTGAACTATGGTGCTGGATAAGACTCTTGAGAGTCCCTTGGATAGCAAGGAGATTAAGCCAGTCAGTCCTAAAGGAAATCAACCCTGAATATTCATTGGAAGGACTGATACTGAAGTTGAAGCTCCAATAGTTTGGCCACTTGATGCAAAGAACGACTCACTAGAAAAGACCCTGATGCTGGGAAAGATTGAGGGCAAGAGGAGAAGGGGTGACAGAGGATGAGATGGTTGGATGGCATCATGGACTCAATGGACATGAGTTTGGGAAAACTCAGGGAGATAGGGAAGGACAGGGAAGCCTGGTGTCCTGAAGTTCATGGGGTTGCAAAGAATCAGACACAACTTAGCAACTGAACAACAATACTTTTGACGACATGTATTTCTTAGCCACAAAAAAAAAAAATCACATACAAACTAGCTTCTCCTTTCTCTCTTCAGAGCAGTTCTTCAGAGTTGTCTCCCAGGCTGTGGTCCTCAGTAAGATCATGAATAAAAACTTAAATTCACAATTATCATGTTATGTGTTTTTCTTTAAGTTGACATTATGACAACAGAATTGAGTAGTTGTAACAGAAACTGTGAGCTTCCTAGGTAACTTAGCAAAGAATCTGCCTGCAATGCAGGAGACACAGGAGATACGAGTTTGATCCCTGGGTCGAGAAAACCCCCTGAAGGAGGAAATGGCAACCCACTCCAGGGTTCTTGCCTGGAGAATCCCATGGACAGAGGAGCCTGGCAGGCTACAGTCCATGGGGTTGCAAGAGTCGGACACAACTTAACAACTGAGCAAGGGCACGAAACTGTATGGCTCAGAAATCCAAAGTAATTGCCCAAGACCCCTTGTTTCACCATGCATCCATATAACCAAACTTGACATATGGCAAGCCTTTGAAAAATTATTTGTCCATGTTAATCTATCTCTCTCTCTCATTCTCTCTCCCCTATAAACTAACTGTCAAGATTTTTTGTTTTTTAGCTTAGCTTTATGGTTCAGTAGAGTGGATTCAGTAAGTCTTAGAGACAATGCCCTTCATGGAATGTTTCACTAGCACCAGGACACTTCATCAAAATAGGACTCATTTTACTTTTCTGCCAGCAAGTAACTGCAAACAAAAATGGCTCTCCACTTCTCCAATGAGCAACGGTCCTCTGGGAGACTTGACATTCTCCATTTAATTACCAGTAACAGTTAGATGATTTCCTCTGGGTGTTACTGTGTCTCAGTCGGGAAAGTCACTCACACAAACAAGAAGAGGAGGTGTGTTCACTGTTCCCAAGGCTGCTCACCCACACCATCAAATCAAACAAAAGGAATTTTACTTTTGGTCTTCTTTTCCTCTCATACCATCACATCTCCTCCTTCCAAAAAAAGTTTCAGTTCATTTGGCTCCAGATTACCTCAAAATAATGAGTCCTTTTCCAGCCTATGGAGAGACACCAAGAAAACAGCTACAAATTTAAAACAAAGCATCTTACCTATGTCAGTCCATTCCAAAGTTTGTCAGTAATGCAAGACCAGCGTGAACCTGGATTGAGACGTATAGCAGTCTCAGGGCCACTGGGGAATAAACTGGTGAACGTCATGAGCTATAATCTTTCAAGGTCCCACCCACTTCTTGGAGGCTCAAATAGCCCCCCTAGCACGGTGTGATTTTATTAATAGTTCTATTCAGTTCAGTTCAGTCGCTCAGTCGTGTCCAACTCTTTGTGACCCCATGAATCGCAGCATGCCAGGCCTCCCTGTCCATCACAAACTCCCAGAGTTTACTCAAACTCATGCCCATCTAGTCGGTGATGCCATCCAGCCATCTCATCCTCTGTCATCCCCTTCTCCTCTTGCCCCCAATCCCTCCCAGCATCAGGGTCTTTTCCAATGAGTCAACTCATTGCATGAGGTGGCCAAAGTATTGGAGTTTCAGCTTCAGCATCAGTCCTTCCAATGAACACCCAGGACTGACCTCCTTTGGGATGGACTGGTTGGATCTCCTTGCAGTCCAAGGGACTCTCAAGAGTCTTCTCCAACACCACAGTTCAAAAGCATCAATTTTTCGGTGCTCAGCTTTCTTCACAGCCCAACTCTCACATCCATACATGACAACTGGAAAAACCATACCCTTGACCAGACGGACCTTTGTTGGCAAAATAATGTCTCTGCTTTTTAATATGCTATCAAGGTTGGTCATAACTTTCCTTCCAAGGAGTAAGCGTCTTTTAATTTCATGGCTGCAGTCACCATCTGCAGTGATTTTGCAGCCCAAGATATAAAGTCTGACACTGCTTCCACTGTCTCCCCATCTATTTGCCATGAAGTGATGGGACCAGATGCCATGATCTTAGTTTTCTGAATGTTAAGCTTTAAGCCAACTTTTTCACTCTCTTCTTTCACTTTCATCAAGAGGCTTTTTAGATCCTCTTCACTTTCTGCCATAAGGGTGGTGTCATCTGCATATCTGAGGTTATTGAGATTTCTCCTGGCAATCTTGATTCCAGCTTGTGTTTCCTCCAGCCCAGTGTTTCTCATGATGTACTCTGCACATAAGTTAAATAAGTAGGCTGACAATATACAGCCTTGACACACTCCTTTTCCTATTTGAACCAGTCTGTTGTTCCATGTCCAGT